>NC_138385.1:20473210-20484066 GCF_054177405.1 Leptonychotes weddellii
TTTTTTTTTTTTTTAAAGATTTATTTATTTATTTGAGAGAGCGAGAATGAGAGAGAGTACATGAGAGGGGGGAGGGTCAGAGGGAGAAGCAGGCTCCTCGCTGAGCAGGGAGCCCGATGTGGGACTCGATCCCGGGACTCCAGGACCATGACCTGAGCCGAAGGCAGTTGCTTAACCAACTGAGCCACCCAGGCGCCCCAGATAAAACTTCTTGAAGGTGGATTTCTCAGCAACTGCTGCCCAAGATATTGGCTACCCCAGAAACTGTTCACTTCCTTATACTGCTGGTGCTGCTACTGATTTTCCTGCTTTTGCTGACACTTCTGTCAAAAGGTCTGGGCTCAGGAATGAAATTTCTATCTTCCATGATTGTACATGATCAGAGGCAGCTCATCTCTGCTATCTTGAAATCTAGGTTCTGAGAGGTGAAGAAGTCCCTCCAATCAGTTGAAAGGCCTATTTCTTTTTATCCTCTAGATTAGACAATCCTCTTTAGAAGATAAGAGCTTCCCACTCAACAGGATATGGTATTGCTCCTGTGACCAAATCTACACAAATACAAAATATTACATTGGTATATATTCAAGATTTGAGTTTTTATGTTTTTTTCAAGGTCACCTTCTTATACATGAATCCTTTACTAGCTGTTTATAATAGTTACAGCCAATCTAGAGAAATAGGCCCAAGGCTCAGGAAGGAAGAAATGTCAATTTTAGTATAGTATATTGATTAAACTTGTTCTAATGTTTTGGACTTATCCCCTATGTAGATCTCAAGGCTGCAGTGAGTAGCAACACATGGTAGCTATTGAAGAGTCTTAGAAGATGCTCCTTAACCCATTGAACTCACACTGGTTTCAGTTTGGCCTGTACAAGGAAGGTGAATGGAACCAAATACAAAGTAGCCTCAGGCTTAATTAATTGTGACAGCCCATAGAGCATGATTCTAAAATAGAACCAAAAAGATAAGTAAAGAAAGCAATATAGAACATGCCACAAAGAAGCCTGAGCTTTTAAACTATTCACTTATATAGAACTTTAATGGCCAGCATTGCATTTCAATAAAGTCTTTGTACTTGATCAGTTATTTTTTTCACAGCTTTGTTAAGGTACAATTAAGGTACAAATAAAATTATATATAAAGTGTACAACATAATGACTTGATATATGTCTGCATTGTGAAATGATTACCACAATCAAGCTAATTAACATATCCATCACCTGGCACTGTAAGTACATTATTTCTCCACAGAAATTGTGGCAATGGGGGAGAGCAAATAATCACACTGGGAGTTAAGTTGGGCTACTAAAATCCTCCTTTAACATTTTATAGATGTTTTTATGTTTGTTTTTTATATACTTGCATATATTTCATATTAAAGTTTTCTCAATAAATTTAATATTGCTGCTATTATTACTGGGATTTTTCCTCTATTATGGCTTCTAAATGCTTTTGTTGGCATGCATGAATTATAATAATTTATGTAAATTTATCAGTTTTTGGCTACATTTAAAAATATTTGTAATTCCAGGAGATTTTTAGTTATCTTATTGGGTTTTCAAGACATAAAATTACTTTATCTGTGAATAACGATGTGTTTGTTGCTTCATTTCTGAAAGCTGTACCTATTCATTCTTAGCTAGACTTTCTAGAATCACATCAAATAATATGAGTGATAAAAGGCATCTCTATTGCAGTATATATGAAAGCTGGTTTTAATGGAAATTTCTTTCCTGTTTCATTATGAAGTATAATACTGGCACTTTATTATAGGTGTTTCATTTAGGAAGTAAGTAATAGAAAACTCAGCTCAAACTGGTTTAAATAATAAGGCAGTTTTTCACCTCATAAATGAAAAATTAGAGTATGGCAGGCAAGAGCTTACCATGGCACAATAATATCCTTAGGGACCAATCTTTCTGGTATTGTCCTTAAATTTGGCTTCAGAATAGGATGGCTACAATTCAGGTTGCCAAATCCAGACAGTGGAATATCCAAAAGAAAAAAAGACTAGATTTTTGAGTCTCTTTCTTAGAAGTGAGGACACTTCATGAAAGTCCTCTGACAGAATTTTCCTTGTATTTTATTGGATAGAATTGAGTTGACTGTTGACTTTCCAAGATGGTGGAGGAGTAGGAGACCTTAGTTTTGTCTGGTCCCAGGAATTCAGCTAGATAGCTATCAAATCATTCTGAACACCTGTGAACTCAACTGGAGATCCAAGAGAAGAATTGTTGCAATTCTTTTTTTTATTTTTTCACAAATAAAAAGTGACCATTTTCTGTAAGGTAGGAGGTGTGGAGAAGTGAATCTGAGGTGATATATCAGAAGATAAACTGTGGGGGGAGGAAGCCTCCATAAGCCAGCTACCAGAAAGTGATATAGCAGCAGAGCACAAAATAGGAACTTTTTTAAGCCTGCTATGGCGAGAGACGTCCCTCCCTGAAAGGTGCTCAGGTGTGGAATCCTAGGTGGAACAGTGTGGTCTCAGGGTCCCTGGGGTCACAGAAAGAATGGGGGTACCTGAGTGTGGCAGAGTTCCTAGGCATCGGAGTGGGGAAGCTGGCTGCAATCAGTGAGCCCAGGACCAGAAAGCTGCAGAACTGAGGTGAGACCGCCTTCCCTCCCCCAGGACAAGCAGCGTGGGTGTACACTTCAGGAATCTGCAGGGTTTGGAGATTTGAAGTGGGGTCACATGCCTGAGACAGAAACACTCAGTCACAGACTGGGTGAAAACAGAGTGTGGATGGAGACCAGGGAGACAGGAGTGATTGACTGCTTTTCCCTGAAGGCACACTTAGGAGTGGGACATGTGAGTTTTCTGCACCAGGGCTGGAGATTGGGAGGCTGCCATTTTCATTATCATCCTCTAAAGTGGCACAGAAAGCCTTCAGGGAGCAAAAGCCGCAAAGGCCACATAGAGCAATCCAGAGCCACTTACTTAGCCTGGCCCCCTGGCAAAGATGGTGCAGTTCCACCTGGAGCAAAGACAATTGAGAATCAGTGCAACAGGACCCTTGCCCAGAAGATCAGCAAGAACATTCAGCTAAGATCAAGTTTACTGATCAATGAAAATTGCAAAACTCCAGTGCTATGGGAAAAGAGTATATAGAATTCATAGTTTTTTTTTTCTTGTGATTATTAGTTTTTCAATTTTAATTTTTTTCTCTTTCCTTTTCAAACAATTTCTTATTTTATCAACTCATTTTTAAAGTCTTTTTTTAATTTAAATTTTTACAGTTACATTCTATCCTTTCATTTTATTTAATTTTATTTTGTATATATATATTTTTTCTTTACAATTTTGGGACGCCGTTTCTTCTAAAAAACAGACCAAAGTACACCCAGAAGTAAGTGTATTGCTTTGTTCTCTTCACCTGTCTGATTATATTCTCTTTTTTAAAGTCTTTTAAAATTTTCATCTTTACAATTACATTCTGTCCTTTCATTGTATTTAACTTTATTTTTGTATATATATGTTTTTCTTTTCATATAATTTTGGGATGTCGTTTCTTATAACAAACCAAAATACACTCAAGATATAGTGTATTGCTCTGTTTTGTTCACTTGCCTGTTCATATTCTTTTTTTACTTTTAATTTTCATTTTTACAATTACATTCAATTCTTTCATTGTATTTAATTCTATTTTTATACATATATAGGTTTTTCTTCCTTTACAATTTTGAGATCTAGTTCTCTAACAAACAGACCAAAATACACACAGGATCCATTGTATTGCTTGGTTCTGCTCACCTGTTTGATTATATTCTCTCTTTCTCACTTTTTTTAAATTTTAATTTAATTATTATTTTTTTTTTGGTTTTGGGTCTCTTCTGATTTGTTTATTGTATATTTCTCTGGGGTCGTTGCTGCCATTTTAGTATTTTGTTCTCTCATTCATCTATTCTTCTCTGGACAAAAAGGCAAGATGGAAAAACTCACCTCAAAAAAGAATAAGAGGCAGTACTGACTGCCAGGGACCTAATCATTATGTCAGGACCAGAGTTCAGAATAATGATTATAAAGATATTAGCTGGGCTTGAGAAAAGCATAGAAGACACTAGAGAATCCCTTTCTGGAGAAATAAAAGAACTAAAATCTAATCAGGTAGAAATAAAAAAGGCTATTAATGAGATGCAATAAAAAATGGAGGCTCTAGCTGCTAGGATAAATGAGGCAGAAGAGAGAATTAGTGATATGGAAGATAAAATGATGGAGAATAAAGAAGCTGAGAAAAAGAGAGATAAACAACTACTGGATCACAAGGGGAGAATTCAAGAGATCAGTGATAACATAAAGTGAAACAATATTAGAATAATTCGGATCCCAGAAGAAGAGGAAAGAGAGAGAGGGGTGCAACGTATATTTGAGCAAATTATACCTGAAAACTTCACTAATCTGGGAAAGGAAATAGGCATTCAAGTCTAGGAGGCACAGAGAACCCCCCTCAAAATCAATAAAAATAGGTCAACACCTCAACATATAATAGTGAAGCTTGCAAATCTCAGAGATAAAGAGAAAATCCTGAAAGTAGCTTGAGACAAGAGGTCCTTAACCTACAAAGGTAGAAACATTAGACTGGCAGCAGATCTATCCACAGAGACCAAGCAGGCCAGAAAGGACTGGCATGATGTATTCAGGGTGCTAAATGAGAAAAATATGCAGCCAAAAATACTTTATCCAGCAGGGCTGTCATTCAAAATAGAAAATAGGAGAGATAAAAAACTTCCAGGACAGACAGAAACTGAAAGAATTTGTGATCACTAAACCAGCCCTGCAAGAAATATTAAAGGGGATCTTTTAAGCAAAGAGAGTCCAAAAGTAACATAGACCAGAAAGGAACAGAGACAATATACATCCCCTGTAAAGAAATAGAAAACCTGAACAGACCCATAACCAACAGGAAATTGAAGCAGTAATCAAAAACCTCCCATAGAACAAGAGTCCAGGGCCAGATGGCTTCCCAGGGGCAATTCTATCAAACATTTAAGGAAGAAATAATACTTTTCTATGGAAGCTGTTTCAAAAAATAGAAATGGAAGGAAAACTTCCAAACATATTCCATGAGGCCAGCATTACCCTGATCCCAAAACCAGACAAAGACCCCATCAAAGAGGAGAATTACAGGCCAATTTCCCTGATGAACATGGATGTCAAATTGCTCACCAAGATACTAGCCAATAGGATCCAACAGTATTCACCACTACCAAGTGGGATTTATCCCTGGCCTGCAAGGGTGGTACAACATTCACAAATCAATCACTATGATACATCACATTAATAAAAGGAAGGACAGGAACCATATGATCCTCTCAATTGATGCAGAAAAAGCATTTGACAAAGTACAGCATCCTTTCTTGATTAAAACCCTTCAGAGTGTAGGGATAGAGGGAACATACCTCAATATTGTAAAAGCCATCTATGAAAAGCCCACAGCATATATCATACTCAATGGGGAAAAACTGAGAACTTTTCCCCTAAGGTCAAGAACATAACAGGGATGTCTACTTTCACCATTGTTGTTCAGCATAGTACTAGAAGTCCTAGCCTCAGCAATCAGACAACAAAAAGAAATAAAAGACATTCAAATTGGCAAAGAAGTCAAACTCTCACTCATCACCAATGACATGATACTTAATGTGGAAAACCCAAAAGACTCCACCCCAAAATTGCTAGAACTCTTAGAGCAATCTAGCAACGTGGTAGGATATAAAATCAATGCATAGAAATCAGTTGCATTTCTATACACTAACAGTGAGACTGAAGAAAGAGAAATCAAGGAATTGATCCCATTTACAATTGCACCAAAAACAGGAAGATCCCTAGGAGTATACCTAACCAAAGAGGTAAAGAATCTGTACTCTCAAAACTAAAGAGCACTTATGAAAGAAATTAAGGAAGACACAAAGAAATGGAAAAAAAATTCTATGCTCATGAATTGGAAGAATAAATATTGTTAAAGTGTCTATATTACTCAAAGTAATCTACACATTCCCTGCAATCCTTATCAAAATAACACCAGCATTTTTCACAGAGCTGGAACAAATAATCCTAAAATTTGTATGGATCCAGAAAAGACCCCTAATTGCCAGAGGAATGTTGAAAAAGAAAAACAAAGCCGGGGGCATCACAATGCCTGACTTCAAGCTATATTACAAAGCTGTAATCATCAAGGCAGTAAGGTACTGGCAAAAAAACAGACACATAGATCAATGGAACAGAATAGAAAACCCAGAAATGGACTCTCAACAGTATGGTCAACTAATCTTCGACAAAGCAGGAAAGAATATCCAATGGAATAAAAGTCTCTTCAACAAATGATGTTGGGGAAATTGGACAGCCACATGCAGAAGAATGGATCTGAATCATTTTCTTATATCATACACAAAGGTAAACTCAAAATGTATGAAAGACCTAAATGTGAGACAGGAATTCATCAAAATCCTAGAGGAGAACACAGGCAGCAACCTCTTTGACATTGGCCACAGCGACTTCTTTCAAGACATGTCTCTAAAGGCAAGGGAAACAAAGGCAAAAACAAACTATGGAACTTCATCAAGATAAAAAGTTTTTGCACAGCAAAGGAAACAGTCAACAAAACCAAAAGACAACCTTCAGAATGGGAGAAGATATTTGCAAATGTCTTATCAGATAAAAGGCTAGTATCCAAAACCTATAAAGAACTTATCAAACTCAACATCCAAAGAACAAATAATCCAATCAAGAAATGGGCAGAAGACATGAACAGATATTTCTGCAAAGAAGACATATAAATGGCTAATAGACACATGAAAAAATGCTCAACATCATTCAACATCAGGGAAATACAACTCAAAACCATAGTGAGATACCACCTCACACCAGTCAGAATGGCTAAATTTAACAAGTCAGGAAATGACAGATGTTGGTGAGGATGTGGAGAAAGGGGACCCCTCTTACACTGTTGGTGGGAATGCAAGCTGGTGTAGCCACTCTGGAAAGTGGTATGGAGGTTCTTCAAAAAGTTGAAAATAGAGCTCCCCTATGACCCAGCAATTGCACTACTAGGTATTTACCCCAAGGTTACAAATGTAGTCATCTGAAGAGGCACCTGCACCCCAATGTTTATAGCAGCAATGTCCACAATACCCAAACTGTGGAAAGAGCCCAGATGGCAATCAACAGATGAATGGATAAAGAGGTGGTATACATATACAATGCAATACTACTCAGCCAACAAAAAAAATTAAAAAAATGAAATATTGCCATTTGCAATGACATGGATGGAATTAGAGAGTATTATGCTAAGTGAAATAAGTCAATCAGACAAAGACAATTATCATATGGTCTCATTCATGTGTGGAATTTAAGAAACAAAATGGAGGAGCATAGGGGAAGGGGGGAAAAATAAAGCAAGACAAAATCAGAAAGAGAGACAAACCATAAGAGATTCTTAATCATAGGAAACAAAATGAGGGTTGCTGGAGGGGAGAACGGTGGGAGGATGGAGTAACTGGGTGATGGACATTAAGGAGGGCATGTGATGCAATGAGCACTGGTTATTATATAAGACTGATGAATCTACCTGTGAAACTAATAATACACTATATGTTAATTAATTGAATTAAATTAAAAATGAAAGTGTTGGACGCTTAACTTACTGAGCCATCCAGGCACCCACAAACCTATATTTTTTTTTATTAGTAAGGGAGTTAAGCTTGTTGTCTAGAAAATTAATGTACAGGAGTGAGTTTAGTTTCTGTTCCCAACAAACATAAAGTGTAATTCTTAAAAAGATATATTATAGCCAAAGATAAAAGTACTCAGGAATAAATTCAATAAATGATATATAAGATCTATACTTTTATCTTACAGATAAAATTATAAAACTCTTAAAATTTCTAAAATTTAAGGGAGCCAGCCTGGTTCCGTGGGAAGAGCATGCAATTCCTGATCTCAGGTTCATGAGTTCAAGCCCCACATTTGTTGTAGAGATTACAAATATAAAAAACTTTAAAATAAAAAAAAATTTCTAAAATTTGATTTTGCTAATGGATAAGAATACTCAATGTTATAAAGATGTTAATTGTCTTGGAAAAAAAAAATTGGACTGACTCTTTATTTCTAAGTCAATCATTAGCAAAGACTGTGGGATTACCCTAAGTAGCTTAGAATAGTATTTTAAAGTTGGAAGGGATATTGGTGAATCAACCACATTGACCATAAAAATGCATTGTGTTTTCATTACATATTATTTTTTTCTAAGCAAAACTCTTCTTTTTTGTTTTCTTCCAAGATTTTATTTAAATTCAAGTTAGTAAATATATATGTAATACTGGTTTCAGGAGTAGAATTTAGTGATTCCTCACTTACATATAACACCTAGTGCTCATCACAGTACATGTCCTCCTTAATGCCCCTCACCCATTTAACCCACCGCCCTCACTCACCTTCCCCAGGTTGTTCTCTATAGTTAAAAGTCTCTTATGGTTTCCCTCTCTCTCTCTGTTTTTATCTTTATTTTCCTTTCCCTTCCCTTATGTTCATCTGTTTTATTTCTTAAATTCCCCATATGAGTAAAATCATATATTTGTTTTTCTCTGACTGGCTTATTTCACATAACATAATACACTCTGGTTCCATGCATGTTGTTGCAAATGGCAAAATTTCATTCTTTTTGATGGCTGAGTAATATCCCATTATATATATATATATGTATATATATATATATATGTATATATATCTCACCTCTTCTTTATCCATTCATCAGTCAATGGACATTTGGGCACTTTCCATAATTTGGCTATTGTTGATAGTGCTGCTATAAACACTGGGGTGTGTGTGCCCCTTTGAATCAGCATTTTTCTATCCTTTGGATAAATACCCAGTAGTGTAATATCTGGATTATAAAAGTCGCTCTATTTTTAACTTTTAGATGACCTCCATACTGTTTTCCAGAGTGGCTGCACCAGCTTGCGTTCCCATCAACAGTGCAGAAGGGTTCCCTTTTCTCTGCATCCTCACCAACATCTGTTGTTTCCCGAGTTGTTAATTTTAGCCAATCAGACTGTCATTTGAAAATATCTCTCCCATTCCATAGGTTGCCTTTTAGTTTTGTTGACTGTTTCTTTGCTGTGAAAAACTTTTAATCTTGTTGAAGTCCCAATAGTTCATTTTTGCTTTTGTTTCCCTTGCCTCCAGAGACATGTCTAGTAAGAAGTTGCTATGGCCCAGGTCAAAGAGTTTGCTAGGGCAACACTTTTCTACTTTTTTGGGTATAATAATAGTGTTAATCTGTAAGTAATGATAGCAAGTGGGAAGAGCACAGTATTTGGAGTCAGAAATAAATGCTATATTAATTCAAGAGTTTTTTGGTGGAATCTTTAGGGTTTTCCGTATATAAAATCATATAATCTGCAAACAGAAAAATTTTACATCTTCTTTTCCAATTTGGATGCTTTTATTTTCATTTCCTGCCTAATTGCTCTGGCAGCAATTTCCAGTTCTATGTTGAATAGGAGTGGTGAGAGTAGACACCCCTGTCTTTTTCCTGAGTTTAGCGGGAAAGCTTTCACCTTTTCACCATTGAGTATGAGTTAAACTGTGAGTTTTTCATATATGGCCTTTCTTCTATAATCAATTTGTTAAAAAGATTTATTATAAAAGGATGTTAAATTTTTCAAATGTTTTTTTCTGCATCTACTGAGATGGTCATATAATTTTCATCTTTCATTCTATCAATGTAGTATATCACAGTTATTGATACATGTATGTTGAATCATCCTTGTATCCCAATGATAAAACCCACTTCATCATGTTGTATGATTTTTTTAATGTGATTTTGAATTTGGTTTGCTAGTATTTTGTTGACAATTTTTACATCTATATTAATCAAGAATATTGGCCTACAGTTTCCTTTTCTTTTAATGTCCTTATCTGACTGTGGTGTAAGGATGATGTTGGCCTTCTAAAATGAGTTTGAAAAGGTTTTCCCCCTCTTTAACTTTTTTGGAAGAGTTTGAGAAGCATTGGCAGTAATTATTTCTTAAATGTTTAAGATTTTTATTTATTTATTTATTTGAGAGAGAGAATGAGATAGAGAGAGCATGAGAGGGGGGAGGGTCAGAGGGAGAAGCGGACTCCCTGCTGAGCAGGGAGCCTGATGAGGGACTCGATCCCACGACTCCAGGATCATGACCTGAGCTGAAGGCAGTCGCTTAACCAACTGAGCCACCCAGGCACCCCTTCTTAAGTGTTTAGTACAATTCACCAGTTAAATCATCTGGTCCTAGGCTTTTCTTTGTTGGGATGTTTTGGATTACTGTTTCAATATCTTTTCTCTTTATTCATCTCTTCAAATTTTCTATTTCTTCCTGATTCAGTCTTGGTTTGTTGAATGTTTCCAGAAATTTATCCATTTCCTTTAGGTTATCCAATTTGTTGGCAATCATTGTTAGTAATCTCTTATGACACTATATATCTGTGGTTTCTCTTTCATTTTCCTCTTTCATTTTTTGATTTTATTTATTTTAATCTTTTCCTTTTTTTCCTATTCTGGCTAAAGGTTTTTTAATTTTGTTGAATCTTTTCAAAAATCTAGATCTTATTTTCATTGACTTTTTTTTTTATTAATTTTTTATTCTTATGTCAATCCCCATACATTACATCATTAGTTTTAGATGAAGTGTTCCATGATTCATTGTTTGTGCATAACACCCAGTGCTCCATGCAGAATGTGCCCTCCTCAATACCCACCACCATGCTAACCCATCCTCCCACCCCCCTCCCCTCTAGAACCCTGTTTGTTTTTCAGAGTCCATCGTCTCTCATGGTTCGTCTACCCCTCCGATTTCCCCCGCTTCATTCTTCCCCTCCC
>NC_138385.1:20484566-20501997 GCF_054177405.1 Leptonychotes weddellii
TGTTGCTCTTCTTTTCTTCGATCTCCTGTTGAGTTTGTAGGTGTTCAGAATGGTTTGATCCCTATCCAGCTGAATTCCTGAGAGGAGACGAAATCCAGGTCTCCTACTCCTCCGCCATCTTGCTCCGCCCCCTCTTCATTGACTTTTGAATTGTTTTTCTGATCTCTATTTCATGTATTTCTACTGTGATCTGTCTATTTCCTTCCTTCTGCTAACTTTGGGCTTTGTTCTTTTTCTAGTTCCTTGAGATGTAAAGTTAATTTATCTTTCTTTTTGAGGTGTAAAGTTAGTTTATTTATTTTTCTTTTTTCTCAAGTTAGGTTTTCATCAATATACATTTCCATCTTGCTGCATTCCATAAATTTTAGTATGTTGTTTTTCCACTTTTGTTTGTTTCAAGATATTTTTCTTCTTTTCTTAGATTTTATTTATTCATTTGACAGATTGAGAGAGAGAGAGAGAGAGAGAGAACAAGCAGGAGGAGTGGCAGGCAGAGGGAGAGGGAGAAGCAAGCTCCCCACTGAGAAGGGAGCCTGATGCGGGGATCAATCCCAGGACTCTGGGATCATGACTTGAGCCAAAGGCAGATACTTAACTGACTGAACCATCCAGGCGCCCCCAAGATATATATATATATTTTTTAATACCCTGTTGCTTTCTGGTTTGTTTCATTTGTTGTTCAGGATTGTGTTGTTGAATTTCTGTACATTTGTGTATTTTCCAATTTTCTTTGTTATTGATTTCTAGTTTCATACTATTGCAGTCAGAAAAGATACTTGGTATGATTTCAAACTTCTTACAATTGCTAAGGCTTATTTTGTGATCTAATATATAATCTATCCTGGAGAATATTTCATGCTTGCTTAAGAAGAATGTGTATTCTGCTGCTGTTGGGAAGAATTTTTTGTATATCTCTGTTAGGTCCATATCCAGTGTTTCCTTATTGATTTTCTCTCTGGATTCATTGTTGAAAGTGGAGTATTGAAGTTCTTTACTACTATTATATTTTGTCCACTTTTTCCTTCATATCTGTTAGTATTTGCTTAGTGTATTTACATGCTCCTATGTTGGGTGTGTATACACTTATAATTGATGTATTCTTTCGATGTATTGACCACTTTATTATTATATAATAACCTTTTTGTCTCTTGTTACAGTTTTTTACTTAAAGTCTAATTTTTCTGATATAAGTACAGGTACCCATGCTCTCTTGTTTTCCATTTGCATAGAATATCTTCCTTATCCCTTCACTTTCAGCCTATGGTGTCCTTAAAGCTGAAGTAAGTTTCTTGAAAATAGTACATAGTTAGGTCTTATTGTTTAATCCATTCATCCACTCTATGCCTTTTGATTGGAGAATTGAGTCCATTTACATTTAAAGTAATTATTGATAGGTAAAGATTTATTAATGCCAATTTATTAATTGTTTTCTACTGTTTAGTGGTTCTCTTGTTCTTTCTTCCTCTTTTGCTGTCTTTCTTTGTGAATTGATTTCCTATAGTGGTATGTTTTGATTCTCTTCTCTTTATCTTTTATGTATTTACTGTGGTTACTATGAAACTCACACAAAATATCTTATAGATATAACTGTCTATTTTACATTGATAACAATGTATCTTTGATCACATACAAAACTCTATCCTTTTACTTCCTTTTTTATATGTTTTTGATGTTACAATTTACATCTATTATATTGTGTATCCACTCACAAACTATTATAGTTATAATTATTTTTAATACTTTTTTTCTTTCAACCTTTACACTAGAGTTAAGTGATTAACCCACTACCATATTATGATATTAGAGTATTCTGAATTTGACTATATACTTAACTGTACCAGTATGCTTTATACTTTCATACATTTTTGTTACTAATTAGCATCCTTTTATTTCAGTTTGAAGAACTCCTTTCAAAATTCCTTGTAGGGAAGGTCTAGTGGTGATGAACTCCCTCATTTTTTATTTGTGAAATTCTTTATCTTTCCTTCATCCTTGAAAGGCAACTTTGCTAGGTAACATATTCTTAGTTGGCAGGGTTTTTTTTTGGTTTTGTTTTGTTTTGTTTTTTCTTTCCTACCAGCACTTTGGGTATATTACCCCACTGTCTTCTGGCCTACAAAGTTTCTACTAATACCTTTATGAAGATTCCCTTATATGTGAGAATATTTTTTTCTCTGCTGCTTTAAAAATTCTTTGTCTTTGATTTTACACAGTTTTATTATAGTGTGCCCTGGAGAATATCATTTTAGGTTGAAATTTTCAAGTGATCTATTAGCTTCATGAACTTGGATATCTAAATCTCTCCCCAGATTTAGAAAGTTCTCAGCAATTTTTTTTTTTTTAAAGATTTTATTTATTTATTTGACAGAGAGAGACACAGCGAGAGAGGGAACACAAGCAGGGAGAGTGGGAGAGGGAGAAGCAGGCTTCCCACAGAGCAGGGAGCCCGATGCGGGGCTCGATCCCAGGACCCTGGGATCATGACCTGAGCCGAAGGCAGACACTTAACGACTGAGCCACCCAGGCGCCCCGCAATTTTTGTTTTTAATAAGACTCCTGCTCCTTAATTCCCCTTTCTCTTTCTGAGACTCTAATAATGCATAGATTGCTTCTTTTAATCATATCCCTCAATTCATCTAGGTTTTCTTCACTCTTCTTCATTCTTTTTTCTTTGTGCTTCTCTGAATGTATGATTTTAAATGACCTGTCCTCAAGTTTATTGTTCTTTTCTTTTGATTGGCCAAGTTTGATGTTGAAGCTTCTATTGAATTCTTTAGTTCAATCAATGTGTTCTTCAGCTCTAAGATTTCTATTCTTTTTTTCTAATGTTTTGTACTTCTTTGTTGAACTTCCCTTTTTGTCCATGCATTGTTTTCCTAATTTCATTTAGTTATCTATTTGTGTTTCTTATAGGTCACTGAATTTCTTTAAGAGGATTATTCTAGGGGCACCTGGGTGACTCAGTCAGTTAAGCATCTGCCTTCGGCTCAGGTCATGATCCCAGGGTCCTGGGATCAAGTCCCACGTCAGGCTCCTTGCTCAGCGGGGAACCTGATTCTCCCTCTCCCTCTGCTGCTCCCCCTGCTTGTGCTCGCTCTCTCTCTCTGTCAAATAAAATCTTTTTTTTTTTTAAAAAGGATTATTCTGAATTTTTTGTCAGATAGTTCATAAATATCCATTTTGTTATGGTCAGCCATTGGAGTTTTATTAGTTTCCTTAGGTGGAATCATGTTTCCTTGATTATTTATGATTCTTATGGCCTTGTGTTGGTGCCTTCACAGTTGAGGAAGTAGGCATCTCTTCTAGTAGTTACAGACTGGCTTTTGTGAGCAAAGCACTTCTCCAGCCAGCCCATCCAGAGATTCTAGGTGGGTTATCTGGTAATGTCGATAGGCTGACTTGCTGTTGGAATCCTTGGGTGCTTAGGTCAGCATGGGCAACCTGGTATTTAGGCACACAGGCCAGGTCCATGGGTTCAGACCTGCAGCCTGGGGTCAATGGGGGCAGGCCTGGTGCTTGGGTCTATGGTGATGGGTTTGTACATGAGTTTGCATGGGCAGACCTGTATCCCAGTTCCACAGAGGTCAATCAGGCACCAGAGACCACTGATGTGGGTCTGGCATCTGGGTCTTTGGGAGTCTGTCTGGTACTAGGACAGACCAGGAGTCTGTTTTCATAGAAGCTTGCCTGGAAGCTGGGGCCTTGGGGGCAAACCTGGAGATTGGATCTGTGGGGTCTAGTCTTTTGCTGGGGAGGTATGGGAGCCGGTCTTGCGACCTGACTTGGTCTATTTTTTATATTGATTTTTAAGAGTGTTTTATTTAAATTAGTTATTAAAGTATATTAAAATATTTATCCAAAATCGTGGTTTATATTATTTTTCCCCTTTTATTGTATATTTTGACATGCAGACATTTTAATTTTAGTATTTAAGTATATTTAAACCTATTGTTATTTTCCTGTTTTTATTTTATGCAATATTCCTTTCCTATCATCCATGGAAAACTTCCCCACACCAAGATCAAATTTTTCACTGGCATTTATTTCTTTGTGTAGTTTGATTTTTTTACATATTCTTTTCAGTCAGGAACTTATTTTGTCATATGGTGTAAGAAAATGAGTTAACTTTCAATTGTTAACCAATTTCATGAAGACCATTTGTTGACTAATAAATCTTCTACCTTCTTATATAAAATGGTACCTTTATCAGATGTAAGTACTTAACTATGTTGTGTTTGTTTCTAATCTATTCTTCTGATCTCCAGATCTATTCTTTCACTAGTAAAATATTTTATGGGCTACAGCATACAATGGACCTCTGTTATTTATTGCATACAACACAGTTTTAATTCTGCTGTTGCAATTTTAATTTCCTTGAGACAGTTTATTTTGTCTGGCATCTTTTTTAACTATACCTGTGTCTGCATCCTTTTTTTTAAATCCCATTCTTATCCTTCCTTATGACTTATATCTCATCCTTATATACCATATTAATCCAGTAATAATACCAAATATTTTCTAAAATATTTTTCTGTTTTTTTAAGAAATTACTTTAGTATGATTTTCTGCAGCTCCTAAATGATATTTTACATGAGCTAAAGTATTGTTTAATAGTTTCCAAATTTAGCATTTACTCTTTTTTCCATTTTTAAATAAATAAAGATTATCCAAATTCAATATTTGTCAACAGGCAGCACACATTAGATTGCCCCTATTCCTCCATGCTTTCCATATGAGGATGAATGGAATCACTTCTCAGATGTGTTGCTGGAAAGTAAATTAATGATATAAAGCTTACTCTAATTTCTGGTAACTAGCAAGCTTTCATTTTCTATTCTACTCAATTGTGATTATTTCCTATCCCTAATGGCTTGATATTTTGGCATACCAAACCACCAGTATTCAAAGTGTGACTCTTGGACCAAGAGCATCAGCATCACCAGTGGACTTGTTAGAAATGCAAGTGATCAGACTCCACTTCAAACCTACTACACACAACTACAATCCAGCTTGGTATATCGTCTGTGTTCTTTTCATCTCCATCCTGAGCTGTAGGTTTTTCTTATAAGAATAGCACTTTCCTACCACACTATCTTCAACCCTACGCATACAGAGTTCACAAAGGACAAATCTATCACATCTCTTTCCCAGTTGTTTCCTGGGTGTCATAGTCTCCAAATAGGTCTAGTAGCGGGTGTATTTTATTGATGGTGGTATGGGGAGTACAGTTTTTGTGCCTTTTCAAGAAAGGAGTATCTCCTTAATATTGGTAGTAAAAAAAAAAATGTTATCCAGTTCTCTGCTTTGTATTGACTCTGGGAGAAATTCTAATGTGTTTCTTACCTTATTTCTAGATTTGTTCTGTTTCAAGTGTCAAAGCATACATAAACCATCAACTGTGTTCTTGATTCATTTCCAGAGACTACATTGTTTGTAAATGTACTTTTTAATTATAAAATTCGATTAATTTTTGATCCTAGTTTTGGTGTTATTTTAACTTATTTTCCCCCAAACCCCACTTGTTTTGTTGCTATTGTTGTTTTGTTTGCTTGCTTTTTTTAAATATATATATGTCTACTTTGGCAAGGGAAACAGCAAAATTAAAACATTGGAATTATACTCACTTGTTTTATAGATTATTTTGTGTTAGAGATTGTGTTTTTGTATTCAGTGTTCGTGCAGATTCCTGAGCCTTACACAAGAGTGATAACATCTGGATCTCAATTAAATGAGATTTGGGGATCTACATTTTACCATGATCTACAAATATGTTTTATGTTTTATTAAAGTTGAATAAACCCTTGATCCAGAAGGATTTCATAGAGAAGACCTCAGAATTTTAACACTTCCTGACTGAAAGAGCGTGCTTGTTATTAATGAAGGGTACTTTTTATTTTAGTTTTCCTTTTCACTGTATGCCAGGAAGTCATATCAGTGTTAGAGATACTTTTTTTTGTTTTGTTTTGAGTTCTTCATGATGGATACCTTTTGTGTTTTGATACCTTCGATAGTTTCATGCTACAGTGATTTACTGAAAGATTAGTTCTGTGTGTGTGTGTGTGTGTGTGTGTGTGCACGCACATTCATACATGTATATGTTTCCCAACTATTTAAGTGGAAAGAGAAGTGGACTGGAATCCAAGAGAATGGGTTTTATTCCTGATTGTCCTCTGAATTTTCTCAATTACAGTCTTGGCCCACTCTATTTGCTATCTCTTATGGCATTGATAGGACTTGGAATTGCTAAAATTGCCAAAGAAAAAGGACAGGTCTTAAAAGTTGATAATCATACAGAACATGGTATCTGGAAAAAATGACAACAGAATATATTTGGTGTTAGTATTTGCCATATGGAGAATCCGGGGTATAGATAAAAGGAGTATGACAAAGATCTGGTTCCTAAAAATGAGATGGTGACTATGTCCTTGAAAAAAAGCAAGGTGGAAGCCCAATTATCAAAACCTGGTTTGAATTAGCATAGGAAAATTTAATGCTGATTCATACTGAAATAGAGCTCCCTAAATCTTTTTTGCCTAAATTCAGGATTAGTTCTATATCTGTCAGCTTTCAACCAAAGACCAAGAAAAATAAATTATGGCTTTTGACACAGGACACCTGAAAGAGCATAACAGTTTTAAGCTTTCTAGGGTGAGGTCCTATTTTGGCCTGTGTTCACCAGAAAGCAGACCTGATACAGGAGATTTCCATGCTATTGTTTTGTTACAGCATCCAGTCTCAGGGGGCAGGAGTTAAGAACAAGAAGAGAAAATCAGGGAAGGAAGAAGAGCTAATATGAAGAGGTGTAATTGAGCAGGATACTGTTAAATGTGATTTGATTGCCTAATTCTTGGAACTGATAACCTGTGCCCCCCTATGTTATACAGACTATGTATAGACTATCCCTGGAGAGCAAGAGTATGGGGAAAAAGCAGAAGGAATAATTTGTTTACTTGCTTCTCACATTGGTCAAAGATTCATTCATGGGGCTTTAATTCCTCTATATTTCTAAGTTGCCCATACATGGTCAAGGACACTGATCACATGACAGTGTTTATGGAAATGTTAACAGGAAACCCTGGGGCATGAGGCAAGAGGGATGCTATGAGGGCAGGACACCAGGGACTCTGAGATCACACCTGTAAAAAAATTGGTGAGAGCCAAGGTGAGTATAACTTATAGTCCAAATTAGAACACTTATGAGAGTGAAGGGGGACAATGCTAATAATTAAAATAAGACAATAGGTTTACAAACTCTTCCAGTCAAACTGTAATACATGGTCATTTAATCAGATCCTAGGCAGAGATGGGAAAAGACAAAAGAGAGAGAGAGAGAGGATATAGTGATTATAAAAATTGTCTGAGACAGTTTTTCTCATTCATAAATATGAAAAATTTTAGGTAATTAATTAGAGGGTTTTCTTTGTTTTTTTAACAACTTTTTTTTCAAGCAAAGTCTTAGGCAGAAACCAACTATGTGGAACAAATTAAATGAGAGATGTTCTCATTGAAGTAAAAAAAGTAGGACTCAAAGACTTGCCTGTTTATTTCCTCTCAGCAATCTATCCCCTGCTTTGGAGAACTCTTTAGAGCAACCCTGTTTTATAGAAAAGTTATGTGAGCTACAACTGTGGGATGGTTAAGTGATTTTAAATTTTCTAATAGCCATGTTAAAAGTGAGAAGAAATAGATGCAGTTAATTTTAGTGATATATTTAATTAACTTAATATATTAAAAATATTAGCTTCAATATGTTATCAATATAAACATGATTGATTAGATATAGTGGTGACCTTGTTGGATAGCAGCACAAGTGCATGAGAGCACGGTTTGAAACCTTTCACAATAAAGGAATGCTTTACTAAGGACTGCTCATTTCCTCCCAATGTACCACTATCCATGAAAAAAAGTTTTTAAGTTTTGTTTATTAATTCCAGATATACATTGAGAAAAATATAGGAGAGAAAAAAGTTAATTTTTCATTAAGTCCACTTTTGTATTTGTGAAGAATTGACCATTTTGACCTTCTTTCCCATTGAGATCCTCAAGGGAAAGGAAAGATGTATTTCTTTAATGAAATCAAATAGTCTTTAATTTTAATACCATTTAAATAATGTGATAAAGCACTGATTATAATCTCAATCTCATTAAGTCAAATCCTTTTAGTATGATAGTCCTAACTCTCAAAGTTTCAATGCATTAATGGGATGTACTTTTTATGAGTGTTTTAAAAATCCATAAGAAATCCACAGTTTCTGAGGTGGAGGGTGGGGGGGGGAATTGTTTTGTTTGTTTGTTTGTTTGTTTGTTTTTTAAAGATTTTATTTATTTGACAGAGAGAGACACAGAGAGAGAGAAAACACAAGCAGGGAGTGGGAGAGGGAGAAGCAGGCGCCCCGGCGGAGCAGGGAGACCGATGCGGGGCCCCATCCCAGGACCCTGGGATCATGACCTGAGCCGAGGGCAGACGCTTAACGACTGAGCCACCCAGGCGCCCCAGGGGGGGAATTGTATAAAGGTGATCAGAAGGTACAAGCTTCCAGTTATAAGATAAATAAGTAATAGTGATGTACAACGTGATGACTATGGTTAAAACTGCTGTATAAGAAAGTTGTAAAAGAGTAAATCCAAAGAGTTCTCATCACAAGGAAAAAAAAACATTTTTTTTTTGTCTATATGAGATGATGGATGTTAACTAGGATTTTTGTGGTGATCTCTTCACAATATATATGTCAAATCTTTATGTTGTACACCTTAAACTTATATAGTGCTATATGTCAATTATATCTTAATGAACTAAAAAAAGAAATCCACATTTTCACTTTCCATACGTACTTGGTAAAAGCTGAAATATCTCTCATAGTGAGGGAACCAAAAAAAAGAAAATCAAAGAGAAGTCTTTCCTTTTGAGTTTCTATGCACTTAACCCTTAAATGGCAAGCTCTATTCTCTTCTGTTTATTCTTAGGAGGGCTTCAATTCCAGTTGTTTTACTAATGATAAGGAAAAGTTACTCTAGACCAGTGATTTCCAACTTTTTAAAATCCAGGAACACTTTATAGAAATGAAACCTTATATGTATAATATGTTCAATAGATAAAAGAAAATCTTTTCAGGAAGGGTCATGGAGCCTCACTTTCTCCTTTCATTTTCCTCCTTGAGGACACTGTGCATAACCCTAGGGTTTCCTGAGCACCGTTTGACAAACACTACTTTAAACCATGAACATTTTCTGACCCATGCTTTTTAAAATCAATAGCATCCATTTTCCAGGTAGCTGATATAAATTATGTTTAGAGAATCAGCCTATGAATATAGTATATGTGAATCCACATTGCATGGCTCCAAGATGGGACAAACTGCCTTGGTCACATTAATAACTTTCTCTACTCAGTTCCATTCCATTCAATTAAAAAATGTTTTGTTGGATGCAAGCATGTTCAGTAAACTGTATGAAGTAGTAATAAAATAGAAATGAATTAAACAAGGTTCCTGTCTTCAAAGACAGTATCATCTTCTCAGTAGTTTAGTAACTGGTTACATAGCTATTTAATAAGGGATGGATAATCTAGATAGTCATTCATTCAACAAATATCCACTGATGCTTAGTATATTAGAGAAAATACACTGTGTGTGGCTGGGAATGAGAGAATGGAGAACTGAATAAGAACATTTTCATCTTCAAAGAACCCATATAAAGGAAGAGAGTAAAAACTTACACCTTGGTTCTGATTCATGCGTTAGGTAATTGCTATTATTGTGTAAAATGTAAGCATATTTAAAAATGTGTTATATATTTTTTATAAAGATATATTTTATATCTTTGCCATTATTTAATCTTATGCTCTGGAAGCAACATTAGCCTATTACTGTATTTTGCTTTGTAGTATTAGTAGAAGCAATGATTTTTTTTTTTTTTTTTTTTTTTTTGGTATCTGTGAAAAGATATAGAGCCTCCAATACTAAGATTTTGTTTTGACTTATATTAATGGCCCAAGTTTAATGAGTAGAGTTATCACTTCCATTAATCAGTTTATCAGCTATGTGATTTCTAGGAATCAAAATAAACAAAACAGCCCATTGAGTAGTGATAAAAACCCATGAACTTAATCCAAAATACCTCTTTCAAGCCATCATGAGACAACCAATTGACTTAGCATTATTTTTTAAAGTATGTTTGCTAATTTAATGATTATTGTTAACTGCTTTGTTACAGATACTGTAGTATATTTGAAGCTGCAGCTAAGGAGAAGGTATATTAGAAGAGTCTGATAGACCGAGCAATAACAAGGGAGGAGGTAGAGGTAGCAGAATGAACAATTGTAGAATTCTGTGTTGCACGTTCTTTTGTGATAGCAAACATTCCTCAGCAGCTAAGTAACTCCAGACAAGCATAAAGGAACAACAACAAAAGAGCATAAAAATTGAAGCCCATAGGCTGATCTGCCTCTTATAAGAGTAGTTCCTTAACCCAAATGGAATACTTATTAATGGCATGTTTCAGTGTGTCTGGGAAAAATTTGAAGGGAAAACCAGAGTCTCTTATCTCCTGAAATGGCCTTCCCTGATCCTCCCCACCCATCTTGCAGAAAGAAATAGGTTCATTGGGGCTGGACTAGGCACTTCAAAGAATCCCCAGCTCCTCTGTTACATCTTTCAGAATGAATGACACCTGGCAGTTGCAGCTGACATTAAGATATAATTTAGGAAGAAAATGGTAGAATGCCTAAGTGCATGGCTTGATAAATTGTTATCCAACAATGTACAGGAATGAAGTGTTTTGAAAAATCAAAAAGTCTATTTAGTAGATATTTATCATATATCATGCATATATCACTATTATTCATGGAATTAGAATACAAATAAAATAGATTTAACACAGACTATGTGCTGGGCATAATTTAATCTTCCCTTGTTGATTGAGGTAACACTTCAGTATAGTGTATAACTTTCAGTCTATAATTATTAATATAAGTTTTCCCAGTAAATAGGACATTCCAATTGGATTTTCTGTATTTAGGCAATTGTATTTGGTTTATGACACATAGCCAAATGAATAGGAACAAAATTTATTGAGCATAATCCATCATAATTTGTCATCTGTATACTGAGTATCTGTCCTCATAGCTATGAAACAATGAAAAGATAATTTATATCAAAATGAATAAGTATACATGCATTCCTTACTGAATTAAAATTTAGCTAAACATTTCATCATTTATATTTAGTTCTAAAATATTATAATAATAATATATTTTCATTCTACTATCGACCTCATACACAAGGAGACAGTTTGCCAGTATTATGATTCACTATGCATAAAACTCAGAAGGCTGTTGTAAAATCTTTAAATCACAAATCATCATGGATAAAAATGAATAGTAGAACCAAAATGCAAGGTTATAAAAACTACTATCAACAAGTAAAGTCATGAAAATATAAATTATTTTTCACTGGGCAGGGTAACAACACGAATAAGAGAACATGTAATAAATAACTTGTTATGATAAATTCAGTACAATAAAACAATTCATTGAAAACTTGTGATAAAATATTCAGTATACAACATACATAAATATACCTCAGCACTGGTTAAAAGGACCCTTTACTTTAACAAGTCACGTAAATTGCCAACAGCAATTTAAATGACTATAAGGAAAACTGAGATTGATACTTATCCTTTTATCATGATCTTTTTTAACTCAAAATACCAGAAAGCCTTACATTTTAAAGTTATATGAAATGTTTGGAAGTCCAGTGTATTCCTGAATCTGATACTTAAGATTATTTTGGTTAATCAATCAATGTGATACACCACATTAATAAAAGAAAGGATAATAATCATATGATCCTCTCATTAGATGCAGAAAAGCATTTGACAAAATACAGCACCCTTTCTTGATAAGAACCCTCAAGAAAGTAAGAATAGAAGGAACATACCTCAACATCACAAAGGCCATATACAATAGACCCACAGCCAATATCATCTTCAATCGGGAAAAACTGAGAGCTTTTCCCTTAAGGTCAGAAACATGACAGGGATGTCCACACTCACCACTGTTGTTCAACATAGTACTAGAAAACCTAGATTCAGCAAACAGACAACAAGAAGAGATAAAAGGCATCCAAACTGTCAAGGAAGAAGTCAAACTTTCACTATTTGCAGATGACATGATAATCTATGTAGAAAACCTGAAATCGTTCACCAAAAAAATTTGCCAGAATTGATATATGAATTCAGCAAAGTTGCAAGATATAAAGTCAGTGTACAGAAATCTGTTGCATTTCTGTATACCAATACTGAAGCAGAAAAAAGAGAAATCAAAGAATCGATCCCATTTATAATTGCACAAAAACCCATAAGATACCTAAGAATTAACCTAACCAAAGAGGTAAAAGATCTGTATGTTGAAAACTATAGAACACCTATGAAAGAAATTGAAGAAGACACAATGAAATTGAAAAACATTCCAGGCTCATGGATTGAAGGAACAATTATTGCTAAAATGTCTATATTATCCAAAGCAATCTACACATTCAATGCAATCCCTATAAAAAAACACAGCATTTTTCACAGAACTAGAACAAGCAATCCTAAAATTTGTATGGAACCAGAAAAGACCCCGAATAGCCAGAGGAATTTTGAAAAAGAAAACTAAAGTGGGAGGCATCACAATCCCAGACTTCAGGCTGTTTTACAAACCTGTAATCATCACGAGAGTATGATACTGGCACAAAAACAGACACATAGATCAATGGAACAGAATAGAAAACCCAGAAATGGACCCTCAATTCTATGGTCAACTAATCTTCAATAAAGTTGGAAAGAATATCCAATGGAAAAAATCTCTTCAACAAATGGTGTTGGGAAAATCAGACAGCCACATGCAGAAGAATGAAACTGGACCACTTTCTTACACCATACACAAAAATAGACTCAAAATGGATGAAAGACCTCAATGTGAGACAAGAAACCATCAAAATCTTAGAGGAGAAAATAGACAACAACCTCTTTGACCTCAGCTGCATCAACTTCCTAATAGACATGTCTCCAGAGGCAAGGGAAACAAAAGCAAAAATGAACTATTGGAACTTCATCAAGATAAAAAGCTTCTGCACAGTGAAGGAAACAGTCAACAAAACTAAAAGGCAACCAAGAGAAGGGGAGAAGAAATTTGCAAATTACATATCAGATAAAGGGCTAGTATCCAGAATCTATAAAGAACTCATCAAAATCAACACCCCAAAAATAAATAATCAGTTAAGAAATGGGGAGAAGATGTGAACAGAGATTTCTCCAAGGAAGACATACAAATGGCTAACAGACATATGGAAAAATACTCAAAATCACTCATCATCAGGGAGATACACATCAAAACCACAATGAGGTACCACCTCACACCAGTCAGAATGGCTAAAATTAACTTGGGAAACAACAGATGTTGGCAAGGATGCAGAGAAAGAGGAACATTTTTGCACTGTTGGTGGGAATGCAAGCTGGTGCAACCACTCTGGAAAACAGTATGGAGCTTCATCAAAAAGTTAAAAATAGGGCGCCTGGGTGGCTCAGTTGTTAAGCGTCTGCCTTTGGTTCAGGTCATGATCCCAGGGTCCTGAGATCGAGCCCCACATCCGGCTCCCTGCTCAGTGGGAACCCTGCTTCTCCCTCTCCCACTACCCCCTGCTTGTGTTCCTGCTCTCGCTATCTCTTTCTCTCTGTCAAATAAATAAAATCTTAAAAAAAAAGTTAAAAATAGAACTACCCTATGACCCAGTTATTGCACTACCAGGTATTTATCCAAAGGATACAAAAGTGTTGATTCAAAGGGACATATGCACCCCAATGTTTATAGCAGCACTATCAACAATAGCCAAATTATGGAATGAGCCCAAATGTCCATCAACTGATGAGTGGATAAAGAAGAGGTGGTATATATATACACATGTATATATATAATGGAATAATACTCAGCCATCAAAAAGAATGAAATCTTGTCATTTGCAACAACATGGATGGGACTACAGTGTATTATGCTAAGCAAAATAAGTCAGTCAGAGAAAGAGCAATATCATGATTTTACTAATTTGTGGAATTTAAGAAACGAAGCAGATGATCATGTAGGAAGGAAGAAAAGGAGAGAGGAAAGCAAACCATAAGAGACTCTTAAGGATAGAGAACAAACAGGATTGCTGGAGGAGAGGTGGGTGGGCGGATGGGTTAAATGGGTGATGGACAGTAAGGAGGGCACTTATTGGGATGAGCACTAGGTGTTATATGTAAGTGATGAATCACTAAATTTTACTCCTGAAACCAATACTATACTATATGTTAACTAACTTGAAATTAAATTTAAAAAACTTGAATGATTTAAAAAAAATTACTTTGACTATGATGGTCCTTATGATAAATAGCAGTACTTCAAAAAACCATAGCTTCCATGATATTTTCTCTTGTTTGGGGGGAACCTAAAAGGAGCGATAGAGTCTTCAAATTCATTATCTGAGTTCTTTACTTTGTTAATTTGTTTATAGGAGAAAGTAGTTTCCTTGAAGTTAATTCAACAAACAATTTATTTTATTTTATTTTTTGTGGAGTCCCATCCCGGGACTCCAGGATTATGACCTGAGCAGAAGGCAGTTGCCCAACAAACTGAGCCACCCAGGCGCCCTCAACAAACAATTTAATATACATTTATTAAGTGTTTATTCAATAGACCATATAGCATAGTGGTTCTTAATGTTTCACAGACTCTGGATGTAGACTACCTGGATACAAAATTCTGGTGTTGCAAAGTCCAACTAGCTGTTGGACTTTGCCTGTGTTACTTAAATCTTAGTTTCCTCCTCTATAAAATAGGATAGTAATTTACATACTTCATAACGTGAGGATTAAATATGCTTTTATGTGTAAGAAATCAATATCTGGCACAATAATGCTAAATAAATACTAACCACTAATTTATTGACTACTACTATGACTACTACTAATATAAGCCATATGCTATCGTTTGGTTGGGGGTGTAGTTAAAAATGAATAGGAGCTTTATAGTAACACATAATTTAGTACAGGATACAATTAAATAAGTATATTAGTTATCTTTTGCTGCCATAACAAATTACTACAAATTTAACAGCTTTAAATTTATTTTCTTACAGTTTCCATGAGTCAAAAGTCCAAGTAAAATGTGACTTAGCTAGTTGTCTGCTTAGGTTTTCACAAGGTCAAAGTCAAGGTAGTGGACCAGATTGGGCTTTTCTCTGTAAACTCTGAGAAAGAACCTTATTTTCAAGCTTATTCAGGTTACTGGCAAAAATCATTTTCTTGAGGCTGTAGAAACAAGGTGATGGTTTCCTTGCTAGCTGTCTGCTGGGGACTACTTTCTCATTTTAGGAGCTGGCTATATTTCTTCTCATTTTGTCCCTTTCCATCTGCAAACTAGCAAAGATGTGTTGAATTTCTCATGCCTAGAATTTCTCAGGCTTCCCCTATTGTTTTTCTTATTTGTTTTTAAGAGCTAACGTCATTAGATTAGGCCCACACTGATAATCCAGGATAATCTACCTATTTTAAGGTCAGATGATTAATAACATTACGTATATCTGCAAAGTCCCTTTTCCTATTGTAACTTAACATATTCAGGGGAGTAACACCGGGCAGTGGAAATTACGGTGGTCAAAATTCTGCCTACCTCAGTGAGTAATTATAATACATAATATTTAGTCTAAAGGCATAGAATTTTTTATTGAAAGCATTAAATTAAAATCCCAGTTCCAGGGGTGCCTGGGTGGCTCAGTCAATTAAGTGTCTGCCTTCAACTCAAGCATGGTCCCGGGGGCCTGGGTTCAAGTCCTGCATCAACTCCCTGCTCAGTGGGGAGTCTGTTTCTCCCTCTCCCTGACCCCTGCTTGTGCTCTCTCTCTTTCTCTCTTTTGCATAAATAAATAAAATCTTTAGTAAAAAGAATCCCAGTACCATCATGCTTAGTAGTGATCTAAGTGTTAGTTTTCCTCATCTGTACTGAGGGGTTAGGAATATACCAATCCATGACTCTTAAGATTATTGAGATATATATGAAGTCTTTGTAAACCTAAACACTACTTAAGTGTTAGTCAATTTGATAGAGTTATGTACAAGTTCAATGAAAACAGAAAAGAGTGCTTAATTCTGTCTGGAAAAGCAAAGGAACACCTTATAGAAGAAATGCCATTTAAGCCAGATGATAAAGAATATATAGGTGTAGAAGGCTGCCTATTTTATAACAGCCACTAACAAATATTTAAAATATATTAAATGCCAGAGGTTGTGGTAGTGCTAAATAATCTTATGTGCTAAACATGCTAAATGATCACTGAATTCTACTAACCCTAGAAGGTACATAGGTAGGTTTTATTAACTCCATTGCATTACATGAAGTTGGTTTTGATCAATAGTTTTCAAGAAGGGAGTGGGGGTGCATGTTGGAATCACTTCAGACACTTTCAAACAACTCTGCAAAAAATATATCTGGAGATGTACATAAAAGTTTTAAACTGTTTACACTCTCTTGAAAAGAATCAGGGCTGGAACTTGAGATGTTTGTTTACTTTTCACTTTGTGGCAAACACTGTTTATTATCTCCCCAACAGGCACTCTTCCCTTCTTCAATAATACTAACCCACATTTTTAGCTGGACACATGGCTGTCCAGAATAAAACTTCCATTTCTCAGCCTCCTTGAAGCTAGATTTGGCTATGGGACTGAGTTTTGTCTACTTATGTGATGTAAGCAGAAGGATTTTGTGTGATGTAATAGTTTGTTAGGGCTGCCATAGCAAAGTACCACAAACTGATTGGATTAAATGACAAAAATTTATTGTCTCACAGTTCTGGTGGCTAGAAGCCCAAAGTCAAAGTGTCAATAGGGTTGGGCCTTCTGAGGGCTGTGAGAGGAGTATCTATTCCAAGCCTCTCTTCTTGGCTTGGAGATGGCCATGTTCTCCCTGTGTGCATGTATGTCTCTCTCTCTCTTTTTTTTTTTTTTTAGATCCTTTTTTTTTTAAATTTTATTATGTTATGTTAGTCACCATACAATACATCATTAGTTTTTGATGTGGTGATCCACGATCCATTGTTTTCATATAACATCAGTGCTCCATGCAGTATATGCCCTCCTTAATACCCATCACCGGGCTAACAAGTCCCCCTTCCCCCCTTCCCTCTAAAACCCTGTTTGTTTCTCAGAGTCCATAGTCTCTCATGGTTCATCTCTCCCTCTGATTTCCGCTCCCCTTCATTTTTCCCTTCCTTCTCCTGATGTCCTCCATGCTATTCTTTATGTTCCACAAATAAGTGAAACCATATAATTGACTTTCTCTGCTTGACTTATTTCACTTAGCATAATCTCCTCCAGTCCCATCCATGTTGATGTAAAAGTTTGGTATTCATCCTTTCTGATG
>NC_138385.1:20502097-20526826 GCF_054177405.1 Leptonychotes weddellii
AAGAGTGCAGTTGCTGGGTCAGAAGGTAGCTCTATTTTTAATTTTCTGAAGCACCTCCACACTGTTTTCCAAAGTGGCTGTACCAACTTGCATTCCCACCAACAGTGTAAGAGGGTTCCCCTCTCTCCACAACCTCTCCAACATTTGTTGTTTCTTTCCCTGTCCATTTTTGCCATTCTAACTGGTGTAAGGTGGTATCTCAATGTGGTTTTGATTGGAATTTCCCTGATGACTAATGATCATGAATATTTTTTCATGTTTCTGTTAGCCATTTGTATGTCTTCTTCAGAGAAGTGTCTTTTCATATCTTCTGCCCATTTTTTGACTTGATTATTTGTTTTTTGGGTGTTGAGTTTGAGAAATTCTTTATAAATCTAGTATACCAGCCCTTTATCTGTAGTGTCATTTGCAAATATCTTCTCCCATTCTGTGGGTTGCCTCTTTGTTTTGTTGCCTGTTTCCTTGGCTGTGCAGAAGCTTTTTATCTTGATGAAGTCCCAGAAGTTCATTTTTGCTTTTGTTTCACTAGCTTTGTATGTCTCTTATCCAAATGTCCCCTTCATATAAGGACAACAGTTATTTTTAGATTAGGACCACCTTAATGATCTCATCTGAACTAATACATCTGCAGTTACCCTATTTCAAAATAAAGTCATGTTCTGAGGTACTGGGGGTTAGGACTTCAAAATATGAATTTGAGAGTAATCAACCTATAATGTGATCTCTCATAAAATGTCTTTAAAGGAGGAGGAAAGGTAAATACTGCTCTTCAGTGTTTCCTTCTTCCTCTATGATAGAATACAGACATCATGTCTAGAGCTCTAGATGATTTGGGTATGAAATTTACAGATGGCAGAGCAACTAGATAGAAAGAGTCCTGGAAAATGTAGAGGCAGCCTAACCATCCCTGAGCTACTTACCTCCAGATTTGGTTTACAAGAGAAAGAAATAAATTTTTGTCTTGTGTAAGTAACTGTTATTTTTGAGTTTTCTTTTACATGTAAATACACTAGGGTTAGTGCATATTTTAAATTCTTTATTATGTTTTTTTTTTTAAAGATATAATGTATTATTTGTTTCAGAGGTACGGGTCTGTGATTCAACAGTCTTACACAATTCACCACGCTCACCATAACACATACCCTCCCCAGTGTCTATCACCCAGCCACTCCATCCCTCCCACTCCCCACCACTCCAGCAACCCTCAGTTTGTTTCCTGAGATTAAGAGGAATTATTATGTTTTGAATTATTTTCCCACATGCATTATTTTTAGTTAGAAGTATTTTTTATTTTCCTTATTTAGTGAGCTCTCCTGCTATATGAAAAACATGATTAAAAAATTCAACTAACATTTATTATTTTGGTGAAATATGCCATTGCTTCATATAAGATTGTTTTTGTGCAAATGATTTAAAAAAATCAAATCAGGAAAATTTTCTTTTGTCTTCATTATGTAACTGATATATGTAAATATTTCTCTTTTTCTCTTTTGGTGCTTTGCATGCATTTCTCTCATGAAAGACAGCATTTATCCATGTCATTGACGCTTCATTGGAGAAACATTTATTTTACAGTTTTGCAGACTCATTGAAGAATGGAAAAGAAGTTCTTTCTCAGCTATCTTTCTCTCTACCTTTGTTTTCAACTCATATGGTAAATTGAAAATAGTACCCAATAATTGGTTAAGATAATGGCTTATGACAGTTAAACAGTGAGTGGCTTCACACATGGGCTATGGGATACCTTTGCTTTTGCAACTTTTGCCTGTTTGTATAAGAAACATTTTAATTCTATATGCCAGTGGTTCTTATCATCTTTTGGGTCATGAACCTATTTAAGAATCTGTTGAAAGCTATAGATTCTGTCCTCCAAAAATGCACATATCTGCAAAAATTTGCATATAATTTCAGGAGGTTTACTGACTCTGAAAATTCATCCATGAAAACCAGTTAAGTATCCTTGCTTGTGCAATCCTGAAACATATTTCCAGTACTCATTACTTTGCTTCATTGTTAGCTTAACTTTAAAAAGTACATTTTGAAATACAACGGAATTGTGCAAACAAAGGAAAAAAATTAAAATAGTGCAGTTTTCTCCTGGAAACCATGCTTCTTTTTTCTGATTTTTCTTTCCTTCAATGTTTCTCTCTCCCCACCTCTTCAGCATATTGGCACTTTCCTATAGGAATCAAGAATATTTATTTTCTTATCAAAGTTCATTTCTGAGAAAGGACATGATAAAGAATTTATACTAAAAATATAAATGTATAATGGGAATTAAAGTGATATCCCTCCTAGGGATATTTTCCCTTTAGCAGAAGACAAGAAATATGGAGTCAAGTAAATTCTTCTCTAATACTAAATTATAGGCATCTGGGAATAGATGAATGAGGCACATCTTTGGAGTGGGAAGATTTGGGGGAGCCTATTAATCTTACCATGAATGCAGTTGACTGACTATTCTCCAATATGAAACTTGGCCATGTGGTAGAATAACACTTTATAATGCAGGTTTTACTTCATTTATAATGCTGTGGTGGTTTTTCAATTATTTTGAGCAATTATTCCTTTCACTTATTTATTTTTACAATAATTAGGCTATGCCCTGATGATGTTCTAGTGTATGTTTGGGTAGAAATTATAAATTCAGTAAATTTTTCATCTCAATAATGTTTCCATTTAATGTTTAGTGGTTCAGAGTCTAAATGTAAGATTGTACATTTACCTATTAGGAAAAAGTTTTGTTATAGAATTTCTTTTTGCATAAACTTATGCTCAACTCTTTCAGGAGTCAAAATATAATAGTATTAGTCCTGGTAGTTTAAAGAGAAAGCATGATGATGATGACATTTTGTCTCAATGTGTAAATGCAAAAACATTTAATGTACTATAGTATTTCAAGAATGCTCACTTGCTTTGCTGATGAAAATAATTTCACTTAGAATATTCTATTTATGTTATTTTTATGATTATCCCATTGTTCTGATGCAGTAAAATGCAAAGTGAATAAGTAGAATGGAAATTTTTAAACATTAGTCTTTAAAATTCAGCAGACTACTCTTATTTACAAATGGAGGTCTAGCCAATAAGAAAAGGTCTTCTTTCGTGTTCTTCTTAAGAGTAGAGTTCTTAAGATATTTGCTTGGAGGGGCATCTGGGTGGTTCAGTTGGTTAAGCGACTGCCTTCGGCTTGGGTCATGATCTCAGGGTCCTGGGATGGAGTCCCACATCGGGCTCCCTGCTCGGCGGGAAGCCTGCTTCTCCCTTTCCCACTCCCCCTGCTTGTGTTCCCTCTCTCACTGTCTCTCTCTGTCAAATAAATAAATAAATAATCTTTAAAAAAAAAAAAAAAGATACCTGCTTGGAATGTTATTATCAGTCAAGAAAGGCAAAGTGATGCAAAATAAACAAGTAGCACCCAAATCTAAATGGCTTATGTATTAGTTTTCTAATTCTGTGTAACAAATTACCACAAACTTGGCAACTTAAATAATTCCCATTTATTATCTCACAGTTTCTATAAATCAGAAGTCCTGGCATGATGTAGCTGCTTTCACCAGGGTCTCACTAGGTTGAAATCAAGGTGTCAGCTGGGTCTGTAATCTCTTCTGAGACTTAAGATCCTTTTCTAGGCTCAAATTGTTGGCCGACTTCAGGTCCTGGCAGTTGTAGACTGAGACCCCATTTTTCTTGCTGGGCCCATTAATTACTCTGAGAAACTAAAGGTTGCCTTTAGGCTCTAGGGTGTGGTCCTCTCACAACATAGTAGCTTACTTCTTCAGTGCCAGCAAGAGAATTTCACTGCAGTTGACTACAGGGGAGTCTGTATCATGTAACAAATATAACTATCTGATCACCTTTGCCATATAAGGAAACTAATCAACCAGTGACTATCCCATCCTACTCACAGGTCCTCTCTCACTCCAGGGATAGGATTAGACAGGGGATATACACTAGAGAGGAGGATTATTAAGAATCCATTTAGAATTCTGCTAAACACAGTTTATGACAAATGTTGATTTGTTGCTTAATCAAAGTCTGTATGTGTGACTCTCCCGGGCAGCCATCCTTCATACTTAGCAATTCTGATTGCTTCAATCTTTTGGCACTGTTCTATCTACATGACACTTTTTCCTCAACTGCTTTGGCAGGGGATGAAGCACTGGAGAGATAAGAACCAGCAATTAAATATTTTCAGCCTGAAGTGATATATGCCACTTCCACTCACATTTTATTAGCCAGTGAGTATCAAATAGCCATGTCTGACTTCAAGAGAGAAGAGAAATGGAATTTTTCTATATACATGGAATTAAATGATAATCAGATATTGATAAACAGTAGAAAGGCCTACCACAAAATATTGATATTAGTATTAAGCTCCTTACTCATAGTGGGTCATATATTAGTGTAAGATGATATTTTTTATTTTTAAAGAGCTTTTTTGAGATATAATCTACATATCATAAAGTTCACCCATTTAAAATACACATTCAATAATTTTTAGTATATTTACCAAATGAATTCTTGAATGTAATTTTAATAAGCATTTCTTAAGTGTTTAGTGTGTGCATGACAATATTAAACCTAATGTAGAGAAAAGAAAATAAATGATTTTTTACCTTGAGATCATAGTCTAATTGGAGAGGAGAAAGTGATATATAGTAAATTACTAGAGAATGATCTCAAGTCTTTAAATATATATATATATATATCTAAAACATGACTCCAAACTGAGAAGGGAAATTAATTTATTAAATATCTACTACTTGACAGGCATCATGCTAAATGTCTTATGTCTACTGTCTCATGTGAGCATCATAATAATCCTATTTTCTCCAATTTTTACAATTGTGGAAGTTAAGGCTCAGAGAAGTTAAATGTCTTGGTCAATTTCACACAGCTAGAAATTAAGAGTCAGAATTCATTTTCAATTCATTCTTAAACTAAAACCCAGGTTTGTTGTACCACACAATATTGTCATACAAACAGATATAAAATCAGTGGAGTGAGGCTTATCTGGGAGTGTACTGTTAGAACATTTTTTGGAAAAAAAAAAAGGCTAGACATAGGATGGTAAAATGGTGTGTCTTTCTGTGTGTGTGTGTGTGTGTGTGTGTGTGTACACATTTGTGCCTGTCTGTATATCAACCCCACTTCACTTACCTTTAAATAATTAACATTATGAGTTTAGACAACATGTGAACACTTTCAAGTGTCCTTCCGTTTACCCTTCTGTTGTAAAGCATTTGTGCTTTTATGTATTTAACCAGAAAACATTTATAAAGAACTCACTATGTTCCCAAGAACCTACTCTGCTAAGTTCTGAGATTAATATAATTTAAATTTTTATTAAGAAATTGCTACAATAAAGAACACATAAGATGAATTAAGGAAGTACACAGTGCTATTGAAGCTAAGTAGTTAGAGATGATTGCTACCTGGCTGATCAAGGATGTCTTCATGAAAAAAGTAATGTTAGAGGTGGAACCTGAAAAGTAAATAAGATACTTGGATGGCAAAGGGGATAAAAAAAATATAGCAAAAATGGCATTAGCAAAGTAGCAGAAACAGGAAAACAAGGATAGTATTTGGGAAAATATAAGCCGTCATGGTTTCCAGATGAATTCAAGTGTATATAAACCAGAGTGGTGGAAGATCATAGAAGGCTTTGAAAGATGAGTTAAAGATAATTACATCTGATAAGCGGTTTATAACTTTCTATTTATGGCAGAACCCTTTTATAACCTCTAAAAAGGAAAGAAAGATCCAGAAATTAGAGAAGAGCAATTGCACTCAGTGTCCTTCATGATCAAATTAATGGAATATGACTTTATAATGCAACCCTGAGTCATGAGGAAGAAAATTATCCTTTGGGCATTATAGGGTTGATATTGTATTGACCACACAATGTCCCTCTTATGTAGACTTGTTGAAGGATTTTGGCAAGAAACTAATCCTCAAAATGTAAAATGTGTCTACATTTTTAGATACTTGGGGAAATGCAAATTGCAATCTAAAATGTGAGGCTTGATCTTACACCTTCCTTTTAGCTTACAGCAGAAATCTTGTTGAGGAGACCACTCTTCTGACTCACAGTAAATACCTCTGAAGGTATGCATTTTGCAAGACATATAAAGGAATTTGGGACTTGTTTCCTGAGGAAGAAGTAACAAAAAACGGGGGTGCGGCAGGAAAAGAGACTTTTTCTCAGGAGACATTAATCAAGACAGACTGCAGGACAAAGAAAGGATAACATGAGGAAGGAAGGAAGTGACCATGTGAGATACCCTGAATATCCAGGAAGTAAGGGTCTCAAGATTTTTGCATGATACAAAGGGAAAGGGAAGAGGTAGCCAGACTAAATGCTTACCATCCACTTTTTCACCCCTCTTTTCTCTGTATGGTTTGGACATAATCTTTCTCTTTACCAAGGTTGTGCATATTTGGAAGAGGGAGCAAAGTAGGCTGCTGCCACCAACTATACCTTCTCCCTTCTATGCTACAGTCACAGGCAGGTGCCAGAAACAGCATCGTGTCCTAGAGAGTGATAAGTGTATCCACCTTTAAACAACATCTTTGTTAGAAAAAAGCTACTCTCCCAATCCTGCTTAGATATAGATGGCTTAGATACCTTATGTGACAGAAGAGAACAGCCTATCACATTGGTTAAATTTGTGGTAGCTCTTGTATTATTTGTGAACTTCAGCACATTTCCTGGCTAAATCTGAACCAAACCATATCTTAGAATTGAGCCAGGAGAGCCTCCCACCCTGGTCACCAAAATGTTATCAAAATGGTGCCACAAGACAAAATGGAATCCACAAAAGCAATAAACGTGTTCGTATTAACATCTTATAGTAAGAGTGATGTGGTAAAAAGGGAATCCTCACATTGACAGTACATCTGGGGCACTGAGTTGTACCATTTGAGAGTAGATATTCTGTGTAGAAGTCTGGAATTTTACAGTGTCATGTATATTTCTTAGGCCAATTTCTTTTTCTGGGGAGGGTGGACCACAGGCGTTTGTGATTGTTCGTATTTTAACAAATAGTTTTGGGGGGTTTTGTTTGTTGTTTGTTTTAAGAAATTTAGACCAGTTCTTGATAGAAAAGCCAATCTTTCTCCAAGATGTTGAGATCAGTTTGGAGACCCAAGCAAGCACTGACAGGCTGGTGGCTAATTCTGTATCCTGGATTGATGGTCTGTAATAGACATCAGGGAAAGACAATATGACCTGTGGTCAACACAATTATTAGATAAAGAAGGCGAAGGGGCGCCTGGGTGGCTCAGTCGGTTAAGTGACTGCCTTTAGCTCAGGTCGTGATCCCAGGGTCCTGGGATCGAGCCCCACATCGGGCTCCCTGCTGGGCGGGAAGCCTGCTTCTCCCTCTGCCCCTCACCCTGCTTGTGTTCCCTCTCTCGCTGTGTCTCTCTCTGCCAAATAAATAAATAAAATCTTTAAAAAAAAAAAAAAAAAAAAAGAAGGCGAAGAGTGTTTCCAGAGTAGTTTGAACTAGATTACATTAAGGGTACCAGTAATGAAATTCTTAACAATCTGAGAAATGAAGAAGGGTCACAGAGTGTTTGAAACAACATACCCTCTAGGTTGTATTAGTATAAATATATTAGTGTATACTCCTTTTGGTAAATTGCTTTATTACCTTACAATAAGTCTTTGGCAGTATAGAGAACTCCAAGGAAATGCTTATTATACTTATTACAGGAATAATGGGAAAAGACCTCTTAATATGTAATGAGATGGTGGATGTTATTACAGAAGACTATAGAAAAGGGTAGACTACAGCCCCAGGTTTCATGAGCACCCTGAGAATCCTTTCAGGAATTTTAGTATTAATTCAAGTAGTACAACTAATTCACCTGATTCAGGCAGAGCAGAAAAATAGATGAGGATAAATTTAAATCCATAGATATTTCAGGCCAAATAAATTAGCTGATACTGTATTTTAGAATGAGCTTAATTTTTGTGGCTGCACGGGAGCCATAGAAAGACAAATCAGAGTATTGGTAACAGATGTAAAGGTGTGGCATGATGCTCCTCAGTTCCAAAGAACCTTGGTGAGCTTGTCTCTTTTGCTTGCTTTTATTTTCCCCACCAACAAGCAAGGTGTTCAGTGGTAAGCTGCGTGCTCGTGGAAGATTACTCTCTAGTATTAATTGTATTTTGACATTGTACATTTGAAATTGTATTTGATATTGTATATTTTGATATTGATTTGATAAACTGTATATTGATTAATGAATATTGTGCAGATTTTGAGTGTATGGTCTTGCTCTCTATTATGGCTAATGGCTTCACTTGCCTGATAAACTTTCAAGAAGCATGCCCCTGTTGGGTTGATGTTTTGTTTTGTTTCATTTTTTTAACATTTGAAGTTGTGGTTAAGGATCCTGAAAATTACCTAGAAATCTGTTATCATCATGTGAATTTGACTGACCAGATCTGTGATTCTAGGTTTGTTTAACCTTTTACTGACTGCAGAGAGTAAGACAGGAGGTAAGGGAACAGTGACTTAGATAATAAAAACTCCATCCCTTCCTTCTGAACTAAAAAATCACTTCAAATCCAAATCAATTTAGCTGTCACATTTTCTGTGGCATATCTGCATAGCTATCTAAATCTATATCTATCTATCTCTATCTCTATAGACAGAGATAGAGATAAGGAGATATAAAACTGCTTGTATCCTAAGCTAAGATATTCTGCTAGAAAAATATAATTCACTGCGATTTAATTGCCTCAAAAACATATATGTTATTCATATCGTTTTTGTTTTTTTATTTGAAAACTCTGAAATGTCCATGCTGTGCTTCATTTTTCTTCTTTTTGTTTGCCAACTCTAATTCTCCCTGTTTTACAATTAGGAGAAATTGACTTACACAGAGATTGAAAAGTTCCCAGCAGCCAGCTGGTGACCAGGGGAGAAAGTGAAATGATTCCCTGAGCTAAATTCCATTTTTTAGCTAGTTCCAAAAGTGAAAGAATAAATGTATTTTTAGAGAAAATCAAAGAATTAAAACTTAGCTTTGTGCCTAACATGAAGAAGAATTCTAGGTCTGCCTATACCAAAGCCCTCAAAGTGAAACATTTTGATTGTTCAAACACATTGCAGGTCTGTATTTGCACAAATAATAAAGGTCAAAATGGTAACTTATTATCAGATGTCATTTTATTTGAACAGCCAGAGAAGAGACTGTTTATCTTATGGAGCCTTTCTATTAATTTGTTTTCCTGAATGTGGAACATGTGATGTGCTATGTTATTTCATTTGAGCAGTTGCAGGAGAAAACAAACAAAGAAACTCGGGTCATATATTGACAGATGAGTATGAAACTTGCTTGGAAGGGTATTATGATTTTCAAGCTAGAGGAGTAATTGAGTTAATTTTCAGTAATTGGTGAAATGAAGTTGATTTCTTGGAAAGATCATGGGCTTTGGAGTTAGAAAGATATGGATTCAAATCTCTTGACTGTCATTTACAGAGTGAATGACCTTGAGAAAGTTAACCCAATGATTCTAAGACTTAGGCTTTGAGAAACAATAAAATTAAAAAAAAGTGTTACAGACTAAAATGGACATTAGGGAGTGCACTTGTGATGAGCACCAGGTGTTGTATGGAAGTGTTGAATCACTATATTGTACACCTGAAACTAATACTACACTGTATGTTAACTAACTGCTATTTAAATAAAAACTTAAAAAAAATTTGTTTGTAATCCCCAAAGAGCCTAGTGCAATGCTTTACAAATGTGATAAAAACCGACTTTTATGCAATAAATGTTTGTTGACATAATTCTAAAAAAAATAAATAAAAAATAATTCAACCAAAAAAATAAATAAAATGTTCCCAGCTTCTTATTTCACCAGGTAAAGATAGAATAAAACCCACGAATAAACACATGAAGACCTATTAATTATCATCACCATCTATGGCAGGTACTGCTAGTTGCCTACCCAAAATCCATTTTCCCTTCTTCCTCATTTACAGAATCTCAAATTTTGTTCATGGACGCAACACACCCAGCTAAAATACATTTACCAGTCTCCTTTGTACCCAGGAGTATCCATAAAATACAGTTCTGGGCAATGAGATAAAAGGGGGAGTCTGCTGGGATTTCTGGAAGCCTTTTGCATTCCTAATATAGGGGGCCACCTTCCTTGTTGTGTCCTCCTTTTTTTCTTACTTGGACATGAGGCCTGGGTTGGAGCAGCCATCTTGTAACATGTGATGGACATAAAGATAAAAGTTATATGCTAGGAAGTCAGAGGAGAAGATGAAAGCGATCCTGGGTTCTTAATAGCATTATGAACCCACCTTAACAACTTTGGTTTACCCACTGCAGGACTTCTCATGAGAGAAAAATATTCCTTACTTCTTAAACCATTATTTTTTAGGTTTTTGTTACTAATGATGAAATTTAATCCTGATGGACATTTCAGCATTTTGTAAAATAAAGAATATTTTAATACTCACAAGTGTCTTGTCTTGCTTTTTCCATAAAAGATCTCTATATTTTTCTAGCATCCCATCAAGGCATTTTTAGTCCTGTGCACCTTGGCAGCTGCTTCTACCTTCTGCTATGGAATTGCTTAGGTTTATGTATTATATGTCCTTGATGAGTCTTGCCCTACTTCTAGATATTTCTTTTAGTTGGGCAACCCCCCTCAAGATTTTTCTAAATAGATGTTCCTGTTGATGCTTCCAACCCTGGATTCTAAGAAAGGATGGGCTAAGAAAGGATGAATGGGCTAAGGAAGGATGAATATGTCCTCTGCCATTTGTTCCTTAAAACTTTTCTTTTCCTGTGCTTGAAAATTTTCTAGTTTTGTGTAAGTTGTGAAACAATAGAAGAAAGCACCCTTTTTACTACTTCTTTCTCTGAAGCATTAGTATATGCCTCAAGAGTTGAATGTTGATCTCTTATTTTTTTAAAGATTTTATTTATTTATTTGACAGAGAGAGACATAGCGAGAGCAGGAACACAAGCAGGGGGAGTGGGAGAGGGAGAAGCAGGCTTCCCGCAGAGCAGGGAGTCCGATGTGGGGCTCGATCCCAGGACCCTGGGATCATGACCTGAGCCGAAGGCAGACGCTTAACGACTGAGCCACCCAGGCGCCCAAAACTTTTCTTTTCCTGTGCTTGAGAATTTTCTAGTTTTGTGTAACTTGTGAAACAGTAGAATAAAGCATCCTTTTTACTACTTCTTTCTCTGAAGCATTAGTATATGCCTCAAGAGTTGAATGTTGATCTCTTATTTCACCACTCCTTTGAAGCAGTCCCAGCTGAGTTGTATTTCAAAGAGCATTTTATTTTTATATTTTGATGGAATGTTAGTTAGAGAATGAAAGTTTATGACTATTGTGACTATTATAACTTCATTGTGGATTGTATTCTCTGTCCAAGAGTTTAAAAAATATTCATTGTTCGGATTCATTTTACCTTGAACTCTATTTTTTATAATAATAATCTGAATCTCTTTTCTTATGATTATATCTGGCTGATATATCTGTGTCTAACATCTAATTTTAACTTTCTCATATCATTTACTTTATAAATGTATCTTGTAAGTCATCATATAGATGAATTTATCTTTAAATCCAATCAAAGAGTCTTTTTCTTTTAATAAGGTGATTCATTTAAAATTTATTCTTGGAACTGAAAAGTTTGTTCTTATTTTATCATCTTATTTTGTGTTTTCTCTCATATCTATATTCTTTTTTAATAGAAAATATTTGTTTTACATTCTATTCTTTTATCATTTAAAAACATGCATTTTGTTTTTATTTATATTCATGGTAAACATTGAGCATTTTTAAACATACTTTAACCTGTCAACATTTAACTATCAATGCCATAAGTGATATTTATTGAGATCACCCACATGCTAATTATTTTCATGTGTATTTTTTCTTCTGCTTTCTGAAATAATATCCTCCCCATTTTCCTGATTATTTACTTATTCAGCATTAAAAAAAATATTCCTACCTCTGAGGCAGCTCCATTTTCACCTCAAACTAACCCAATTTCATCTCTTCTTATATATGGTCCATACTTTACAGAATTTTTCTAACCAGAAACAACAAACCAGAAGCAGATATACTGAAGAGGAATCTCCTAAATCTCTTGCCTGTAATTCTTTTCCTTTTTTTAAAAGATTTATTTATTTATTTGAGGGGGGGCAGGAGGAGAGGGAGAGAGTGTTAAGCAAACTCTGCACTGAAGGTAGAACCCCACACAGGGCTCAGTCTCAGGACCCTGGGATCATGATCTGAGCCAAAGGCAGACTCTTAACCGACTGAGCCACCCAGGAGTCTCCAGTTGTGTCCTCTTAAGCCCCCACCCTGTTACTGAGAGTTAGACGTTAGCCACCTCTAGTGTCTTTAGAATGAATACATCTAGTCATTATTTTTTTTCTGAAGAAATATCAGTTTCCCTCTGAAATTTGACCATTTACTATCACTTTTCTGATTTCACACTGAAAAAATGTGTATGTTCTTTAGGAAGGGAAGAGATAATCATGACTGTATTATTAAAAATATATAGAAAAATGTAGGATTAGGATTTCTATTTTATATTAAGTAGTTTATATTATATTACTGTTCCTTTATGTTCAACCTACCCTGACATTTGAGTAAGTTACTAGTATAGGAAGTAAGTTAGGTAATTCATAATGATAATGACAGAATCTCATTTTGTAAAATTGTTATGTAGGTGGCTTTCTAGGGATGTTTTCCTCATAGTGTCTAAAAATCAAGTTGAGGAGAAGGTCAAATTTTCCACTTCTTATTTTTCAATATTATCTTGTTTTTAAATTAATTAAATATAACAGATCTATAATTGCTTAGCAACTAAGCCTAATGGGATATCACTTTCCTTCTTTCCTTCTTTTAATTTGTCTATCTACTTGCTTTCTTCCTCTACTTTATTTGTTCTTATTCTTTTCTTAGGATGACTTTTACTAAAGTAGTGTTTTATTTTTCTTGCATTTGTTTCTAAATTATATGTAAGATTTTGATATTCAGTTCATGAAGTCTCTTGACTGCCCACATTTCTCACCATCGACAGATGAAATGTTTTATAATGAATCATAGGCAAATTGATATCCAAATAACCAAGCTGTTTTTTTCTAGTACATCATTATTTTTCAGTTATGGACTGAATGCTTGTGTCCTCCCAAAGTAAATGGGTTGAAATCCTAACCCCCAATGTGATGGGTTTTTGGAGGTGATTAGACCATAAGGGTGGAGACCTCATGAATGGATTAGTGTCCTTATAAAAGAAACTCTAGAGAGCTCCCTCATTCCTTCGCCTTGTCAGGACACAGCAAGAAGATGCTGTCTATGAACCAGCAAGTATGGCTTCACCAGACACTAACTCTGCTGGTGCCCTGATCTTAGACTTCTAGGCCTCCACTCCAGAACTATAAGAAATGTTTGTTGCTTAGCCACCCAGTTTATGTAGTTTGTTATAGCAGCCCAAATAGACCAAGACAGTATATGTATATACATGTATGTGTGTGTGTGTGTTTATTATGATAAAAATCTCTTTTTGTATTGGTTTATAACTTCTAAAGTTATTGCACATATATACTTTATTTCTACCTGATAATAATAAGACTACCTAGTAGTCTTTTACTAGATCAGGTATCATTAGTGTTTTCTTTCATACTAAGAGACTAATTCTCAAAGAAGCTATATGTCATGTCAAAGTCCACAGAGCTAGAACACTGGCTGTTTGATTCCAAGTCCAGTGCCTTTTCCCAAGCAATAGCATGTTTCCTTATAGACTAGTGAATATCCATAGGTATGAGAAAGCTGGGTGAAATAACATTTAAGTGTTTTCTTTCTTGTAGAACCATTCAGAGACTTATTATGTGAATAGGCTTTGTAAATCTTCAAGAGGAACAATGTATTACACAGGATTCCCCATGTTTATCCAACCCCAGAAACTTTTTTTCTGTGCCACATCTATTAACATGTCCCAGAAGAGTGTTTTCTAGGTCATAGTTTAATAAACATTGCATGAGACCAACACTGTCTTTATAATAACACACTATAGTTGTGTGGTAATTAATGATTTGCAAAGAAGTTTCATACTAATTTCTGTTTTTTAAAAAGTTTTATACTCACTACAACCTTATAATGAAGAAAAAGATAACATAGTTAGGACATGTTAGGCACATTTTCCCCCAACATCAGCTAGGCATTTCTTCTGATAATTATTTGAAATAGTAATCTTTCCATAAACTGCAATATAGAATTCAGGAAACAATGGACAATAGGCATCCCCATCAGCAGTCTTTATTTCTGATTGTAATTGTTATTGTTAGGTGTACTAATAACAACAAAAAATCATGTTACGTATTTGTAGTACATAAAACTGTACAACATTCTTTTATAAATTAAGCAAAACCTTTGAGGTTCAGACAACTCCATTAGAATTTATGATCTCATTTTGTTCTCAAAGATCGTGTGAGAAATGTCCCTTGTATCTCATGTGTTCTGTTTTGATTTTTGCATATCATTATTGAGATATAATTGACATAAACTGCACATAGTCAAAATTTAGTGGATTTTGACATAGGAATACACCCATGGAATCATCATCACACTCAAGATTATAAACATATCCATCACCCCAAAAAGCTTTCACTTGCTCATTTGTTATTCCTCCCTCCAGCCAAACTCCCAACCTCTGTCTCCAAGTCTCCAAGCCCACTGTTCTATTTTCTGTCAATATACATTAGTCTGTCTTTCTAGAATTTTATATAAATGGAAAAATATTCTTTTTGGTCTGGTTACTTTCATTCCACATAATTATTTTGATAATCATCCATGCTGTTATGTATATAAATAGCTCATTCCTTTTTATTGCTGAGCAGTATTCTATATATTCACCTGTTCATGGACATTTGGATTGTGTCCAGTTTGAGGTTATTACAAAGAAAGCAGCTATAAACATTTATCCACATGTGTTTGGTGTGGACATATGCTTTAATTTCACTGGGCTAATTACCTAGGAGTGCAATAGCTGATTCATATAGTAGGGGTATATTTAACATTATAAGAAACTATAAAACTGTTGTCCAAAGATGCTTTACTAATTTACACTCCCACTAGGAGTGTTTCAGTTCCTCTGCATCCTTGTCAACACTTGGTATAGGTAGTGTTTTTAGTTTTAGCCATTTTAATACGTCTTTAGTAATACTTAATTGTGGTTTTATTTTGTACTTTCCTGATGACTAATTCATATACTTATTTTCCAGTTATATATCTGTTTTAAAGATACATCTGTTCAAATTATTTGTCCCTTTATAATTGAGTCTTTTGTCTTCTTATTATTGAGTCATAATAATTGTTTGTATATTCTACTTCCAAGTCCTTTGTTAGGATTGGGATTTGTATTACAATCTATAGCTTGCTTTTTCATTTCTTAATAGCGTCCTTTTGAAGAGCAAACATTTTTAGTTATGACGAAGTTAAGTTTATTGACTTTTCTGGTACTTCCTACTTTTATGTTGTAACTAAGAAACCTAAGATTACTAAGATATTCTCCTGTTTACCTCTAGAAATTTTACAGTTTTAGCTCTTAAAGTTAGGCCTATAATCCAACTGGAGTTAATTTTTTTCCCTTTTTCAAGTTGAGTTAATTTTATTGCAGGGTGTGAGATAACAGCCCAAGTTCCTTTTTCTCTTTTTCTTTCTTCTTGTTTTAATATAGCTATCAAATTTTTCCAGTACTATTTGTTATAAAGGCTTTAAAGTCTATTTAAGCTATTTAATTGTCTTACCAACTTTGTCAAGAATCAAATTGAGCCTTTATGTGTAGGTGTATGTCTGGACTTAATATCCTTTTAATTGATCTATTTGTCTATACCAATATAATACTGTCTTGATTACTGTAGCTTTATAGGAAGTTCTAAAATCAAACAGTATAAGTCCTCAAATTTTTTTTTTCCCAAAGGTGTTTTGCTTATTTTAGGACTTTGAATTTCCATATGAATTTTAGAATCGACTTGTCAATTTCTAAAAAAGTCTGCTGGTATTTTGATTGAGATTGTGCTGAATCTGTAGATCAAAATGGAGAGAATTAATACTTTAACAATTATTGAGTTTTCTAATCCATAAAAATGATATTTTTCTCTATTTAGGTCTTTTAAATATCTCTCAGAATACTTTATAGATTTCAATGTACAGTTCTTACACATAGGTTGTCAAATGTATTACTAGGTATGACTAAATTTATTACTATTGTAATTGGTATGTTTTTGTTTCAGTATATGATTTCTCATTGTTAGTACATAAAAATACAAATTATTTTTTGGTGATCTTGAATCAATCAGTTTTGCTTAACTGTTTTATAACTTTTTGCATCTTTTTTGAAGACTCTACAGGATTTTATACATAGATAAAGAAATTGTGTGGCCATAAAGAGTTTTACTTCTTCCTTTCCCATATGGATGCATTTATTTTTTGGTATGCCCTATTGCACTAACTAGAACTTCCAGTATAATGTTAATTGAAGTAGTAGAAGTGAACATTCTTCTTTGTTACCTGATCTATGAGAAAAGCATTCAGTCTTTCACAATTAAGTGTGATGTTAGCTATATTTTTTGCCAAAGTACATTATATGGTTGAGAAATTTCCATTTTATTACAGTTTACTGAGGGTTTTTATCATGAATGGATGACAGGTTTGTCAAAAATTGTTTTGCATCTATTGAGATTACCATACTTTTTTTCTTATTTTGAATTTCTTAATTTATATTGAATTTCAAATGTTAAATTAACCTTATATTTCTGTATTCTTGTTTATATGTATTTCTGGATATGATTTGCTAAAATTTTGTTAATACGTTTTGTGTCTATGTTCATGAGAAATGCTGTCATGTGGTTTTCTTTTCTTATGATATGCATAGTTTTGGTGTCAAGGAAATGTTGACCTCATAGTCTGAGTTGGGAAATGCTTCTTCTTCAGTATTCTAGAAGAGTCTGTAAAATTGCTATTATTTCTATTTTTAATTTAAATTCAAATTAGCTAACATGTAGTGTAGTATTGGTTTCGGGAATAGAATTTAGTGATTCATCACTGACATATAACACCCAGTGCTCATCACAAGTGCCCTCCTTAATGCCCATCACCCATTTAGCCCATCCCACCACCCACCTCTCCTCCAGCAACCCTATTTGTTCTCTGTAGTTAAGAGTCTCTTATGGTTTTCCTCCCTTTCTGTTTTTATCTTATTTTATTTCTATCCTTTCCCCTATGCTCCTATGTTTTGTTTCTTAAATTCCACATATGAGTAAAATCATATATTTGTCTTTCTCTGATTTATTTCACTGAGCATAATACACTGTAGTTCCATTCATGTCTTTCCAAAAGGCAAGATTTCATTCTTTTTGATAGCTGAGTAATATTCCATTGTATATATATACCACCTCCTCTTTATCAGTTGATGAGCATTTGGGCTCTGTCCACAATTTGGCTATTGTTGATAATGCTGCTCTCTGGGAGCATGTGCCCCCTTAAATCAGTATATTTGTATCCTTTGGGTAAATACCTAGTAGTGCAATTGCTGGGTCTAAGGCAGTACTATTTTTAACTTTTTGAGGAATTTCCATAGTTTGGCTGCACCAGTTTGCAGTCCCAATTTGCAGTCCCACCCATAGTGTCAGAGGGTTCCCCTTTCTCCACATCCTCACCAACATTTGTTGTTTCCTGTTTTGTTAATTTTAGCCATTCCAACAGGTGTGAGGTGGTATCTCACTGTGGTTTTGACTTGTATTTCTATGATGATGAGGATGTTGAGCATCTTTTCATGTGTTTATTAGCTATCTGAATGTTTTCTTTGGAAAGTGTCTATTCTTGTCTTCTGCCCATTTTTTAACAGAATTTTTTGTTTTTTGGATTTTGAGTTTGATAAGTCATTTATAGATTTTGGATACTAATCCTTTATCTGATATGTCATTTGCAAATATCTTCTCCTATTCAGTACGTTGTCTTTTGGTTTTGTTGATTGTTTCCTTTGCTGTGCAGAAGATTTTTATCTAGATGAAGCCCAGTACTTCATTTTTGCTTTTGTTTCCCTTGCCTCTGGAGATGTATCTAGGAAGAAGTTGCTATGGCTGAGGTCTAAGAGGTTGTTGCCTGTGTTCTCCTCTAGGATTTGATGGATTCTTATCCATTTGAGTTGATCTTTGTATATGGTGTAAGGAAATGGTCTAGTTTCATTCTTCTACCTGTGGCTGTACAATTTTCCCAGCACCATTTATTGAAGAGACTATCTTTTTTCCATTGGATATTGATTCTTGTTTTGTTGAAGATTAGTTGACCATAGAGTTGGTCCATTTTTAGATTCTCTGTTCTGTTCCATTGATCTATTTGTCTGTTTTTGTGCCAGTACCATACTGTCTTTTTTTTTTTTTTTTTTTTTTTTGAGAGAGAGAGAGAGCACAAGAGGGGGGAGCGGGGGAGGGAGAAGCAGACTCCCTGCCAAGCAGGGAGCCCGATGCGGGACTCGATCCCGGGACTCCAGGATCATGACCTGAGCCGAAGGCAGTCGCTTAACCGACTGAGCCACCCAGGCGCCCCAGTACCATACTGTCTTAATGATCACAGGTTTGTAATACAGCTTGAAGAGTAGAATTGTGATGTTCCTGCTTTGCTTTTCTTTTTCAACATTACTTTGGCTATTCAGCATGTTTTCTGGTTCCACACAAATTTTAGGATTGTTTGTTCTAGTTCTGTGAAAAATGCTGGTGTTATTTTGATAAGGATTGCATTGAATGTGTGGGTCGCTTTGGGTATCAGACATTTTAACAGTATTTGTTTTTCCAAATTAAGAGCATGAAATGTTTTTTTTTTTCCATTTCTTTGTGTCTTCTTCAATTTTTTTCATAGGTTTTCTATAGTTTTCAACATACAGACCTTTTACCTCTTTGGTTAGATTTGTTCCTAGGTATTTTATGGGTTTGGTGCAATTGTAAATGGAAGTGATTCCTTGATTTCTAATTTTGCTGCTTCATTATTGTTGTACAGAAATGTAACAGATTTCTGTATATTGATTTTATATCCTGCAACTTTGCTGAATTCATGTATCAGTTCTAGCAATGTTTTGGTGGAATCTTTCAGGTTTTCTACACAGAGTATCATGTTGTCTGCAAGTAGTGAAAGTTTGACTTCTTCCTTGCCAATTTGGATGCCTTTTATCTCTTTCTGTTGTCTTATTGCTGAGGCTAGGACTTCCAGTACTATGTTGAACAACAGTGGTAGGGGACATCCCTGCCTTGTTCCTGACCTTAGGGGAAAAGCTCTCAGTTTTTCCCCATTGAGAATGATATTAGCTGTGGGTCTTTTGTATATGGCCTTTATGATGTTGAGGTATGTTCCTTCTATCCCTGCATTCTTGAGGGGTTTTATCAAGAAAGGATGCTATATTATGTCAAATGCTTTTTCTGCATCTACTGAGAGGATCATATGGGTTTTATCCTTTCTTTTATTAATGTGGTGTACCAAATTGGATTGATTTGCAGACATTGAACCACTCCTGAAGCCCAGGAACGAATCCCACTTGGTGATAGTGAATAATCCTTTTAATGTACTGTTGGATCCTATTGGCTAGTATCTTTTTGAGAATTTTTGCATACATGTTCATCAGGGATATTGGCCTGTAATTCTCCTTTTTAGTGGGGTCTTTGGTTCTGGAATCAAGATAATGCTGGCTTTGTAGAATGGAAGTTTTCCTTCCATTTCAATTTTTTGGAATAGTTGCAGAATAATAGGTATTAACTCTTCTTTAAATGTTTGGTAGAATACCCCCGGGAAGCAACCCAGCCCGGGACTCTTGTTTGTTGGGAGATTTTGATTACTGATTCAATTTCTTTGCTGGTTATGGGTCTGTTCAAGTTTTCTATTTCTTCTTATTTCAGTTTGGGTAGTTTATATGTTTCTAGGACTATATCCATTTCTTCCAGATTGCCTAATTTGTTGTCATATAATTGCTCCTAATATTTTATTATAATTGTTTGTATTTCTGCATTGTTGTTTGTGATCACTCCTCTCTCATTTGTGATTTTATTTATTTGGGTCCTTTCTCTTTTCTTTTTGATAAGTCTGCTGAGAGGTTTGTCAATTTTGTTAATTTTTTCAAAGAAACATTTCCTGATTTTGTTCATCTGTTCTATTGTTTTTTTTTTAATTTTTATATAATTTATTTCTGCTCTAATCTTAATTATTTCCCGTCTTCTGCTTGTTTTAGGCTTCATTTGCTGATCTTTTCCCAGCTCCTTTAGGTGTAAGGTTAGTTGTTTGAGACTTTTCTTGCTTCTTGAGGAAGGCCTGTGTTGGCATATACTTCCGTCTTATGACTGCCTTTGCTGCATCCCAAACATCTGGACTGTCATGTGTTCAATTTCATTTGCTTCTATGTATTTTTTTTATTTCTTCTTAATTTCCTGGTTAACCCTTTCTTTCTTTAGTAGGATGTTCTTTAACCTCCATGTATTTGTGGTCTTTCCAAATTTTTTCTTTGGTTGACTTCAAGTTTCATACTTTTGTGGTCTGAAAATATGTATGATATGATTTCAATCTTTTTGTACTGGTTGAGACCTGATCTGCGATCCAGTATGTGATCTATTCTGGATAATGTTCCATGGGCACTTGAAAAGAATGTGTATTCTGTTGTTTTAGGTCGAAATGCTCTGAATATATCTGTCAAGTCCATCTGATCTAGTGTGTCATTCAAAGACCTTATTTCCTTGTTGATTTTCTGCTTAGATGATCTGTCCCTTGTTGTCAGTGGGGTACTAAAGTCCCCTACTATTATTGTATTATTATCAATGAATTTCTTTATGTTTGTTATTAATTGATTTCTATATTTGGCTACTCCCACTTCGAGGGCATAAATATTTACAATTGTTAGATCTTCTTGTTGGAGAGACCCCTTTATTATGATATAGTGCCCTTCATCTCTTATTACAATCTTTGGTTTAGAATCTGGTTTGTCTGATATAACTATGGCTACTACAGCTTTCTCTTGATGTCCATTAGCATGATAGATGGCTCTCCACCCCCTCACTTTCAATCTGGAGGTGTCTTTGGATCTAAAAATGAGTCTCTTGTAGACAGCATATCTATGGGTCTTGTTTTTTATCCATTTTGATACACTATGTCTTTTGATTAAAGAACTGAGTCCATTTACATTCAAAGTCATTATTGATGAATTTAGTGCCATTGTATTACCTATAAAGTCACTTGTAGATTGTCTCTGTTCCTTTCTAGTCTTTGTTGCTTTTGGTCTCTCTTTCCTGCTCAGAGGGTCCCCTTTAGTATTTCTTGCAGAGCTGGTTTAGTGTTCACAAACTGATTTAGTTTTTGCTTGTCTCTCCTTCTATTCTGAATGACAGCCTTGCTGGATAAAGTATTCTTGGCTTCATATTTTTCCCACTTAGCATGTTGAATATATCATCCCACTGCTTTTTGGTCTGCCATGTTTCTGTGGATAGGTCTGCAGTTAACCTTATGTGTCTACCCTTGTAGTTTAAGGAACTTTTTCCCCTAGCTGCTTTCAGAAGTCTCTCTTTATCTTTGTATTTTACAAGTTTCACTATGATATGTTTTAGTGTTGACCTATTTTTGTTGATTTTGTTGACCTATTTTGTTGAATAAAAAATTCTGTGTCTCTTGGACTTGAATGTTTATTTCCTTCCCCAGATTAAGGAAGTTCTCAGCTATGAATAATTTGTTCAAATAAACCATCTACCCCTTTTCTTGCTCTTCTTCTTGGACTCCTATGATATGGATATTATTGTGCCTTGTGGAATAGCTTAGTTCCCTAAGTATATATTCATGACTGAATAGTTTTCTTTCCCTCTTCTTTTCAGCTTCATTATTGTCCATAATTGCATCTTCTATATCACCTATTCAATCCTCTGCTTCATCCTCATTGTGACTAAATCCAGTCAGTTTTGCATCTCAGTTACACCATTTTTTTTTTTTTTGGCCTGACTAGTTTTTAGGTTTTTATCTCTGCAGCCAGGATTTCTCTGGAGTCTTCTATGCTTCTTTCAAACCCAGGTAGTATTCTTATCACTGTTGTTCTAAATTCTTGGTCAGATATATTGCTTATATATGTTTTGAGCAAATCCCTGGCTATGATTTCTTCTTGATCTTTCTTTTGGGGAGAATTCCTCCATCTTGTAATTATGTTTAGGTTTCTATTCTCTCTCTCTCTTTTTTTTTTTTTTTGCGCATTATGAAAGCTTGTTATGCTTTCTGCTCCTGAAAGTAGTACTGTTTTAAGAAGGGGTCCTACACTGTCCACGACCTGGCACTTCAGTAAGTGTTTCTGGTGTATGCCGTGTGCACTATGCCAGTGTGTTTTGGCTGCTCTTTCCCACAGATCAGTACTCTACAGAGTTCCTCCTTGCTTACAGTGAAGAGCATTTAGACCTTTAACTGGGTGTGCTTTGTTTATTAAGATAAGCCTGGAAAAAAAAAAAAAACAGACCTGATCCAAGAAAAAAGAAAAGGAAAAGGAACAAAAAAAGCAAGCAAACAAATATAAAGCTGTAAGTCTGATTCCAAAGAATAAGAAAAAAGGATGAAGAAAACAAAAGAAGCCTGATCCAAAAAATGAAACATGGAAACAAACAAATTGACCAACAAAGGACCAAAAACTATAACCCTGATACCAAAGAAAGAAGAAGAAAAAATAATAAAATGAATTAAAAAATAAAAAAAAAGAATTTCTGGTCCTGTTTTCACCAGAACTGAAGGTGATGCTTTGGAGCATTCTATAATTAGTAGACTTGGTATATGTTGGGAGGGGGGAGGTTGTGTTGGTTTTCTGAGAAAGAGGCCCACTGTGCTGGCTTCCAGTCAGACCTTTCTTTGCAAAGATGCTCCTGCAGGGCACAGGGGGGTGTGTTTTCTTGTAAGTGACTCTAGCCTCCAGTGGAGATGCTGTGTATCTCTCTGAGGTCTGACTCTGTTGGTGGGTGTAGTGGGGGGTGGGGGGAGTGTGGGAGCTGGGTGGGGGGTGTAAGATGGCATCATGCCTCCCTCTTGTCCCTGGGGAGGGGAATTCACAGCAACCACTGTTGAGAAAGCCCTCCCAGAAAACCAAACCATTTCCTATCCTGTGTCTTAGGCTTTCATCAGATCCCTGCCTTAACTTCTCTGTGCCTGGGTGTCAGCACTCCTGGTGTTTTATCTCTGGCTTGTGGCTGGGTTTCAAAACTCTAAATCTTAAAGGGCCCGGCAAGGTAGGACCCACTTCCTTCTCCTGGAGGAGACTCACATGGTGCCTGGCACCATTCTGTCTTAGAAAAACTGTTGCACACATGCACACGGTGGGTGGAGTCTATTGTGGAGCACACTGAAAAGCTGCAACCAGGTAATCTGCCCTGTGTGCATGTGCCTCTGTCCCCTGCTGTTGAATGGTCACTCAATGGCTCCTGGCAGGACTTTTGTCCTTAGAAAGGCAAAATACACTCTTCCAAATATACTGTGGGAAGGGAAGCAATCTTTCCCAGTGCAACCCAAAGGATCTCCTCACTGAGGCATATTGTGGGAACCCTACCTGCTGCTGTCTCTCTTTCTCTCTCCCTCTCTCCCTTAATTCTCTCCATGAAAAGAATTCCCTCCTCTTCACTGCACCACAGCTTTTCTCTCTGCCAATTCATGGCTCCAAACCTTGCATCTGCCATGTTCTCTGCCTCTGATTGTGCAGATTGTGTTCTTAATCCTCAGATCAATTTCCTACTCATTAAAAATTATTTGACATTGATGTAGCTGTGTTGGAGGGATGAAGCAAGCTCAGAATCCTCCTACTGCTCCACCATATTAATTCCTCTCCATAAATTGTTATAATTTCTTTCTTAAATGTTTGGCAGAGTTACTAATGATGCTATTTTGTCCAGGAGTTTTTCAGTTGTTTGAAAATTAAATAACACATATCTAAATAACCCATGGGCAAAAGAAGAAATAATAAAATAATTAGAAATCATGAATATTTTATAGTTTTCTGAGTACAGATTCCTTGCCTCTTTGGTTAGATTTATTCCTAGGTATCTTATGGTTTTGGGTGAAATTGTAAATGGGATTGACTCCTTAATTTCTTTCTTCTGTCTTGTTGTTGGTGTATAGGAATGCCACTGATTTCTGTGCATGGATTTTATATCCTGCCATTTTACTGAATTCCTGTATGAGTTCTAACAGTTCTGGTGTGTAGTCTTTTGGGTTTTCCACAAAAAGTATCATATCTTCTGCAAAGAGTGAGAGTTTGACTCCTTCTTTGCCGATTTGGATGCCTTTAACTTCTTTTTGTTGTCTGATTGCTGTGGCTAGGACTTCTAATACTATGTTGAATAGCAGTGGTGATAGTGGACATCCCTGCCATGTTCCTGACCTTAGGGGGAAAGCTCTCAGTTTTTCCCCATTGAGAATGATATTTGCTGTGGGTTTTTCATAGATGGCTTTTATGATATTGAGGTATGTACCGTCTATCCCTATACTCTGAAGAGTTTTGATCAAGAAAGGATGCTGTACTTTGTCAAATGCTTTTTCTGCATCTATTGAGAGGATCATATGGTTCTTGTTCTTTCTTTTGTTAATGTATTGTATCACAATGATTGATTTGCGGATGTTGAAACAACCTTGCAGCCCACGGATAAATCCCACTTGGTCATGGTGAATAATCCTTTTAATGT
>NC_138385.1:20527326-20543421 GCF_054177405.1 Leptonychotes weddellii
AGGATCATATGGTTCTTGTTCTTTCTTTTATTAATGTATTGTATCACGTTGATTGATTTGCAGATGTTGAACCAACCTTGCAGCCCAGGGATAAATCCCACTTGGTCGTGGTGAATAATCCTTTTAATGTACTGTTGGATCCTATTGGTTAGTATTTTGGTGAGAATTTTTGCATCCATGTTCATCAAGGATATTGGTTGGTAATTCTCCTTTTTGTTGGGGTCTTTGTCTGGTTTTGGGATCAAGGTAATGGTGGCCTCATAAAACGAGTTTGGAACTTTTCCTTCCATTTCTATTTTTTTGGGACAGCTTCAGAAGAATAGGTATTAATTCTTCTTTAAATGTTTGGTAAAATTCCCCTGGGAAGCCATCTGGCCCTGGGCTTTTGTTTGTTGGGAGATTTTTGATGACTGCTTCAATTTCCTTAGTGGTTATAGGTCTATTCAGGTTTTCTATTTCTTCCTGGTTCAGTTTTGATTGTTGATACATCTGTAGAAATGCATCCATTTCTTCCAGATTATCTAATTTGCTGGCATATAGCTGCTCATTCCCTGCATATTTTCAGACCACAATGCTTTGAAACTAGAACTCAATCACAAGAGGAAAGTTGGAAAGAACTCAAATACAGGGAGGCTAAAGAGCATCCTAGTAAAGAATGAATGGGTCAACCAGGAAATTAAAGAAGAATTTTAAAAATTCGTGGAAACCAATGAAAATGAAAATACAACTGCTCAAAATCTTTGGTATGCAGCACAGGCAGTCCTACGAGGAAAGTATATAGCAATACAAGCCTTTCTCAAGAAACAAGAGAGGTCTCAAATACACAACCTAACCCTACACCTAAAGGAGCTGGAGAAAAAACATCAAATAAAGCCTAAACCCAGCAGGAGAAGAGAAATAATAAAGATCAGAGCAGAAATCAATGAAATAGAAACCAAAAGAACAGTAGAACAGATCAACAAAACTAGGACCTGGTTCTCTGACAGAATTAACAAGATTGATAAACCCCTGGCCAGACTTATCAAAAAGAAAAGAGATAGGATCCAAATAAATAATATCATGAATGAAAGAGGAGAGATCACAACCAACACCAAAGAAATACAAACAATTATAAGAACATATTATGTCTACCATAATGTCTTGCTCCAGGCTCCTGCAGGTCTGTAGTCCTCCTTCAGCTTTTACAAGCAGCTCTTGATGTTTTCACCACTTTTCAGTGCCAGAGATCTAAGTTAGGTGAAACAGAGACCAGTCCTTTAAGCAGTCCAGACACATTAGAAAGCTGTAAACAAGATCTTTGATTCCTTCAGTTTAAAGAAGAGAAATGGGAACTGAGATGCTGCCTAAGATGGTTAATTAAATGTCTTCACCCAAAATCTCTTGCCCCAAGCATCTGTGGGTCTTAGGTTCCCAGCAGCTTTCATGAACACCACCCAATGATTTTGCCTTCCTGAGCTCAAAGTTAGGTGAAATAGAGACCAGTCATTCAGGCAAACTCCCGGTAAGTCAGAACATTGCTCTGTTCTTCTGGTTCCCCTCTAGGGAATTGGGAAGTGGGCAGCCGCTTCTTCCAAACCAAGACCATAAAGCACCAGGGAAGAGGTGGGTTAATGGTAAATAAAAGCACCAGGAAATTTCCTACCATTTGAATTCTGCTTTTTCTTGATTGGATGTTTGCATGGCTGCTCTAAACCTTTGATTATTTTCCAAAGCTCCTATAAAGTTCCTTTAGGCAGCCTTTAGTTTGTTGTTGTTGCTATTTTGTTTCTTTTTTGATGTTTCCATGGGGAAATGAGGACCTGGAACTTCCTACTCCACCATTTGGCTGATGTCACCTCTGAATCATTAATGTTTAAACAGACTCAACATAATTAGAAATTTCACTGCATTGATTATGATTTGATTATTCTTTCATTATTCAAAAGATGCTTCTGAATGTTGCCGAACCAGAGAGACATCATTGTCAATATCAACCCATTATCAACATAAGCAGACTCCTTGATAGGTCAGATTCATTTTATCCTAATGTATGCACCCTACCATTTTCATACTTTTTTCAATTATTCCAATACATTTTTCAGGAAAGGATCTAATAGCAGTAATTTATATCTCTGTGTTAATTAACATTCTTTTTTGTTCCTTGTTAAAAGAACATAAAATATTGGTGAGTTGATGAGAGAGGCAGATGAAATCACATCATTTAGGTGATTGCCTTCTTTGCTAAATACAACTACAAACACAACATCACATGAGCTGGGTCATGAGTATATGCTTTCTTCATGTATAGAAGAGAAGAGAATTATTGATGAAATTATGCCTCTTTGAAAATTGATATTTTTGGGGTGCCTGGGTGGCTCAGTTGGTTAAGCGACTGCTTTTGGCTCAGGTCATGATCCTGGAGTCCCTGGATCGAGTCCCGCATCGGGCTCCCTGCTCGGCAGGGAGCCTGCTTCTCCCTCTGACCCTCCCCCCTCTCATGTGCTCTCTCTCTCTCATTCTCTCTCTCAAATAAATAAATAAAATCTTTAAAAAAAAAAGAAAATTGATATTTTTCACTCAATCACAGTCAGATACATTGCTGCTATTGTCCAAATCATTCTATCAAGTTCTTCCATATCTCCCAGGATCTATATTCATCTAGCTAGGTAAACTAAATCAATTTGCCACTTGGAATATATCATTAATTACCATGCCTGCATCATAAGTTCATTGTCTGGGCCCATAAGCAGAAATGTTCAGTCTTTCTCCATATTTCACCCAACTCTTTTCTAGAAATGAATTCTCCATACTCCATATTTCAGGATCTTATGCTACCTCCCCAATTCTATAGAGGATCTCATATGCCCAGCTCTCAAATTCTTTCAACAATTTTTCACCAGCGGTAATTTTGTCTAGAAATTGGACAGTGTAAAAAGCATTAACATAAAAAATTATACTAACAAGTCATTTAAAATTAGTTTGGATCTCTATCTTAAATATAACTACCATCTTAATAGTGTTTCTTCCTTAACCTATGGAATATGGCTAGTTAGCCTGTGTATAATACAAATACAGCTAACACTTTGGATTATTCTGAATATTGAAATATTTCATATGTCTGAAAACATTCTGTTGTACTTTATTATTAATCTCAAATCTAAGAATAAAGATTTTTCTGCAAGTTTCCTGGCCAATAGCATCATATTATTTAATTGAGATCTAGGACTCGGCTTGTCAAACCTAAGTATTTCAGGTCTGCTAGAGTGAGCTTTAGTTTGGGCTAAATTACACTATTGATTTAGTAATTTGGTTTTAATTAGTTATATTCACTTAATTGTTTCTAGGTCTGTCATGACATTTAAAAATGGGGTTGTGGAAATTTATTTCACACTTTGAAGACTTTAGTATGTCTTTTTTTTTTTAATTCATCACTTCTACTCTGAAACTTTGTGTAGAAGCTTTAGTCAAATGAATCTCTTGAAATTGATTTTTACATGTAGGTTTGTTTTCAATAGTGAGTGCCTTCAACAAATTCCTTTAGTCACAAACATAAAAATTGTCATGTGCTGCCATACAAGAATAAGGTTATGTCAATGATGTATAGTAACATTTTCTAGAATTTTAAATGCCACTTGTGATGATTGTGATGGTTACTAATATGTGTCAACTGGATCATACTATGTCCACATGTCCGCTTAGTAATTATTTATGGGTGTGCCTGATTAGGGTGTTTCCTGAAGAAATTAGTATTTGAATCAGGTAGACTGAGTGGAGCAAATTACCCTTCTCTATGTGGGTGAGCACCAACCAATCCTTTGAGGGCCTGAATAGAACAAAAAGGGGGGAGAAAGGAGAATTATATTGCTTCCTTGGAGTATCATTCTTTTACAACCCTTGGACTGGGATTTATACCATCAGCTCCCCTGGTTCTCAGGCTTTTGAACTCAGACTGTAATATACTGCTGGCTTTCCTGGGATTCCAGCTGAGACGTTCTGGGACTTCTCAAGACTTCATAATCATGTGAGCTAATTTCTCATAATAAATATCTTTATCTCTTTTTCTTTTTCTATCTATAATCTATCTATCTATCTATCAATCATCTATCTATCATCTATCTAAATTTGTCTGGAGAATCCTGATTAATACAATGAGGGAGCAGTATTTCAATAAATTTGTCTTTGTTCTTCATGTAATAATAATAATAACTCGGGCGCCTGGGTGGCTCAGTTGGTGAAGCAACTGCCTTCGGCTCAGGTCATGATCCTGGAGTCCCTGGATCGGGTCCCGCATCAGGCTCCCTGCTCGGCAGGGAGTCTGCTTCTCCCTCTGACCCTCCCCCCTCTCATGTGCTCTCTCTCATTCTCTCTCTCAAATAAATAAATAAAATCTTTAAAAATAATAATAATAACTCATCACCATCATCATTATTATTCATCTATGCAAGATGTTGAATATTAAGCATATACATTTTAAGTATAATACATACTATAGTCTTATACTGTCCATGACACCCACTTTAGCTTTTTCCCATCCACTGACAGAACCCTAATGTCATGCAATTAAGTCTTCTTTGTGTTCACTCCTACTAGCATTGTAACATGATGTATGTTACTCAAATTCCCAAAACCTATAGTTATAATGCTAACCAGGAAGGATATTGGAAGAGCAGAGCATGACTGACAGAAACTAATATTTTTCCAAGTGTGTTCTATGGGAAAGTGCTTAATAGAAAACCAAGTTTGGAAAACTCTGATTAAAGTAAAACAGATTTCTTTTCCACAGGACATGTCAGGGACTTCACTCAGATAGCATGCATTGTGAATTTCTCCAAATTGAATGTAGTGTATACGTATTTGCCAAATGTATTTCATCGCAGAACACACACACATATATATTTTTTGTAAAGCCTCTCACAAATGAATATTTACATCTTAGAAATTCTTGCTTAGATGGTGAGTACTGTGAATTGTGTAAGACTGTTGAATCACAGATTGTACCTCTGAAACAAATAATACATTATATATTTTAAAAAAAGAAGATAGTAGGAAGGGAGAAATGAAGGGGGGAAATCGGTGGGGGAGACGAACCATGAGAGACTATGGACTCTGAGAAACAAACTGAGGGTTCTAGAGGGGAAGGGGGGTAGGGGGACGGGTTAGCCTGGTGATGGGTATTAAAGAGGACATGTACTGAATGGAGCACTGGGTGTTATACGCAAACAATGAATCATGGAACACTACATCAAAAACTAATGATGTAATGTATGATGATTAACATAACATAATAAAATAAAAAAAGAAAAGAAAAAAAAGAAATTCTTGCTTAGAATATTTTGAATGTTCTTTTTGGTGTGTGTTGTGAACTGAATGTGTTTCCCAAAAATCCATATTGTGAAGCCCTAACTCTCAATACGGTCTTATTAGGAGGTGGGAGGGAACCAGTTATAGATGAAGTCATGAGGGTGGAGCCCCCACTATAACCTGACCATGCTGGCACTCTAATCCCAGACTTGTAGCCTCCAGAATGTGAGAAACAAATTTCTGGTTTTTAAGCCATCTAGTCTATGGTATTTTGCTATGGCAGTCTAGGCTGTATATATGCAGTTGAGTAGTTTGGGATAAAACTGAATTTTTGGGGGGCGCCTGGGTGGCTCAGTTGGTTAAGCGACTGCCTTCGGCTCAGGTCATGATCCTGGAGTCCCGGGATCGAGTCCCGCATCGGGCTCCCTGCTCGGCAGGGAGTCTGCTTCTCCCTCTGACCCTCCTCCCTCTCATGCTCTGTTTCTCATTCTCTCTGTCTCAAATAAATAAATAAAATCTTTAAAAAAAAAACAAAAAAACAAAAAAAACTGAATTTTTGGTTCATCTCTGACACTGGCAGGCTAACTTCATGTTTTAGTCTGTCAACACATCTGTAGAGACAAAAATATTTACCCTTCAGAGTTGTTGCAAAGACTTTATGTACATAGCTCATAATAAACTATGATAAATGATATCACAGCTATTATTATTATTATTCACTATTATAGGTTTCTCTTAAAGTCGGTTTAAAGAGAATTGAAAATTTGGAAATTTGTGAATTAGGCTACTCAAATTGGAAAATTCTGGTCAAAATACAGTATCCCTTTGGATCCTTTTGGTGAGGGCAATAACTTAAAATCTGTTGCTGTTAAAACTGGGTCCAGAATAGTTAACCTTGGAGCTTCTGGGGTGATAATAGAGCTGTTTGAACACGATCAATACCTAGTGATAAACCTAAGTGAGGCCTTGCTCTCCTCAACACACTGATTTTTGATTAACATTTGCTGCTCAGCAGGCCCAATTGTATCAAATGATGTGTTAGCTGTATTAGTTGGGCACTCCACTGAGCTCTAATACTTTGAGAAATTTTCATATAACAAACCCAAAGACTATTTCTGGCCTATGAATATACCCATAGCATCTCCAGTTGGCCATCACAATACCTTACTTCTTGTGCGGGTTGAAAATAATTCTCATAATCCAATTGACTTTTTTTTTTTTTTGCTTGAAAGCTATTTATCTTTGGCTAGTAATTGTGTTTCATAAAAATTATGGAAAATGTCTTCAGATCTAGATATATTTTTTTTGAAAGGCTTACCTGACAATTTAGCCTAGTACCTTAACTCTAAGAAATAAATACATCAATGTTGAAATGTGTGGACATTAGAGTGATAAAAACATGATTTAAGCATTTATTCTACAACATACCTTCCTTTTAAAATATTATTTTTTGAAAACCTGGTTTTACAAGTTAAAATCATTTGTGCTAGGCCTGGTAGGAAAATCTTTTAAAATGAGTAAACTGGATAAGGCTTCTTCCACCCTTGGAGAACTTGTAACTTACTATTATTTATATTTTCATGTGTAGGCAACATATCTGTTGAGAGACAAACAGTATGTTGTACTTGGTTTTCTTAATATATTTTCCAGATGTGCATGCACTTTCCCAATGCTTTTTCTTAGTTTCTTTTTTTAAAGTTTTTATTTAAATTCCGTTAGTTAACAAAGAGTATAATATTAATTTCAGGTGTACAATATAGTGATTCAACACTTTCATACAACACCTGGTGCTCATCACAATAACTGCACTCGTTACTTGTTGGGATGAGCATGGAGTGTTATATGTGAGTGATGAACCACTGGATTTTGCTCCTGAAACCAGTGCTTCACTGTATGTTAACTAACTTGAATTTAAATTAAAAAAAAAAATGCAGTCCTTAATCCCATCACGTATTTCACCCATCCCATCACCCACCTCCATTCCAGTAACCATCAGTTTGTTCTATATACTTAAGGGTCTGTTTCTTGGTTTGCCTCTCACTTTTTTCCCCTTTGCTCATTTGTTTTGTTTCTTAAATTCCACATATGTGTGAAATCATATGGTATTTGTCTTTCTCTGACTGTCTTATTTTGCTTAGCATAATACTGTCTAGCTCCATCCATGTCACTGCAAATGGCAAGATTTCATTCTTTTTGATGGCTGGGTAATATTCCATTGTGTATATATACCACAACTTCTTTTTTTTTTTTTAATTTAATTATGTTATGTTAGTCACCATACAACACATCATTAGTTTTTGATGTAGTGATCCACGATTCATTGTTTTCTTATAACACCCAGTGCTCCATGCAATACATGCCCTCCTTAATACCCACCACTGGGCCAACCCATCCCCCCACCCTCCTCCCCTCCAAAACCCTCAGTCTGTTTCTTGGAGTCCATAGTCTCTCATGGTTCATGTCCCCCTCCGATTCCCCCCCCTTCATTTTTTCCTTCCTTCTTCTAATGTCCTCCATGCTATTCCTTATGTTCCACAAATAAGTGAAACCATATGATAATTGACTTTCTCTGCTTGACTTATTTCACTTAGCATAATCTCCTCCAGTCCCATCCATGTTGATGTAAAAGTTGGGTATTCACCCTTTCTGATGGCTGAGTAATATTCCATTGTATATATGGACCACATCCTCTTTATCCATTTGTCTGTTGAAGGGCATCTCAGCTCTTTCCGCAGTTTGGCTATTGCAGACATTGCTGCTATAAACTTTGGGGTGCATATGGCTCTTCTTTTCACTATATCTGTGTCTTTATCCATTCATCAGTCAATGGACACTTAGGCTGTTTCCATAATTTGGCTATTGTAAATAATGCTGCTATAAACATCGGGGTGTGTGTATCCTTTTGAGTTAGTATTTTTGTGTCCTTTGGGGAAATACCTAGAAGTACAATTCCTGGATTACAGGGTAGTTCTATTTTTAAGTTTTTGAGGAATCTTCATACTGTTTTCCACAGTGGCTGCACCAGTTTGCATTCCCACCAACAGTGCAAGAGGGTTCGCCTTTCTCTACACCCTTGCCAAAACCAGTTGTTTTTTGTGTTGTTGGTTTTAGCCTCCCAATATCTTTTTGAATCATTATTTATGTATATGTGAATTATTATTTATGTATATATATGAAATTATGTGTGTGTATGGAAAAAGAGAGATACAAAAATAGATGGACAGATAGATAAATCCCTGCTTCCTATTTTCAATTCATTTCTCCATAGGACAGCATTTTGCTATGAAGTCAGTTAGATTCTCTTAAAACACAAAGTTAATGTGAGAAAATATTACTGACTTGTCTCCTTTAATTTTTCAATGCTTATAGGACAGTTAGACAAGTGATAATGGAAAAATGTACATGTATTCATATGAAATTAAAATTACTAAATTGAAACACTTATGAAATGCCAGTTTACTCCTCTAAAATATATTACAAAAGATGTAAAATTTGGAGATAAATGCATTAAGCTTTTTTAAAAAGTGTAGTAACTAGGAGTCTCATTGTTCATTTACCAATCAGCTATAGTCTGGTACCTTTGGGTCGTTCTTTGCAATATGTTGGATTGTTATTTAACTCAACTCCAACTGCCATTTTCCCCCCAAATCAGGGTTTTAAAAATTCCATTCTAGGGGCGCCTGGGTAGTTCAGTCGTTAAGTGTCTGCCTTTGGCTCAGGTCATGATCCCAGGGTCCTGGGATCGAGTACCGCATCGGGCTCCCTACTCAGCGGGAATCCTGTTTCTCCCTCTCCCACTCCCCTGCTTGTGTTCCTGCTCTCGCTATCTCTCTCTCTGTCAAATAAATAAATAAAATCTTAAAAAAAAAATTCCATTCTAGACTAGCTATAGCAAATGAATATTAAGTTCATGGTAGCTGGTATTTAGTACATAAAGTTACTGAAATTGAGAATGTCATTGTTCCAGCTCATTTTTAACCTAGGATACAGTCACCTGCCTTTCTATGGATTGACTGATCTTCGGCCTCTTACCTGTACTTGGTCCAATCAGCTGGGACCAAGTTCACAGGGTCATGTGGTATAAAGCATGACCAACAAAAAGCTTCTTTTAGAACAAGAGCTATGGGTGAGGCAAGTTGACATCAAAGATGCTGTGGGAAGGCAGGCAACATGCTCTTTTCCTCCTCCTCTGTTCAGGATAGTTTAGGGATCATTAACCAGGAATGAAGGAAATGGAATCTCTGTTGATGTTTATTGATCCTATAATTCCATGAATTAGGAATTAAAGAAAGTATAAGAAAATAATACTAAAAATATTACATATTTCCTTTTCTTGTGTATTTGAAACTGTGCATTATGCTATATTTTAGATTTTTGAAATGATCGAGACTGATTTGATATGTCCAAAAAACTCTCAAAAAGGGGAACCAGACACTTGGGTAAGAATTCAATATATCTTTTTTTTCTCCATGATCATGAAAAAAGTTGTGTATAGTGGAATGAGAGATGCCAAGTAGAGGGAGTGGCACCTCATGTATTTTCCCCCTCTCTAACCCTCAAATGTTCTAGTGACCTCAGCCAAATCAAAATAATTCAACATATCTTAACTTTATCCTAACAGTTCTCAGCAGTTAGTTCAAGTTTTTGGCTGAGTTGTACATTTAGCATTTTATAACTATATTCTACCTTAAAAATAAAAGCAGTACTTCTTAATCTTCAAAGAAATAAAACAAGAGCCTCACTATATCACTCGTTTTTATAAGCAAAAATTCAACACAGAATACATACTATAAGCTGTGCTTTGCTTTGGGAAACAAGCCAAGATACATTTCAATCTCAGCTCTTTCATCTACTAGCTGTATAAATTTGCTGAGTTGTCTTAAACTTGCTATACCTTCACTTCTTAATATGTTCAATGGGAGAAATAATACTTGCCTCCAGTTGTTGTGGTAGGTATTAAATAAAATAATTTATGTAAATCACTTAGCATAGTACTTGTCTTATTAATAAGCACTCAATAAACAACAGTCCTCTAGACCACATCTCCAAAGCAGTGAATACAAAACAATCCACTAAAGTACCAAAGAACATATTAGATATTTAATTTGTATATTACTTTATTTTTTTAAAAAATATATTTATACATACATAAATACATATATAAAATTTCAAATCAATGTAAACATGTAATTATGTCATTTTCACTGAATTTTGGAGGGTATTTTAATTTTTTCCCTTTTGCTTGCCTCATCCCTCTTTCTCTCCTTCCCCCATATCATCTCCCTTTCTCCACAATACACAAATATATTCTAGGTATTCCGTGTTAGAATACTAGTATACATCTGCATTATATTAATTTATTAAATCTCTTTTTTGTTCTCAAGAATGTTTAAAGGATATGGGTATAGTAGAATCAAGTGTACCTGCTTGGATTTTTTTTTTTTTTACTTTGTGAAGTAGAGTCTTCTGCCTACTCTTGTCTGTTCTATGAGGTTGTGAGGACACTTTTAAATGCCTCATCTGTACTTAATAAAAGGCAGCTAGACAGTATATTAACCTCAACCATTTAACCTACATGGTTAGAAATGTGTCTGATCATGCTCTGCCTAAAGAATCATGATTCTAGCACATCACTGAGATTATTACATTGCAGCTTCCTTAGGTATACTTATAGGGTGGCTGTAATGCTCAATGTGCTCTTTCTACTCAGCTCTATTATGTGCCTGGCAGTTGTGTATGGTGGAGGGAGTGATGCTAAAGAGAGTGGCACCTCACTACATTTTTCCTCTCTCTAACCTTCAAATGTCCTAATGGCTTCTGCCAAGTCAAAAGGCAAGGCCTCACAATTAGAGGCAGGGTCCAATGTTAATGTTAAACCTATTGACAAAGAATACTTATAGTTTTTTCTCTTTTAAATATTCTATCTTGACAACTTTTCAATGGCTATATATGTTTCATGGTTTCTTTCTTAATGATTTTTAGATTAATTTTTTATTTTGAGATAATTATAGATTCACATGCAATGGTAAAAAATAATGCAGAGAGATCCAGTGTACACTTTACCCAGTTTCCTACAACAACAACAACAACAAAAAACAACTGTAGTAAAATATCAAGAATAAAATATTGGCATTGATACAGTCCAGATACAGAAAATTTCCATCACTACAGTGATACCTACTGTTTCCCTTTTATTGCCACACCCACTTTCCTCCTACTCTTCTTCCCATGTTTAACTCCTGGCAATCATTGGTCTATGTCATTTCAAAAATGTTATATAAATGGAAGCATATCCTAGGTAGCCTTTTGATACTGGCTTTTTACATTCAATATAATCCCTTCAAGACTCATTCAAGTTGGAACATGTATCAATAGTGTGTTCCTTTTTTATTGTTGAGTACTGTCCATGGTATGGATGTAGCACAGTTTAACTATTCATCTGTTGAAGGACATCTAGATTGTTTCCAGATTTTGGCCATTGCAAATTAAGCTGTAATAAATAGCCATGTACAGGATTTTGTATGAACATATGTTTTAATTTCTCTAAGACAAATGCCCAGGAGTGCAATTGCTTGGTTGTATGGTAAGTATATTTTCACATTTTAATTTATTTTTAAAGAGGGAGGGGGGAAGGGTGAAGCAGAGGGAGAGGGAGTGAGAGAATCTTAAGCAGGCTCTGTGCCCAGCACAGAGCCCAACATGGGGCTCGATCTTACAACCCTGAGATCATGAGCAGAGACAAAATCAAGAGTTAGACACTTAACCAAATGAGCCACCCAGGTGTCCCCAGGTTTTTGTTTGTTTGTTTGTTTGTTTTAGTTATAAGAGTGAGGACCTGGAAGGAATAGGGGTGTTCTATCTTTTCCAAAACTGGAAGTCTCCCTTCCTGTATCTCTGTAATATTTTGGACAGTTATAACACCCATCCTCCATTACTGCAGACTAAGGGCACTGCATTATGACTTGGGGGATGATACGAGGTGTGTTAAGAGGTTGCCTCTCTATTTGTGGTACCATACTCCCCAGAGCATAACAAAACCCTCTCCTTGTTCTTGTGAATCCTGGGTAATGGGTATTATCTTCTTTCATGAAATATGGGAAGAAGATACAGCACATTTCTTTTTTTTTCTAAACCAGTTTGTATATGAGTCTAAATTGCTGAAAGTCTAATATCAGTAATTTCAAGGGTTATCCTTTTAATGGGATATTACTAAATTTTGATGCTTACTTGGTCCCAGGGGAAAAAAAAATGGATGTAGTCCTTAGTTCTTTCTGTTTGCTGTGGATACTCCCACTGTTCATTCTATTACAGAATGACATCAGGATGACCTAAATTGGTCCTTGCTAGTCTGGCTACTGTGTCAGAAGAGCTACAGAGTTGCCCCTTTCAGCAAGCCTTGCCAGTGATCACAGGTTGAATCCCAGAATCTCTCGCAGCTGCTCTTAGGGTCTTTACCCGTGGAGTCCAACTTCCATAGATGTCCACAGCCATATTTTACCATTTTAGGTGGTGTAAAGATCTTTTTAAAAATTTCTATCAGTAGCAGAACCTTTCATTCAACCCCTGACATATCTCTTGAGAAGTGATTAAAAACATGGAATATGGATTTGGACTACTTGGGTTAAAATCCTGCATCCATCACTTACTAATTCATTGACTTACTCATAACCCCTGCAAGCCTCCTTTTCCTCATCTACAAAATCTACCACTATTATAATAGTGGATTAAACAAGATGATATTTTTAAATTGCTTCAACAATGCTTGTTAGTGTAATAACATATCCTAGGTACAACAGGTTGATAGTAAAATATAATAAGTTCTATATACTTAATAGGTAAAATTTCTCTGTGTAGGCCACCCTCTGCTTTGGCCTTAAACTGATCATAGCCACTTTAATTGCTAAGGCTTTCACAATAATCGCCCAGGGGATAGGGGTCCATTTTCAGGGTAGCCCTGAAATACACTGAAGATGTTAATCTCCTACCTGCAACACACCCTGTCCTGACCTGGGTGAAAACAGTCTAGACCACTGTTTCTCAAAGAGTGGTTCACAGACCATCTGCATCAAATCTTTTAGGATAGAGTCAAGGCATGTGCATATTTATTAAGCTGCCCCCGTGATTTGAATGTACACTAAAGTTTGTGAACCTCTTCTCTACATTCTCCATGCCTTGTCATATATGGTTGCTTCTTTCTGAAATGTCCATTCCCCTATGCCTACCTGTGGAAGCAAAATGTAGCCTCCTTCATGAAGCCCTCTCTAATTCCCTGTTCACTACCTATAGCGGTTGCAATCTCTTTGGTTGCTATGGGCTGAATGAGATGGGGAGGAATCAGAACTGGGATGCTGGAGGGGCGCCTGGGTGACTCAGTTGGTTAAGCGACTGCCTTCGGCTCAGGTCATGATCCTGGAGTCCCTGGATCGAGTCCCGCATCGGGCTCCCTGCTCGGCAAGGAACCTGCTTCTCCCTCTAACCCTAACCCCTCTCATGTACTCTCTCTCATTCTCGCTCTCTCAAATAAATAAATAAATCTTTAGAAAAAAAAAAAAGAACTGGGATGCTGGAGAGTGCTGGGGAGCACCGGAATGTAACACCTGGACTGGAGTGGTGGGAAAGGCCCATGGTTTGTACTTGGAAGTTGGGCAATAATATTGAAGTGATATTGCAAACACAGTCAAGGGAAGGAGGGAGAAAATTCAGTAAAAAGAACAGGGGGAGTGGGGAGGAAGCAGCAACAAAGTAGTTCCCAAGGGTTTCCCTGATCTGTCAGAAAAGTAAATGCATCTTCCTACGCACTCACCCACCACCCATCATATATGTTTTTTGTCAGGAGAGGGGGTGTGTGTACAAAGTTGGTATCAACCAGTAGCCTCACAGTGCCAGGTATCACTGTGTAACTGTTTGCCTTGGTAAGAACCTGCCACCAGGCTGCTCTGAATGTTCTGAAGCCACAGACCAGGGTATGAAACTTCCAACTCCTGAGACTAAGCCAGTGCTCTGAACCTTTACACTCTCTCATCAATGTGTCTCTGTGGTTGCCTCCTTCCAAAATTTCTTTATCTCCATCTCTGTGATAATCTTGCCCGTCCCTAAGGACCCTTCTTCAGGTCCCAGTGGACTATGCCCAGGCACCTGAGCCTGAGGGACTGAGAGCGGGAACAGAACCAAGGAGTGGGGAAGAAGGTGCTCTACCCCTTGACTCTTCTTTTCCACCTCCTTGGGCTCTAGGGTACAATGGAAGCCAAAACCTCCAAGGAACTTCTCCCTTGTCTGCATGGCCTGCCATGTTCCCAACGCTATGCCTAAGGGGTCCCCGCCCTCACGCCTGCCAGAAAGTGGGGCCCCCAGAGACCTGCATTTGGAATGCACCCCTCAAGGCACTGCAGTGCAGGAGCTCAAAGACTTCAATTTTTTGGTAAATATATATAGTGACAACTGTTTAAGATAACTGCAGAGAGGCTGAAAGAAGAGCGGCTGCAGAACGAACCTAAGAGGAGGGTCCCCCTGTAGCTGCCAAACACTCCCATTCCCCCACTAAATTCAATGTCTTATCTCAGTCAAGTATCTCCCAGGATTGCAGCAAGTGCACATTTGTTTCTTCGTGCGGACAACTGTCCTGGTTCTTTCTAGCCTCGTGGTAGACTATATTTTAGATTTCATATTTTAAGTAGGGATTTTAAGAAGGCTGGTTGGCCGCTGTACTGAGAACGGCGAAATATCCTGTGTCACTTAGTGGAAGTCCAGGACAGGAGCACATGGCCAACTTGGGGAACCTGGAGCGCAGGCCCTCGGTTTATCCCGGCCCCAGTGGTCCATCCCACCTCCCCAGCTTGGTGAGCGCTCCCTCCCACCGCGCTTGCTTGCTTCTTGCCCACGCCTTCCGCTGCCTCCGCCCCCTCACCCTGGGGCCCCCAGCTTAGTCCTAGCCCTGAGCTCACTTAGCCTCGGCCCTGCCTCTGCCCCCGCACTACGACTACGACCCCGTTCCACTTCCCTTCGCCTGCTGCCCTCGCCTTCTTCTCCGCCGCCGCGTCCCTTCTCGGTAGGCTCCACGCCCGCCTCCTGGCCCCTGAGAGCCCGCGGTTCCCGCTGCCGTCAGGGCCAACACGGGTGCCACGCGCCGCCGCCGCCGCCGCCGCGGCCACTCGCCCGCCGCCCACCATGGCCCCGCAGCAAACAGGTAGCAGGAAGCGGAAAGCGCCGGCGATCGAGGCGGGCGCCGCGAGCTCGTCGTTCTCAGGGCTTGGCGGCGGCGGACGCGGAGGGGCCGCTGCTGCCCAAGAAACAGAAGCGGCCGGCGACGCGGCGCTCGCTGGTGCACTACCTGAAGGGCCGCGAGGTGGGCGCCTGGGGCGGCTCCGGGATCTCGGACTCCGAGGGCGAGCTGCGGGGCTATGCGGTGCAGAAGCTGCCCGAGCTGTTGAGGGAGCGCGAGCTGGCCCTGGGCACCCTCAACAAGGTGTTCGCGTTGCAGTGGCTGAACGCCAGGCAGGTGGTGTGTGGCACCAAGTGTAACACCCTCTTCGTGGTGGATGTGCACTCGGGCCAGATCACGCGCATCCCCCTGATGCGGGACCGGAGGCCCTGGTTGGCCCGGGACCAGCCGACTTGCAGCATCCACGCCATCGAGCTGAATCCCTCCAAGACCCTTCTGGCCACTGGGGGTGAGAACCCCAACAGCCTGGCCGTCTACCAGCTGCCCACCCTGGACCCCGTGTGCCTGGGCGACCGCCATGGCCACAAGGACTGGATCTTCACCATCGCCTGGATGAGTGACACAGTGGCTGTGAGCGGCTCCCGCGACGGCACAGT
>NC_138385.1:20543921-20568700 GCF_054177405.1 Leptonychotes weddellii
GGGACCTCTCCCTTCAGGCCTCCATGGGAACTACGCAGGCCTCTGGAGCTAAGGATGGCTCCTGTGTTCTCAAAGTGCCCAGATTTACCTTCCAGTCCCCTCTCACTTTCCTTCCTCACGCCGTGTTTGTGCTTTTTAACTCAGTGTGACGCTTATCTTCCAGGTGGAAAGTGCCCAACTTACCTGTCCGTAGTGTATGTGAGAGAGAGAGAGAGAAAGAAGAGAGAGGTATCCTTCAGGCAATCAAAACTTGGCTTTAATAATTTTTTACATCTCTCCAAGCCACCTTTTTTTTTTTTTTTTTTTTTTTTTAGAGAGAGAGAGAGCACAAGCAGGGGGAGCGGCAGACAGAGGGAGAAGCAGGCTCCCCGCTGAGCAAGGAGCCCTGATGCTGGACTGGATCCCAGGACCCTGGGATCATGACCTGAGCAGAAGGCAGCTGTTTAACCAACTGAGCCACCCAGGTGTCCCTCCAAACCATCTTTTGAATTCATATTACAAAGAGTTTTAGCTAACTCTTACTTGTCTTCTTTGAGTTATATATTCTCTTTTTAATTCTATGCAGTCATGGTTTTAGAATTTTGTGTATTTTCTTTATCCTGTTTTTTTCGTTAGCAGTATTGCAATAATATTGTCTTTAGTTATTTTCATTGCAGGTAGATGGCATAATAAAATCATGCTTAAAAACAGGGTTTGTACCTCTGTTCTGCAAAGTTAGCTATAGTTTTATAGACCATTGTTCCAACTGGAAAATACATTCCAAGTTCTAGGTTATCAAATTTAGAAACATTCCATTTGCAAATTGTAATCTTAGATATTTATAGTTTCTAAGTTGTTGGTGCTAAACATACTTTTTTAAAAAGTATTTCTCTTTGAAAAAAAAGTTGTCATGGAATCTTGTTTTGTACCAAAATTCCAATTTGTCAGAACACGTTAGGAATGGAAGGGTTCTGTTGGTTGAATGTTCAGAATTAATCTGAAAACCTAATTGATCTTTTTCTTCTTCAATCCTTATTTAAGTTTTAATGACCTGCTGTTAAATAAATAAATGAATGTGTATTTTTTCACTTCCTGCCTTAGTACTATCAAAATTTGTGAACATATTTGAATGTTTGTGGTTTATGGAACTTGCACAGAATTTCAGTGCCATAATTCAAAGCAGGGATTCTAAGTATAAAAATGCAGAATGTATGGCAGGCAGGGCAGAATGTATAGTGATCCAGGATATAGACTGGATATTTTGCTGTTGCTGTTTTTAATACCAAATATTATATTTCAGCATACTTTAAATTTTCTAATTCTGCTTAACAGTTAAGTCACAAGAAAAAAACTGCAAAGGACAAAAATGATCCCAGTCCCTACTCCTGAAAATGATGCTTAATTTGTAAAATCTAAACTAGTAAGATTTTATTTTGTGAATTTCAAAGATTCTTACCTAAAGTAGAATAAATATGTTGTTAAAAAGTACTGATGTTATAGCCCTCAGTGTAATAATATACAATTATCAGGGACACTGGAATTTTGTTTCAAGAAGATGGTCTGGAGATTAAAATAAATGGGATTAGGTTGAAAAAGAGCATTTTGGGGCTCAGATAAATACAAATCATGGATTGTTAAGAAAACAGATTGTATTTCTCCATATATGAAAATATTGGAAATGAGAAGGGAGATTGACCCTTCCTCAAAAATGGCCAGATTATGCTGACCTTGGATTAGTATTGTGGCATGTATGTTTTTCCTTAAATATTTTGGCACTCAGGTGCTGCTTTAGTGTCCATTCACTACATGCTGTTCAGTTGCAAATCTGAACCAATAGTACTAAAAATGAATTAAGAAATACAGAAAAAATAAGCTTTTGTTTACAGAGATTGTTTTAGCAGGTTTATATAGTTGTTATTACATAGTAGTAAATTGTATTTGTGTGCATGTATGTATCTCCAACTCAGTCATAACTGGAGAGTAGAGAATATAATTGTCATCTTTGTATTCTCTCATTTCTCCGCTAATGCCTAGCAAATCATAGGCAATAAGTAAATATTTACTGAATGAATGTATTTGCCTCTGGAAACTTAAAGTTCAAAGCTATGAAAATAAATGCATAAACATATAAATAAAAGTTTACTTTTAAATAGTATGGGATCCTGTTTTGTTTTCCCTGCTTTGTTCTTTGCCCTAATCCATTTCCCAGTCAGGCTCTGGGGCTTATCCATTTTTCACCTGCAAATACTTAGATTTGAAGGTTTCTTTAAAATATTTTATGTTTTTTTCAGAAATTAGTTTTGAAAGACCTTTTTTTTTTGTAGGAGTTTGTCTGCTTACCTAAAAATAGTTATTTGCTAAAAACCTCTTTAAATATTACTTAAGAACTTCACCGAAGTATTCACTGCCTGTCTTGTTGTGGGATATAGGGTATTTTTATAGTATTTGATCATTATTTGGGGACATTGGAAGAACATCTTCAGAGGAAATGACAGTTTTACATGAAGTGGGGTTTTAAAGAAGAATTAGAAGGAATATCTCTGATTTGTTCTTAGGCTTGCCCCTTCATCACTGACTCACTCTTAATTTTCTCATAAGTTAGGGTATATATTTTTGATGCTGAATCACATGGCTTGTTTTTTAAAAACACTAAATAGCCTTATTATGTATGTATTTATGTTATGTAGAAGTTTAATTATTTTGAAATATTTCCTACTTCAGGGACAAAGTGATCTACAGAAGTACAATTAATTATGTAGCTTGTGAGTGAAATAATTGAAAAAGTAACACTCCTGGAAACCCATAAATGTAGTTCACTTAAAAATACACAAGGGGATACATATTTTTATGTACAAGTTACCTATTATGGTTGCCTGAAACCTTTGCATTATAGATTCTTTTAACTATTTATTAAAAATGTTCCAGGGATGCCTGGATGGCTCAGTCGGTTAAGCGTCTGCCTTCAGCTCAGGTCATGATCCCAGGGTCCTGGGATGGAGTCCCGCATTGGGTTCCTTGCTCAGCATGGAACCTGCTTCTCCCTCTGCCTGCCACTCCCCCTGCTTGTGCGTGCTTTCTCTTGCTTTCTCTCTCTCTCTGATAAATAAATAAAATCTTAAAAAAAATGTTAGTTCCATTTATCTAACTACATATTCACATATACCTCCCTAAAAATATTTCTGACATGAAAATTTATGTTCTTCCCCTTTACTCTTTGGATGAGTTAATTTCTATTTTTTTTTTTTTTTTTTTTTTTTGAGGAAGAGGAGTAAGAAATGACTAATCAAGGATATCCAGTGAAATAAATTGAGTACTCTGGAAAAAATTCATCTGTTAAATATACTCTAGCATTAATGATAAACAAAATTGGATTCTCCAGAGGTTGATTATTTTTCCAGCCGAACTCAGCGTTGAACAAGTTGTCAAAAATTTTCCATTAATTACTAATTTAGAGTGATTTTAGAAAGTAATTCACAAAGCTGTTTTACTGACAGCTTCCTAATCTCTGCAAGTCTTAGGTAACCCGGCTACATTAAACATATCATTATGTGAGCTGCTCAGGGATGCTGTTCAGTGAGAATGACATGTGCTAATGTGAAAGATAGGCTGCATAGGCCACCGGTGTTTGCTTTAAGAGATGTTATTTTAAGATCTACTGAAATTGCTGCCTAAAACGATTTCCTACTACTGGCCTGCTGCAAACCCAGAGACACCTACCATTGAAGTGTGGCATCAACAAAAGGGCAATGTGGTTACAGGAGGTTGTGATGAAACAGGCTAATCTTTAGGAAGAAGAGGTCTTTAACTGCTAGATATTGTTTTGCACAGGCAATGGTCTTTGCTTCATAGGCCCTTCCCTCACATTTTTTTTTTTCCTTCTTAACTCTATAACATGCCAGGGTAGTATACATTTAACTTCCTCATGCGTCCAAAGTGAATGTTTTTGTTATTATCTTAATATAGCATTTATCAGATTGTAATGCAGTTAACTATACGAGCATCTTGCTACCCCCCCCCCCATTTGAATGTGAACTCTGTGGTCCCAACACCTAGCACGATAGGCTACACATACATGGCACTGGGAAATCCAGAGCAATGACTAATACAATAATTTCTTGGCATCAATTATTTTATCAGATTAGTTGACCAGAACATTTGCAAATGTAATAAGGATTAGGTTGATGGATGAAGAACATCTTGAAACAGGCCCCATGGTAGTGATCATGGCAATTCATAGCATGGAATAATCTGGTTGGGCAGCAGAAATTTTGATTACTTAAGAGTTTCATAGAGGGCTCTTGATTCTGAGCCATCAAAATAAAATGGAATAAATATTTTAGAATCACAAAAACCTGAGTTTGAATCCTATTCTATTATTTTTTCACTGAATAACCATGGGTGTGTTGCTTAACTTCTCTAAACCTGACCTTATATTACTAATTGTTCAATCCCCAGAATCTAGCATGCTAATACATATAAGCATTCTACTAATATTAGTTCTTTTTCTCTCTAGATCCCCACTAATTCTGTTAAAGGATATGTGTACATTTTTATTTAATTATTACAGTTTTACAAGGAAATTTTTATGTGCATTGTGGGAAGTGGTACATATAAAAAAGCAAAATATAAGAAAACAAAAATCCCCTCATTTCCATCAACCAGAGATTACTACTATTTAATAACTCAGTGTATAACTTTCCAGATTTTTTCTTTTCTTTTTTTTTAAAGATATTTATTTATTTGAGAAAGAGAGAGAGTGTGCACAAAGGGAGAGTGAAAGGGAGAAGCAGACTCCCCGTTGAGCCTGACGTGGGACTCCATACCAGGACCCTGAGATCATGACCCAAGCCGAAGGCAGACTCTTAACCAACTGAGCCACCCAGGCGCCCCAGATTTTTTTTTGGTACATAAATGTACTCATCTATGTTGTCACTACTAAAATGAGAATATTTTCTGTAGTTTGGTTTGTAATCTGCTTTTTTCAGTTAATGATGCCATATTTTATGGCAATAAATATTCATCTTAACTATTATTCAGGATGTTTTTAATGTGTAGAGGTTGAAACTTAAAATGGATGATTTGATGCACCACTCAGGAAATTGGTCCCATCACCAGAAATCATTAGAATAACATATCAGACATTTAACCCAATACAGTAGCCCCTCTTATCTGCGGTTTTTCTTTCTGTGGTTTCAGTTACCCGCCTTCAACCACAGTCAGGAAGCAGATGATCCTCCTTCTAACTTAGTGTCAGAAGGTCAATAGTAGTCTATTGCTATGTTACAATGCCCACACCACCTACCTCACATCATCTCATCATGTAGGCATTTTACCATATCACATCACAGGAATAGGAAGGATGAGTACAGCCTAGTAATATATTTTGAGAGAGACCACATTCACATAACTTTTATTACAGTATATTTTATAATTGTTATAATTGTTCTATTTTATTATTTATTGTTGTTAGTCTCTTATTGTGCCTAATTCATAAATTAAACTTTGTCATAGTAATGTATAGGGAAAAAAATGTTGAATATATACGGTTTGGTACTATCTGTGGTTTCAGGCATCCACTGGAGGTCTTGGAATGTATCCTTTTTGAAAAGGGGGGAATAACTATGAGATTGTATACTTACTTAAACCTCAAGAGTTAATCACAAACATTTATCATATAGTGATAATCTTTGACTAGTTGCTTGCTTAATTCAGTGATTTTCAGATATTGGAACATATCATAGCCACTTGCACATATTTTAAAAGTGAGAGTGGCTCAAGTCTCAACTCAGATCTACTGAAACAGAATTTCCTTGTAAAAACACCATTTTATTTGAGTATTTTCAAATTAATTCAATCAAAACCCAAATGAGATAGCATCAACAAAATAGGGCATGTGCCCTAAAGGTTTATGGTGTAGCAGAGAGGAAAGATATCTAATCATTTATTATAAAAATTCACTAGTGATCAGAAAAGGTAAATGCAGTATTAAGGTTATACTTAGCAGAATGAGAATATGGAGAGAATAGGAACTGATTCTGTCTGAGAAGGTCATGGACAGCTCCCAGAAGAGACAATGCTTGAGCTGTGTCTGGAAAGCAAAATAAGAGTGGAGACTGAGTGCTAACACCGGTTTGAAAGTACATTATGAGTGTCTGGAATGTATGAGCACATACATACATACAGGGCTGTTGCAGTTTGACCTTGTGGAATTTGACGTGCCTATGGGATTTCTGGATACAAATATCTGGTTGGTAGTTGGAAATATGGATCTGAAGCTCATGAGAGAGGTTAGGGCTAGAGATACAAATGTGGGAGTCACCAACCACTATAGACTGGTACTTGGGAGGAGGTAGGGAGGACCAGTGTAGTGTCTCAGAGGCTAGGTCTCCTGGTTCTCATTCCAAAACCCACCTGTATTAAATAGGTCTGCACATCAATATATACATGCATTACTATATGCCTGGCACATAGTATGTAATTAATGACATCTAGGTAGATGGCCAAATGAATGTTTAGTGAATATTAAATGTTACTTAGTGGTCCCTAAAATGTAGTATTTCATCTTTTCATTTGGTAGTGAACAACTTTTAAATTTACCTGTTGCAGTCACATTAACAAAAGAAGATAAAGTAACTTTACCAATTGTTGCTGTTTTAAATAAAGAAATGTATATTTTGGTTAGACATGTTTTTGCATCCTTTATGGAATATAGGTCATTCTACAGCTGGGCAAGAATAAAGCTAAATATTGATGATACCTTCCTTACAAATTACTTTTTTGTTTTTCTATTTTGGAGGGTACAGTTCACTGAAGCAAACACATTGATGATGTCAATGAGAGTAATGGTGCTATTTTCACCCTTTCTAATACCATTATTGTGCCATTCTCTGTTTCAACCTAAGGCATTAATGTTTCATGTTGATTAAATTTTAACATCTAAATTGCCCTTTTATGTTACACACAAATGATAAACTTGAATGTTCCAGTCAGAGGGCAGCAACTTTAGTTTCCTCTAGGCTCCTAGTAAATTCATCAACTAACATCCCCCAGCACCTCAGAAATGGTTCATTTTTTTTCTCCTTCTTAACTAACTAAGAGATATAAGGTTGAGTGTTTTTTGTTTTTGAATTATGCCTCATATGGCTAAAACTAGACCCCATTTTATACAATGGATGTATTTCTTGACATTTGTACATGAAGCACATTTCTGAAAACGGAATAATATATTCCCCCCATTGACTTACATTATAATTCCAGAAGTGTCATCTTTACTATGGATTGATTTCCAATTGACAGTGGTTTCTAACGCATTGCCACTGCCTCCACCTCTGAGACATGTACTTTAGTCTTCAAATAAAAGCTAAGTGATGTAATGGAATCCCTTATTTCAAAGAATATTAAAGGATACTTTCAGAAAGTGATAAACTAAGCCCTATTTCATTTGTGTAGAAAATGGGATTTCTTAAAATAGGACATCCTGTAATTTGATTTGCTCTGTATATATTTATCACAAGCCAGAGCAAATTCTAAGATATCCTCATTTGTCATGCCTAGAGGAGCTCTCTTCTTTCTTTTCTTCTGGTCTTTCTTTATGAATATTGCCCTAAGCAAAGGTGTTTGGCTCATAGATACTCCCAGGGAATGTTAAATAGCCCTTTGTTTTTCCTCACTATTTTAACTTTTTAAAACTCATAGTACTTAAATCATTTTAATAAAAGACTATTTGGGCATCATCATGCTAGACTGACTGTGGCACCAAAAATATTGAGAACGTAAATGTTTCATTAATTGCTTTCTTAAAGATCAGGGACTTTTGTTTTATGACTTAACTTTTTTTTCAATTGTGGTAAAATACACATAAAATAAAATTTACCATCTTACACATTTTTAAACGTACAGTTCAATAGTGTTAAGTATATTCACATTGTGCAACTATCCAGAATTTCTTCGTCTTGCAAGATTGAAACTCTATACCCTTTAAACAACAATTTCCCATTTTTCCCTTCCCACCAGCCCCTGGCAACCACCATTCTACTTACTTTTAGTTTGACTATTTTAGGTACCTCATAGAAGTGGAATCATATAATATTTGTCTTTTTTGTAACTGGCTTATTTATGTAATATAATTTCCTCAAGTTCCATCCATGTTGTAACATGTGTCAAAATTTTCTTCATTTTAAAGACTAAATAATATTCCATTGTATGTATACACCACATTTTATTGATCCATCTATCCATTGATGGACACTTGGATTGCTTCCACTTCTTGGCTATTGTGAATAATGCTGCTATGAACATGTGTGTGCAAATATCTCTTCTAGACACTGCTTTCAATTCTTATATATATATATATATATATACCCAGAAGTACAAATGCTGAATCTTATGGTAATTCTGTTTTTAATTTCCATTTTCCATTAAGGCTATACCATTTTACACTCCCACCAACTGTGTACAAGTGTTCCAATTTCTCTACATCCTTGCCAACATTTGTTATTTTCTTGTTTTGTTTTTTTTTTAATAGTGCCCATCCTAATGAAGCATGAGGTGTCAGGGGCTGTTTTTAAACTTGTTTCAATTTATAATTGATTTGTACAAATATTCTAGCCCAATATTTAAGTACTAACAGTACACTACATATGGAACAGAACATATAGCTGTGATTATTGTGAGGAGAAATCATGATGATTTAAGTATAGGCAAGGGAGTATTGAAACTTATAAAGCATATAGAAAATCTATTTTCTTTTTTTATTTTTTAAATTTAATTTAATTTTATTATGTTATCTTAGTCCCCGTACAGTACATCAATAGTTTTTGATGTAGTCTTCCATGATTCATTGTTTTCGTATTTTGAGAATTTTTAAAAAGTGATAGTTCTAACTCTAATTTTCTAATTTTGAAAATTATCACTTGAAAATTAGAGTTAGAACTATCACTTTTTAAAAATTCCCAATACATTTAATCTCCAGTTTATTTAATTGATCACACCTAGTGTTCCTGACCTGATGTAAGGAAAGGTTATATTTTAAGTGCTATCCTTGGTGAGTTTTGAGGGGAAATTCATATATTAAAAATCAATTTTAGAAATAACTAGTAATTATATTCTGCACATGGATATAAGTTTCTTACAACTGACCTTAGCCTGAAGTCTCTTAGGAGTATCTTGGGAAATAAAGTGAGTTATAAATAAGGGATGTGTCACTTTCAATGGCACTTAGACAGAACAAAACCTCACAGAGATGTTTCAGATAGAACAAAACATCATAGAAAGTTTGAACACTTCAAACTAATTTTAAACTCAATGTTAGAGTGTAATGCTAGAAAACCTGGTTGAAATAATGAATGAAACAAACTAACTCTTACTATCCAGTCTGTTTTACAGATCAAATTATATAACAAATAAGAATATATTTAACCTCTTAGTAAATAACTGAATATTTCAGAAAGTAAGCTATTCTAAAATAGCCATCTTAAAATTCTTGTATCTAGGAAGATAGATTCTTGTTCTAGACCCTTAAAATTTTTGAAGTGTTTATAATCAGGAAAAGCATATAAGAAAATATATAAAAGTGGGATACCAAGCAAACGTTTTTAGAGTTCATTTGTTTATTTTTGAGAGAGAGTGTGCACGCATGAGTTGGGGGAGGGACAGAGGGAGAAGGAGAGAATCTCAAGCAGACTCTACACTGAGTGTGGAGCCCAATGCAGGGCTCCATCTCATGACCCTGAGATCGTGACCTGAGCCAAAGTCAAGAGTAGGATGCTCAACTGACTGAGCCACCCAGGCACCCTAAGGGATGCCAAGGAATTTACAAACATTGGAATATTTTATAATAGCTTGTATTTTTCTTTTTTAAAGGTCTCTTTTCTGTCAATTATGAATAACATGCTAAATCCCAAACTTTTATATTTTTATCACACTGCACTGTCATTAGTAATTTACTTATATATTTCTTTTTTTAATTCTTTATTTAAATTCAATGTAGTTAACATATGCTGTATCATTAGTTTCCAGGGTAGAATTTAGTGATTCATCAGTTGCATATCAGTGCTCATTACATCAAGTGCCCTCCTTAATGGCCATAACCCAGTTACCCCATACCTATACCCACATCCCCTCCATCAACCCTGTTTGTTTTGTAGAGTTCAGCATCTCTTATGGTTTCCCTCCCTCTCTATATTCATCTTATTTTATTTTTCCTTCCCTTCTTCTATGTTCATCTGTTTTGTTAGGGAGGGTCCAAGTTAGGAAAATAAGCTTGCATACTTAACATAAACTAGTGAAATGCATATATACATTACCATGCCAGCAGGTAGTACTGACTATAATAAAATAAGAGAACTTCAGTTTAAAGAAATCTTTATTATGGTTGATGATACAGACACACCACTAACTAATTTGCTCATAGTTCACTGTACATTTACATCAATTCGCATTTAGGACTAAATCCCGCCTAATTCAGAATAACAATTTACCTGAAAGTCTCTGAACACTTGTTTGCTCAGAGTCACCTATGCACAAAAGAAAACATAAAAATAAGGTAGAAAGGAAATAAATACTATTTTAAAATCAAACATTATGACCTGTTTCCTAAAGACTTGTAAATTTCTACTTTTTTAATTTTTTTCTGATCTGTCAGACTGCTTATATTTCTTTGTTTTAAACTACTTCCATGAGGTACACCCCACCTCTGATTCTAACCCTTTGCCTGCTTAGATCTTTATTTGCCATTAGACTCTATAGTTCGGTTAGCAGGATTTCCAATCAGATATTTGCTTGGCCCATGTACACACATGACTTTAATTAACAGAGTCAGATTGAAAGCTTCTCTTCTGTGTGTGTGTGTATGTGAATCTGCACACAAGTTTTATAGGGTAACTCATGATTTCATGGGTAAATAAAGGTCAGGGACTTTAGGACATAGTTCCTGGTGGAGCTACTTAAGTTTCTTAAAATTTCCCATATGCTATCATTTATAAAATAGAGTCAATATTAACTCTTTTTTAAAATGTCTAGAAAGAATTACTATATATGCAGAGTACTTTATGAGAATATTTTAAGGTTTATAAGATGCTTATGTGCACAAAGACAAACTGAGAATTGTTTTTTCTCCTTTAAGTAAAACTTGCCCCAGAACAGGTATACAATATAATTTGTCTTGCTCTTTACATACCTGTAGCATCAAAAATTATCAGTGATAGGGAACAAAGAGGGACAAAGGGGAACAAAAAAAAATACTTTCTTAAGAAGCCTTGCTGAGGCAATGGAAACCAGGGTTGCTGAAACGCTGCCTACAAAGGATTCATGGTGCTTTTAGTTTTGTACTGAACATGTCATAACCCAACTACTCAGATCTCTTTCCTGCTCATCAGAACAGGGAGGCATTTTCTTCAGCAAATCAAAGGGAAGAGTCCAAGATGGCAGAGTAGGAGACCCAAATTTTATCTGGTACCAGGAATTCAGCTAGATAGCTATCAAACCACTCTGAACACCTGTGAACTCAACCGGAGATCAAAGAAAAGAATAGCTGCAACTCGATGAATAGTAAAGAGACCATTTTCTGCACGGTAGGAGGTACAGAGAAGTGAATCTAAGGTGATATATGGGAAGATAAACCATGGGGGAAGGGAGCCTCTGTCAGCCGGCTACCAGCAAGTGATAGAACAGTGGAGCACAAAATTAGAACTTTTAGAAGTCTGCCCTGGTGAGGGACTTTATTCAGGCATCTAAGTAAGCATGGGGTGGAACCCTCGCTGGGACAGTGTACTCTCAGAATCCTCGGGGTCACAGGAAGACCGGGGGTGCCTGAGTGCAGCAGAGGTCCCAGGTATCAGAGTGGGGAAGCCGACTGCAAAGAGTGAGCCCAGAAGTGGGCTCTCAGCTCGGGGTTGCCATAAACTGTGATCTGCGGCACAGTTGGGCCCCTGCTCTTTGAGCAAGGGCCCAACAATCAGCAGAACCAAGGACAGCTCCCTTCCTCCCCCAGGAGGAGTGGCCTGGGAGTGCACCCAAGGAATCTGCAGGGTTTGGAGACTTGAAATGGGGTTGGGTGCCTAAGATAGAAACACTTGGGTCACAGGCCGTGTGAGCACAGAGTGCGGTCAGAGACCAGGGAGACAAGAATGACATACTGCTTTTCTCTGAGGGCCCACAGAGGAGTGGGGCCCTGAACTTTTGGCTCTGGGGCCAGAGATTGAGGGGCTGCCATTTTCATTCTCATCTTCTAAAGCTGTGTGGAAAGCATTCAGGGAACAAAAGCCACATAGAGCAAACCAGAGCAGATTACTTAGCCTGGCCCCAGGCAAGGGCGGAGCAATTCCACCTGGGGCAAAGACATTTGAGAATCAATGCAACAAGCCCTCCTCCAGGAGATGTGTGAGTTTGTGGAGTTTGGTATGTGCGGAGGTAGAGAATGATTGACCTGGAGGATTTGTTGAGGAGTGTGGATCGCGACATTGTGGCTCTGGGCTGGAGACTCCCTCATGGCCATATTTGTTCTGACCCTCTAAAGAGAAGCAGAAGGACACCAGGGAACAAAAGCCACACAGCCATCCATCTCACATTAAGCCCATCCCCCTGACAAGGGGTGGGGCAACTCCACCCAGGCAAAGACACCCAAGAAGCCCTTGGGGTAGGAGGAGTAGGCCCTTTCCCCAGAAGACAAACTGGAAGAACAGGTGAATGATATGCTTATTTCCCACAGGACTATAAAACTCCACACCAGGGGAAAACAATATAGAGAGCTCCAGGTGTTCCCTCATAACTTTCTTATACTTCAGGCATGGTATTGGCAAAAAACAGACACATAGATCAATGGAATAGAATAACGACCTCAGATTGGATCCTCAGCTCTATGGTCAACTAATCTTCGACAAATCAGGAAAGACTATCCAATGGAAAAAAGACAGTGCCTTCAATAAATGGTGCTGAGAAAACTGGAAAACCACATTCAGAAGAATGAAACTCGACCATTCTCATATGCAAAGATAGACTCAAAATGGATGAAAGACCTCAATGTGAGACAAGAATCTATCAAAATCTTAGAGGAGAACATAGGCAGTAACCTCTTTGACATTGGCCACAGTGACTTCTTTCAAGACATATCTCTAAAGGCAAGGGAAACCAAAGCAAAAATGAACTTTTTGGACTTCATCAAGATAAGTTCTGTACAGCAAGGGAAAGAGTCAACAAAACTAAGAGGCAATCCTCAGAAAGGGAGAAGATATTTAGATAAAGGGCTGGTATCCAAGATCTATAAAGAAATTCTCAAACTCGGGGCGCCTGGGTGGCTCAGTCGTTAAGCGGCTGCCTTTGGCTCGGGTCATGATCCCGGGGTCCTGGGATCGAGCCCCGCATCGGGCTCCCTGCTCCGCAGGAAGCCTGCTTCTCCCTCTCCCACTCCCCCTGCTTGTGTTCCTTCTCTCGCTATCTCTCTCTGTCAAATAAATAAATAAAATCTTTAAAAAAAAAAAAAGAAATTCTCAAACTCAACACCCAAAAAACAAATAATCCAGTCAAAAAATGGGCAGAAGACGTAAACAGACAGTTCTCCAAAGAAGACATACAAATGGCTAACAGACACATGAAAAAATGTTCAGCATCACTAGCCATCAGGGAAATACAGATCAAAACCACAATGAGATACAGCCTTACACCAGTTGGAATAGCTAAAATTAAGAAGACAGGAAACAAGAAGTGTTAAAGAGGATGTGGAGAAAGGAGAACCCTCTTAATACTGTTGGTGGGAATGCAAGCTGTTATAACCACTCTGGAAAACAGTATGGAAGTTCCTCAAGACATTAAAAATAGAGCTACCCTATGGCCCAGCAATTGCACTACTGGGTATTTACCCCAAAGATACAGATGTAGTGAAAAGAAGGGGCACCTGCACCCCAATGTTCATAGGAGTGATGTCCACAACAGCCAAACTGTGGAAAGAGCTGAGATGTCCATTAATAGATGAATGGATAAAGAAGATGTGGTTCATATATACAATGGAATATTACTCAGCCATCAGAAAGGATGAATGCCCACCATTTGCATCAACATGGATGGAACTGGAGGGGATTATGCTAAGTGAAATAAGTCAAGCAGAGAAAGGCAATTATTGTATTGTTTTACTCATATGTGGAGCATAAGGAATAGTGTGGAGGACCACAGGGGAAGGGAGGGACAACTGAAGAGGAAGAAATCAGAGAGGGAGAAAAACCATGAGAGACTCTGGACTCTGGGAAATAAACTGAGGGTTACAGAAGGGAGGGGAGTGGGGGGATGTGGTAACCGGGTGATGGGTATTAAGGAGGACACGTGTTATGATGAGCACTGGTTGTTATATGAAACTGATGAATTGTTGAACACTACATCAAAAACTAATGATGTACTATATGTTGGCTAACTGAACATAATAATAATAAAAAAGAAGAAGTTTTGCTGAGAAAGAAGTGTTCTTTCATTGTATCTCAATCATCATTTTCCGCCAATTTTGGCTAAACAAGGACAGGATTGTTCAATAATTGGACATATCAGTTAGACCTAAGACTTAGGAAAAAGGTTAAACGAAATAAAGGCAAAGTGTTATTTAAAATAGCAATAAATTGTAGTGGCAAGGAAAACAATTTGTTATACACTAAAATGAACATAAAGCATATTTTCTCCCAGAATTTGTAATATAAGTAGCCATTTATAAAGTTTGCTTGTTGTCAGAGTAGTGTTTAATAAATCTAAGAAATAAGGCTAAATTTGAATTCAGAGTGAGGAAGACTTCTTCAATAAACTGGCCTTCTTTTGAATGAATGCAGTGTATTTGTATTGAAAGGCAATTATTGGAATTTAATTCTTTCAGCAAGGACAATTAATTACCCATTGAAATGATAACATTGGGTAATGAAATTGCTAAGAAAAATATTTCTTTTATGAAGTGCACTTCTTGATTTTATTATGATTTTAGTTAAGAGCCATTGTTCTAACTTTGCCAGGATTATTAATCATTTTTCATATGTTAGTGTTGTCATTATTATTTATTTATCCTGTTGAGAGGATACCCAATTCTATATACCTTGTAGTTCAAACTCATATAGGTATTATTTGCCATTTTATGCCACATAATCCAACTACAATGAATAATGTAAAATGAGATGAAGTGAAATTTTTCTTCTAACTATATTCAGAATGCATCATTCATAGTTGAAAATAGATTTACTGCTGAAAAGGCATTTTTTTCATTACTAGAGGTTAATTCAATCTATCTGTGCTTCTATTTGTACTAATTAAAAGATGAAAGAGACATTTACCATGAGTATCTATAAGGGATGTGAAAATGAAGTTGTAAAAGACTATCCACAGGTCATCACATCTTATTTTTTATTATGTCTATTTAAAAAAATTAATAACTGGATTGTTAAATAAGAATACAACCTTAATTTTTGAATCTAGCTTTTGTTGATAAATGAAAAATAGGTGCCACAAAGAGGCACATTGTAATACTGCGATATAAAAGAAAGTCTTTGTAGAAGTTTATTTTTATTCAGTTCATGTATACTTCATGCCTATTAGATGATGATTCATTAATTCTTTGTTTTTTGGTAATGTTCTTTGAAATTATCTTGATAGCTTATATAAAGAAAGTGAAACTGCTTTTCTAGGAAAGAATATGTTAAATTTAAGAGAAAGACATCTTTAAAACAAAAAATCTTATACAGCTTTATCTGATTGCTGTGGTGTCAGGTTGATATACAAACTTAATGATAAATCTGTACAAGAAAGAGTATTCCTTTGACAACGAAAAAGCCATTTTTAGTTGTAATTATACTTTAGTGTGTTTATGAATATCACCAGATACATAAAAGCTACAAGATTTCTGAGTATTTAAAATAAAAATTCAGACCTCTTTGTGGACTTTAAACTGCCTGATATATTTGTTTGAAACATAAATGCTTGTGGTATATTATAGAAATGAAGGCACTCAATTGATTCTTAATAGACATAAGAAAAGCCCCTCAGTATTATCATTTAGCTCTGAAGGAGTGACAATTTTCTCAAAATGCATAGTCTGATTGCCAAAAGAATTTTGTTGTTTATATGTTTGTAAACAAATTTATCTTCTTTCTGACGAAAGGAGATAAAAATTAAAGGCTGTGTCACAAATTGAAGTAAAAATTTTAAAAGGTGAAGCAATCGTTGTTTAAATCTGAGAAGCATCCTATTGTTGAATGTTCATTCTCATGCATGAATTCTCACTCCACATACATGTAGCTGTCTCAGATACAGTCTCTGCCTTCCTGCCTTTCAGAGAGGACTTTGATGAGGAGGTGTTATTGAAATGGCTTTTGAAGAATGAGTGAGAATATCTTAGACAATAGGGGAAGGGCATTCTAGTCCTAAATAGCAAAGAACACAAATGCTTAGAAATGAGAAAAAGCAGCATATGGCATTCATCCATCACCTCACATAGTTACTTTGTCTGCGTTTATGGTAAGAACACTTAAGATTTACCCTCTTAGGAAATTTCAAGTATACAATGCAGTATTGTTAACCATAGTCACATTGCTGTACATTAGATCTCTGGAACTTATTCATCTTGCATAAATGAAATTGTAATTCTTACAGGATTCAAGTCTAGAGTGCTGTCAATCTACTTCTAATATTCTGTATTATTATGACATTTTCATATGCTCCTTTAAAGTCAGTCCCCAATTAATAACCTACATATTGAAGCAATGTTATATATTACAGGATTTAGAAAAATAGCCTTACTTGAAGGCTATTGTTTTCATCCATGATGGAAATGAAGGGTGATTGTGGCAGTGAGGTTCTGGGCCTACCCTACTTGCATGTCAGCAATTTAAGAAGCAGAATACAGTCATCTTTTCCAAATAAACATTCATCAGTAAACATTTATTAGCTACCTGTCATATGCTCAGCTCTATATACTTAGCTCAGTGAAAAGCTCAAAACAAAAAGAAAACACAGAATATGCTTTCATAAACTGGAGAAGCTTATGCACTAGCTGAGAAGACAATATGTTTATTCATGAAAAAACTCAACAACAACACAAGATATGTATGTGAGGTAATACAGTACAGAGATCCTATGGAAATTTATATAGCTTAATTATTTCATCTACGAACTGTCCTTTTTCTTCCATTGTTCATCTTTTCATGGAGACAGTGATAATAACCCTACTACCTTCCTTAGGAGGACATTGTAAATATAAATGAACTAATCTTTGTATAGGGGTTTGAATTCAGAGAGAAGAAGCTATTAGAAAAGTACAATGAAAAGGAACTTATTATAAATCAGGGTTTGTTTGGTTACAATGGAAAGACTAATAAATCATTCCTTTGTTTACTATCATCTTCTTCCATATTTAACAATTAAGTCTTTTAAAATACCTGGTGTTTAAGCTGACAAAAATAACAGTAAATTGCCCTGAAACATCCTAATGCACAAGCTTTTTAAACAAACACAGTGCCTATTTTTAGCCATGTCTTTATTTTAAAAGGGTCCTTTAAAAAAACAGTTTTACCACTGGTCTATAATAATAGAGGAAAGCACAGAATGTATCTTTTAGTAATTGTAAGACATAATTTTGTGAGGAGAGGAGAAGAAAGCGGATTTTTTTACATTTTTATTTTAATGCCAGTTAGTTAACAAGCAGTGTTATATTAGTTTCATGTGCACAATATAGTGATTCAACAATTCCATAATCACCTGGTGCTCATCACAAGTGCCCTCCTTAATCCCCATCACCTAGTTCACCCATCCTCCCAGGCCCCCTCAAAAACGGATTGGTTTAAATTTTTTGAAATTTCTAAAAATAACTTTTCTTTTTTTAAGATTTTATTTATTCATGAGAGAGAGAGAGCAAGCAGGAGCAGGGGGAGAGGCAGAGGGAGAGGGAGAAGCAGACTCCCCGCTCAGCAGGGAGCCTGATGTGGGGCTCGATCCCAGGACCCAGAGCTCATGACCTGACCCGAAGGCAGATGTTTAACCACCTGAGCCACCTAGGCACACCTAAAAATAACTTTTCTATCAGGATCCAATATAAGAGTATTTATCTCTACCTCTTTGAAATTAATCATATACTGATTTTTTTTGGTCCCCAGAGTGATATTCCAGGACTTAAGGCTAAACTCTCCAACAGATATTTTGATTACTGAGGAAGTAATCATTTGAACAGGTATGGGGTTCTGAACTTGATTTTTTTTCTAGCAACATATGTTGTGTGTTCTGCAGACATGCCAACTTCAGGACTCTAAATGATACTTCTGAGTTGTATATTTTAAATCCATTTACGTATGTTGGGACTGGAAAGTCAGCCTTCCTTCCTTTCTTCCTTCCTTCCTTCTTTCCTTCCTTCCTTCCCTCCCTCCTTCCTTCTTTCCTTCCTTCCTTTTTCTTTTGCAACTCAAGTGAAGGGTGTCGATTTAATCATATTCCATAGTTCAGAGCACATTATTAATTACCAACCTGTGTAAAGCTCCTCTTCTGCCTGTTTGTTCATTCATTCATTCATTCACTTACTCATTAATTCATTTGTTTTATCTTAATTTTTCACTTCTTATTCCTCCTTATTTATAGATAACCATTATAATATGTTTAATATGTATTTTTTGTTTGAAGGTATGTTTTGTATTATTATTTTATATGCATGTGTTTTTAATTTATATAAATGGCACTAATTTTAAGTAATTGTAATTAGCAATGACATAATAATTTCCAGACACTGACTGGTCTAAGCACCTTGACATGTACTAACTCATTTAATTATCACAACATTATAACATATGTATTATTATTATCCCCATAAACAGAGGAGGAAACTAAGGTATAAAGAGTTTAAGTAACTTGGCCAAGGTCATACACACAGCTAGAAGGTGAAGAGCTGGTATAAAAAAACATACATGAGGCTTTCGAATCTATACTCTTAACCACTGTGTCAAACCACCTCTTGTTATGAAATATTATTCTATTTCTTATTTATTTTACTAAACACTGTTTTTAGAATTCATGTATGCTGCTATGTATACATCGAAGATATTATGTCTAACTGCCGGGAGGTCAATTTCATGGGATTAAGCAAGTTTTTGTGTTAACTTTCATCAATGGGTCCAAGGTAATCTTAAATACACTAGTGTGTATGGGCTGGGATAGAGATGAAGGTCAGGATGGGTGTAGCAAAAGGGATCCTGGGAAATAGGAATGTGTCAGTGATATTTCTTAATTTTATCTAAATATGATTATGGCTAATAACAAAGTCCTTTTGAAACAATTTCAAAAAAGGAAATATCTCATAATTTATGCACAACTGAAAAAAATTAATTAATTTGCTAAGGCTGTCATAATAAAGCACCACAGAATAGGTAACTTAAACAACAGAAATTTATTTTCTCATAACTCTGGAGGCTAGAACTCCAAGATCAAAGTACCATCAGGTTTGGTATCTTCTGAAGGCTTCAAGGGAAGGGTTTATTATAAGGGAAGGGTTATTATCTTTTCCCTGTGTCTTCCCATTGTCTTCCCTCTGTACATGTCTGTGTCCAAATTTCTTCTTCTTATAGGTATTCCAGTCATATTGGATTATGGCCTATCCTAATGATATCATTTTAACTTAATTACCTCTTTGAAGATCTTGTATGCAAATATTGTCACATTGTTAGGTAATGGGGGTTAGGACTTCAACATGTGAAATTTGAGGAGACACAATCTAGCCCGTAACAATATCCAAAGGACATTGTTAGACCATGGATTGACTATGTGATTAAGCTAATGTTGCTCTTACAAAAAAAATTATGAGGATTATTTCAACAAAAATATACTGTATATGTATTATGTGCCAAGAACTAGGGTAAGAAACAATAGACTGAGAGTTTGGTGAACAAGTAATTTTCAGATGGTGAGAATAATTTAATAGTGCCATTGTTATGTCAGAAGATTTTAGAATCACATTGGATAGCATTTTCAAAGCAGAATGGATTTTCATTTGTCTGGACATGCTTATTGACATCCTAAAAGCTGGGTAGTTTTTTTCTCCATAATGTTATATTTCCTCGAAATCATGTTTTCTCTTTCCTTCTGGATCTTTCTAAACTTGAATTCTTCATACACTCTGTTCACCACAATAATCCTGAACTCCAGTCAAATGTCATTCTTTTTTTTTTTTTTTAATGTCATTCCTTTTTAAATTACTTACTCTTGCCCTCTCACCAGTTGCCCTGGTGGTGGTTGATTAATTCCTAAGCACCCAGATTATACTTAAGCTCTGTACCAACAGAAGCACATTGTGTCTAGCCTCTGTAAGGAAAAGATGCAAACATGTACCTTAGATCCAAAAGAGCAAAGAGTGAGAGTAAAAGGCTAGACTTGTTAAATATTGCAAGGCAATGAATTTTCACAGCATTTAAATTCTAATCTGATTTATGATTCAGTATTTCTGAGGCTAACTGGAGACATAATTAAGAAGAGAGGGTTTGTGTAAACTGAAGGATGATTTAGAAATAATATGAATAGAGTACCTCATAATTGTGTATCCTGTAAAGAACAGCCAGTCTGCTATTGGCTTAGCTGATCAGTTGAGTGGCATTTTGGTTCCAAAGTTCCACTAGTAAATGTCTGGATTTACAGACAAATTCCTCCATTTCCCACAGACTAGAATTTCCATGTGTTTTACCTGACACAAATAGAATGGTTGTTAAATGTCCTTGGAGTCAGGATCTTAATTGAAAAAAAATATATATATATACACACACACACATATATGTATGTATATGTGTGTGTGTGTGTGTGTGTATGTCAATACCAATGCCAAGTTAAATTTTTGAGATTAAACCTGTAAGACAGCTTATTCTCTGCAGAGTAGTATATTAATTTTTGGCTTTGATATTTCCTGTCAACTTATAAAGAATCCATTGTGAATGTCTTGCTTCTAACTTCTCTCAGAGGATTTGCTGCTTGAGCTCCGTTTGCTGGCACTTAGTGTAACTATATTCCATTTAAAGGAAAGTTAAGAGAACAAAAGTTTTCCTGATAAGCAATATTTGTAATATGACATGGTTTCAAAGATAAGCAATACATTATTTGTTTTTTAATAAAAACTCCTAAAAAAAAGCTATTAATGTTGTACCTCTCAGAACTGGTTTGTTTTTAAACCCAATCATTTGTATATTACCTAGTTCATGCCACAAAAATGCTGATTCCTGTAATAGATGTTCTTTCTTATGTATCCTTTATTTCAAAGAAATATATACATTTAAAAAATTGAGTTATATGGAAGGGTGTTTTCAAACTCTAATAAGAAAAATTATATTGGACCAGAGCAATGGGATGTTGTAATTAAGGGAGCACTTGAATTAAAATTATTTTCCTAGTCAGACATGTAATACTTTTTATTGTTATCTTTATCAGCAATACCTTATGGATATGAGATAACAATGATCTGAACGAAGGATATTAAACACATTATCAAAAAGATATTTTAAATATCTGCATTTAGTAAAAAATATATTAAACTATATGAAAAAATATACAAGGAAAGAAGTTTGCAAATATTCTTTTTCTAGCCTTTAGCACTTATTTTAATATCTAGCATGCACGCACTCTCTGGAGTTGGCAATGCCTGCTGGAATGGATTAACTGCTATGATTGTTTAAATTGATTTTGCTGTTTATCAGCTCTTATTCAGCAAATGGCAAGTTTGCTGACACAGCAGTGTACCATAGATTCATCCTTCCAGATTCTATCAGTCCTTTAATTCAGTGCTGGTCTATCATTGGCGTTTCAATATGAAGACCTTAATGCAGCACTATAAAACTTCTAGAAATTACATTAGGGACTTTCTGTTGTTTTGGGGCTTTGAAGGAAACAATCAGATAAGAATAAAATGCAGATAGTCTCACTTAGTCTTTAAAGACATTTTTACATGACTTTTACCCATGCATGCAATGTATTAGGAGTTGGAATACTAAGGCACACATATAACTTTAATACTTCTGAAGGATTTTATTTTACAAAGGTTGACTTCTGTGTAGTTTGTTTGTTATTCTATGTTTCTTAATTCAAAGCAATCAATTCCTTGTCATCACTTTTAAAAGTCTGTTCTCATGTATAAATGTTACCCTTTCTTTCTACTCTATGGATTTTCACCACTATTCCATCATAACCATCTTCTGAACCTTACAGTTTGATCATGTGGAACACAGATCTTTTTGCCTATATTCAAATTTAGATTCTTCCTACTTCATAAAATAAATGATTGTTATATAACAACCTGTATAACAGATCATTGAAAATTGACAGTAATAACGTGATAGAGTGGACTAAATGTAAGAAATTTTTTATTTTATTTATTTATTTTTTAAATTTTTATCTAAATTCAATTAATTAACATATAATATATTGTTGGTTTCAGGGGTACAGGTCTGTGATTCATCAGTCTTATATAATACCCAATGCTCACTACATCACATACCCTCCCCAATGTTCATCACCCAGTTACCCCATCCTCCAGCAACCCTCAGTTTGTTTCCTATGTATAAGAGTCTCTTATGATTTATCTCCCTCTCTGATTTAATTTTGTTTCATTTTTTCCTCCCTTACCCTATGATCCTCTGTCTTGTTTCTTAAAGTCCACATATCAGTGAGATCATATGATAATTGTCTTTCTCTGATTGACTTATTTCACGTAGCATAATACCCTCTAGTTCCATCCACATCATTGCAAATGGCAAGATTTCATTTTTGATGGCTGTGTAATATTCCATCGTTTGTGTGCATATATATACACACACAAATATATATATATATGCAAGTATATATATATACTTACATATATATATCACATCTGAGTACAGGTATCTATATCTATTTATAGATATTGATATATGAATAAAGACATCTTCTTTATTCATTCATCTGTCAATGGACATCCGGGGTCTTTCCATAGTTTGGCTATTGTGGACATTGCTGCTATAAATATTGGGGTGCAGTTGCCCCTTCGGATCACTACACTTGTATCTTTGGGGTAAATACCTAGTAGCGCAATTTCTGGGTCATAGGGTAGCTATATTTTCAACCATTTGAGGAACCTCCAGACTGCTTTCCAGAGTGTCTGCACCAGCTAACATTCCCACCAAGAGTGTAGGAGGGTTCCCCTTTCTCTGTATCCTCACCAACATCTGTCATTTCCCGATTTGTTAATTTTAGCCATTCTGATTTATATGAGGTGGTATCTCATTGTGGTTTTGATTTGCATTTCCCAGATGCCAAGTTTATGTTGAGCATTTTTTCATGTGTCTGTTGGCCTTTTGTCTGTCTTCTTGGAGAAATGTCTATTCATATCTTCTGCCCATTTCTTGATTAGATTATTTGATCTTTGGGTGTTGAGTTTGATAAGTTCTTTACAGATTTTGGACACTAGCCCTTTATCTGATATGTCATTTGCAAATATCTCCTCCCATTCTGTAAGTTGCCTTTTGGTTTTGTCTACTGTTTCCTTTGCTGTGCAAAAGCTTTTTATCTTGATGAAGTCCCAATAGTTCATTTTTGCCTTTGTTTCCCTTGCCTTTGGAGACATGTCTAACAAGAAGTTGTTGAGGCTGAGGTCAAAGAGGTTGCTGTCTGAGTTCCTTTCTAGGATTTTGATGGATTCCTGTCTCACATTTAGGTCTTTCATCCATTTTGAGTCTATTTTTGTGTGTGGCATAAGCAAATGGTCCAGTTTCATTCTTCTGCATGTGGCTGTCCAATTTTCCCAACACCATTTGTTGAAGAGACTGTCTTTTTTCCATTGGATATTCTTTCCTGCCTTGTCGAAGATTAGTTGACCATAGAGTTGAGGGTCAATTTCTGGGTTCTTTATTCTGTTCCATTGATTGATGTGTCTGTTTTTGTGCCAGTACCATACTGTCTTGATGATGACAGCTTTGTAATAGAGCTTGAAGTCCAGATTTCTGATGCCACCAGTTTTGATTTTATTTTTCAAAATTCCTTTGGCTATTCGGGGTCTTTTCTGGTTCCATACAAATTTTAGGATTGTTTGTTCCAGTTCTGTGAAAAAAGTTCACAGTATTTTGATAGGGATTGTGTTGAATGTGGAGATTGCTCTAGGTAGCATAGACATTTTTTAAAATTTTATTTTATTTTATTTTGTTATGTTATGTTAGTCACCATACATCATTAGTTTTTGATGTGGTGATCCACGATCCATTGTTTTCGTATAACACCCAGTGCTCCATGCAGTACGTGCCCTCCTTAATACCCATCACTGGGCTAACCCATCCCCCCACACCCCTCCCCTCTAAAACCCTGTTTGTTTCTCAGAGTCCATAGTCTCTCATGGTTCATCTCTCCCTCTGATTTCCCCCCTTCATTTTTCCCTTCCTTCTAATGTCCTCCATGCTATTCCTTATGTTCCACAAATAAGTGAAACCATATGATAATTGACTTTCTCTGCTTGACTTATTTCACTTAGCATAATCTCCTCCAGTCCCATCCATGGTGATGTAAAAGTTGGGTATTCATTCTTTCTGATGGCTGAGTAATATCCCATTGTATATATGGACCACATCTTCTTTATCCATTCATCTGTTGAAGGGCATCTCAGCTCTTTCCACAGTTTAGCTACTGCAGACATTGCTGCTATGAATATTGGGGTGAATATGGCCCTTCTTTTCACTACATCTGTGTCTTTGGGGTAAATACGCAGGAGTGCAATTGCTGGATCATAGGGTAGCTCTATTTTTAAATTTTTTGAGGAACCTCCACACTGTTTTCCAAAGTGGCTGTACCAACTTGCATTCCCA
>NC_138385.1:20569200-20589522 GCF_054177405.1 Leptonychotes weddellii
AAGTTGCTGTGGGTGATGCCAAAGAGGTTACTGCCTATGTTCTCCTCTAGGATTTTGATGGATTCCTGTCTCACATTGAGGTCTTTCATCCATTTTGAGTTTATCTTTGTGTATGGCGTTAGAGAATGGTCGAGTTTCATTCTTCTGCATGTGGCTGTCCAGTTTTCCCAGCACAATTTATTGAAGAGACTGTCTTTTTTCCATTGGATGTTATTTCCTGCTTTGTTGAAGATTATTTGACCATAGAGTTGAGGGTCCATATCTGGGCTCTCTATTCTGTTCCATTGGTCTATATGTCTGTTTTTGTGCCAGTACCATGATGTCTTGGTGATCACAGCTTTGTAATATAGCTTGAAATGGGGCAACGTGATGCCCCCAGCTTTGTTTATCTTTTTCAACATTTCCTTGGCGATTCGGGATCTTTTCTGATTCCATACAAATTTTAGGATTGTTTGTTCCAGCACTTTGAAAAATGTCATTGGAATTTTGATCGGGATGGCATTGAAGGTATAGATTGCTCTGGGTAGCATAGACATTTTAACAATGCTTATTCTTCCGATCCATGAGCATGGAATATTTTTCCAACTTTTTGTGTCTTCTTCAATTCCTTTCATGAGTGTTCTGTAGTTTCTAGAGTATAGATCCTTTACCTCTTTGGTTAGGTTTATTCCAAGGTACCTTATGTTTTTTAGTGCTATTGAAAATGGAATCATTTCTCTAATTTCTCTCTCTGCAGTTGCATTGTTAGTGTATAAGAAAGCAATTGATTGTGCATTGACTTTGTATCCTGCCACATTACTGAATGGCTGTATGAGTTCTAGTAATTTGAGGGTGGAGTCTTTTGGGTTTTCCATATAAAGTATCATGTCATCTCTGAAAAGAGAGAGTTTGACTTCTTCTTTGCCCATCTGAATATGTTTTATTTCTTTTTGTTTTCTGATTTCTGTTGCTAGGACTTCTAGTACTATGTTGAACAAGAGTGGTGAGAGTGGGCATCCTTGTCGTGTTCCTGATCTTAAGGGAAAGGTTCTCAGCTTTTCCCCATTGAGAATGATATTTGCTGTGGGTTTTTCATAGATGGATTTTATGAACTTGAGGAATGTTTCCTCTATCCCTATACTCTGAAGAGTTTTAATCAGGAAAGGATGCTCTATTTTGTCAAATGCATTTTCTGCAACAATTGAGAGGACCATATGGTTCTTCTCTCTCCTCTTACTAATGTGTTCTATCACACTGATTTGCGAATGTTGAACCACCCTTGCATCCTGGGGATAAATCCCACTTGGTCGTGGTGGATGATCCTTTTAATGTAATGTTGGATCCTATTAGCTAGGATTTTTTTGAGGATTTTTGAATCCATATTCATCAGGGATATCGGTCTGAAATTCTCCTTTTTGATGGGGTCTTTGCCTGGTTTGGGGATTAAGGTAATGCTGGCCTCATAGAATGAGTCTGGAAGCTTTCCTTCTGTTTCTAGTGTTTGAAACAGCTTCAGGAGAATAGGTATTATTTCTTCTTTGAATGTTTGGTAGAATTCCCCAGGGAATCCTTCAGGCCCTGGACTCTTGCTTTTTGGGAGGTTTTTGATCATGGTAGCATGGACATTTGAACAATATTTGTTCTTCTAATCCATGAGCATGGGACATTTTTCCATTTCTTTGTGTCTTCATCAATTTCTTTCAGAGTGTTCTATAGTTTTCTGAGTACAGATCCTTTGCCTCTTTGGTATTCTTGCCAAATGCTGGTTCTTGTGTTTTTCATAATGGCCATTCTACTAGGTGTGAAGTGATGAGCTCATTGTGGTTTTGGTTTGCATTTTTTTTTTTTTGATGATTAGTGATGTTGAGCATCTTTTCTTGTTCCTGTCAGCCACCTGTATGCCTTTTTTGGAAAAATACCTATTCAGATGCTTTGCCCATTTCAAATTGGATTGTTTGTTTGTTTGTTATCAAGTTGTAAGGGGAAACTCCTTTCTTTTCCTCATTTTTAAGTGTTTTTTTTTTTCACACGGGGTATGGATTTTTGTGAAATTCTGTTTCTGCATCTTCTGAGTAGCTCTACTTTCATCTAGAGTGAAAGAGGTGTTGTCTTTTCTACAGATAACTATTCCTAATGTGCTCTTTTCCAATTTCCTCAAGACTATTCCAGAACTTTAACTGAATTGTTATGCCTTTTTATTTTTTGTTTTTTCCTTTCCATTGATTTCCTCACTTAGGCATATAAAAATACATAAGATTGTCCATTTTAGAAACACCTTCCCCAAATTAGTAATTCCCTCAATGTAATGCCCGAATTTCCTCTTTTCTTTCATCAGCAAAATTTTGAAAGTCTATTTAGTTCTGTATGACTCCCTGCTTCCTTTCACTTTCCAATCTACCATGGTAGTTTCCTTTCTTTAATTCCAGTATAGTTAACATAGACTGTTATATTAGTTTCAGGTGTACAATATAGCACCATAATAGTTTTTGTCCCAACTACTTTACTCAAACTCTTAAAGTCATCATTGACCTCTTTTTGCTTTTAAACCAATGACCTCTTGATTGCTAAGTCCAGTGGCCCCTTAAATGACTACACTACTTGATCTATCTTTAGTAGTTGATACAAAACCCTTTATTCCAGAGATCCCTTCTCTCATATATTTTTTCTACCACTTTCAAACTCTTCTCAATCTTCTTTGAGTCTTGGAGGTACTATCTGTATCTTTATTTGGAAAAACATTGAGCAGAAGAGATGAGCAAGGATAAGACTTTTGGAAAACATTAACATTATTTGAAAGTTGGAAAAAAAGTCCTTGCATGATTTTTCTGTTTGTTGGTCGTTTCCAAGCTAGTTGCTAAAACTCAGACTGATTGAAAACTGAACTTGGTTCAGCATCAGTTTCCAACTCAGCACTCTCTTTTAATTTCATCTTAGTTATTACAGATAACAATAACCAAAGCATTCTATGTTTTATTTTTTTATCTGTTTCTGTTTCTTTATACAATGAGTAAACCAGCACCCTAGGTGTAGTGGTTAATTTTATGTGTCAACTTGACTGGACTAAGGGATGCCCAGACTTTTCTTCCAGCTTTCAAATAATGTTAATGTTTTCCAAAAGTTTTATCCTTGCTTATCTCTTCTGCTCAATGTTTTTCCAAATAAATTATGCAACCAAATGACATTATATATAACTAATGCACAGATAGCTTTAAAATCTATATATTTAAACTTGATATGTATTTCAGAAACATACTTATATGAGCTTATTAGAAGTATCCACTAGGTGCATCAAATGTGGCATATCCCAAATCAAACTCATATTTACCCTATTATTGAAACCCATTCTTATTCTTGGGTTCCATATCTTATTTAGTGTTATCCGTTTCTTCCCTCTCAAGCTCCTAGAATTGCTCTTGAAACAACGATATATTTAATGTAAGAAAAAAACAAACATTTGGTGTCAGAAAACATGAGATGAGCTAGAATGACCTTAACTCACAAAACATGTGGTTTGGGAAAAGAAAGGATGAAAGGGTGGATGACGAGGAACTTTTGATTCCTGGGTGGCCACATAGTCACATATGGTATGGGACGGCAACTGTGTTTCAGTGAGTCACTAAAAGTTAAATTGACTGACGGAATTTAGAGATGGATGCAACTTCTGGTGTATTAGGATACTCCAGAGAAACAAGAGCAATAAGAGATAGAGGATAGATAGATAGATGATAGATAGATAGGTGATAGATAGATAGATATAAGCAAAGATTTATTATAGGAATTGATTCTCATGGTAATGGAGACAGAGAGGTCCCACGATTTGCAATCTGCAAACTGGAGAACCAGGAAAGACACAGATATAATTTAGTCCAATTCCAAAGGCCTGAGAATCAGGGAAACCAATGGTGTAACTCCCAGTTTGAGGCCAAAGGCCTGAGAACCAGAGGGCTGCTGGTATAAGCCCCAGAAGCCAAAGGCCAGAGAACAAGGATCTCTGATGCCTGAGGAGAGGAAAAGATTGATGGCCCAAAAGAGTGAAGAGAGAGAAAGATAGAGTTAACTCTTCCTTCACCTTTTTGTTCCATTCAGGCCCCAAACAAATTGGATGATGTGGGCCCACACTGATGAGGGCATATCTCTTTATTCAGTCTACTGAATGAAATACTAATCTTTTTCAGAATAGCCTCAAAGACTCACCCAAAAATAATGTTTTACCAGCTATCTGGGCATCCCTTAGTCCAGTCAAGTTGACACATAAAATTAACCACTACACCTAGGGTGCTGGTTTACTCATTGTATAAAGAAACAGAAACAGATAAAAAATAAAACATATAATGCTTTGGTTATTGTTATCTGTAATAACTAAGATGAAATTAAAAGAGAGTGCTGAGTTGGAAACTGATGCTGAACCAAGTTCAGTTTTCAATCAGTCTGAGTTTTAGCAACTAGCTTGGAAACGACCAATAAATGGAAAAATTATGCAAGGACAACAGATAGTACCTCCAAGACTCTGGTCATCAAGAAGGTAGTCCATAATATTTTAACAGTTGAACATGTACTATTTCTCCCTTGCAACAAGAGGTGATACAAACCACACTTAATTTGTCAATCAGTTGAGTAGCCCACCTAGATTCTCTAGCAAATGTCTTGATTTCAAGAGCATCAAAACTCACAAATTGAAGAGAGGGAAAAGATGGCAGAGGAGTAGGGGACCCTATTCCAACTGGTCCCCGGAACTGAGCTGGTTATCTACCAGACCACTCTGAACACCCACGAAATCAGCCTGAGATGTAAGAAGATGGATCTGGATCTCTACAAACAGAATATAGCAGGCATTTGTTTTTGAGGTACAAAGCAGGGAGCCATGATTCTGCAGGCAGATATCTGAGGATAAAAGGAAGTGGGAGGGAGCCAAGCCAATGGGATCCTACACCACCGGTGAGCAATAGCCTCCCACTGTGGGGACCAGGCACAGACTTGCAGATGAGTAGCAATGGGGAAAGAACTTTAGGGCAGCCCCCCAGGCAGAAACCTGGAACAGTGGGGCTGCGTGTGCGAACTGGGGGCAGTTGGCAGTTTTAGAAGCACAAAGGGCAGAGACATGTCCTGACCTGGCAGAGAAGACTGGGAGCGCTGCTGAGGGGCGCACAACCCAGGACACTGCAGTTTATAGCAGCACAGACAGAAATGGAGAGAGTGTGGCCAGGAGAGCTCACTGAAGAACAGACTGTGGTCTCTCTGTTCTGAGGCAGAGGGTTGGAAACAGTCTCTTCTGCTCTGACTCTTAGAAGAGATGTGGAAAGCCACCAGGGAAAACCAAGGAACAAAGCCCCAAAAAAACGGTTTCCACTGAGCCCATCCCCCGCCAAGGGAGGCAGGGCAACCCTGTCCAAACAGGGTTGCCTGAGTAACAGTGTGGCAGGCCCCTCCCCAAATGACAGGCTGGGAAAACAAGAGGCCTGCAACTCTAAGGTCCCTAGAAAACAGGTGCACCTTGCTTGGGCTGTGGTCAATAATTTGGACTCTATACATTCCCTCAACCACCCCTCAACAGAATGACTAGGAGGAGGAATCCCCAAAATAGGAAAGACTCAGAGACTGTGATTTCTGCCACAGATTTGCGGATTCAGATATAAGCAAGATGTCGGAGATGTAAGTCAGGGTAGCAGTTGGGAAGACAATAGCTAGAATGGAGAAATCAATTAATGGCAACATAGAGTCTCTAAGGGCAGAAATGGAAGCTGAATTGGCAGGAATTAAAAATGCTATCAATGAGATCCAATCTTATCTAGATAATCTAACAGCTAGGATAAGTGAGGCAGAAGAATGAATTAGTGACCTAGAAGACAAATTCATAGACAAGAAGGAAACAGAGGAGGCCAGGGAAAAACAACTCAGAATCCATGAAAATAGAATCAGAGAAATAAGTGACACCATGAAGCATTACAATGTCAGAATTATGGGGATCCCTGGGAGGTGGAGCGGGGGGACTAGAAGATATATTTCAGCAAATTGTAGCTGAGAACATCCCTAATCTGGGGAATGAAACAAACATTCATGTCCTAGAGGCAGAGAGGACCCCTCCCAAAATCAAGAAAACAGGCCAACACCCTGGCATGTAATAGTAAAACTCGCAAATCTTAGAACCAAGGAAACCATCTTAAGGGCAGTTAGGGGGAAGAGATCCCTTACATACAGAGGGAGGAACATCAGAATAATGTCAGAACTATCCACAGAGACCTGGTAAGCCTGAAAGTCCTGGCAAGACATATTAAGGGTATTAAAGAAGAACATGCAGCCAAGAATACTTTATCTGGCAAAGCTGTCATTTAGAATGCCTGGAGAGATGCAGAGCTTCCACGACCAGCAGAAACTGAAAGAATATGTGACCGCTAAGCTGGCCCTGCAAGAAATATTAAGGGGGGTTCTATAAAATGAAAAAGACCCCAAGAGTGATATACAACAGAAATTTACAAGGACAATCTATAAAAACAACATCTTCACAGGCAACATGATGACAATAAACTCATATCTTTCTTTTTTTTTTTTAAAGATTTTATTTATTTATTTGACAGAGAGATAGAGAGCAAAAGTAGGCAGAGAGAGAGGAGAAGCAGACTCTCCACTGAGCAGGGAGCCTGACGTGGGGCTCGATCCCAGGACCCCGGGATCATGACCTGAGCTGAAGGCAGCTGCTTAACTGACTGAGCCACCCAGGTGCCCCGTAAACTCATATCTTTCAATAATCACTCTCAGAAACACAGTAGATCAGATGAATGAAACTAGAAGCTTGTTCTTTGAAAGAATTAATGAGGTCAATAAACCACTGACCAGACTTACCCAGAAGAAAAAAGAAAGAACCCAAATTAATAAAATTATGAACGAAAGTGGATAGATCATGTCTAACACCAAGGAAATAGAAACAATTATTAAAAATTATTATCAACAACTATATCCTGGAAACCTATAAACTCCCAAGACTGAAACAGGAAGAAATTGACAACCTGAATAGGCCAACAACCAATAACAAAATTGAAGCAGTGACCAAAAACCTCCAAAAAAACAAGAGTCTATGGCCTGATGGCTTCCCTGGGGAATTCTACCAAACATTCAAAGAAGAAATAATACCTATTCTCCTGAAGCTGTTTCAAACACTAGAAACAGAAGGAAAGCTTCCAGACTCATTCTATGAAGCCAGCATTACCTTAATCCCCAAACCAGACAAAGACCCCATCAAAAAGGAGAATTTCAGACCAATATCCTTGATGAATATGGATTCCAAAATCCTCAACAAGATCCTAGCTAATAGGATCCAACAATACATTAAAAGGATTATCGAACACGACCAAGTGGGATTTATCCCTGGGATGCAAGAGTGGTTCAACATTTGCAAATCAATCAGTGTGATTGAACCCATTAATAAGAGGAGAGAGAAGGACCATATGGTCCTCTCCACTGGTGCAAGAAAAAGCATGTGACAAAATAGAGCATCCTTTCCTGATTAAAACTCTTCAGAGTATAGGGATAGAGGGAACATTCCTCAAGTTCATAAAATCCATCTATGAAAAACACACAGCAAATATCATCCTCAATGGGGAAAAGCTGAGAGTCTTTCTCTTAAGATCAGGAACACGACAAGGATGCCCACTCTCACCACTCTTGTTCAACATAGTACTAGAAGTCTTAGCAACAGCAATCAGACAACAAAAAGAAATAAAATGTATTCAAATTGGCAAGGAAGAAGTCAACTGTCTCTCTTTGCAGATGACATGATACTTTATGTGGAAAATCCAAAAGACTCCACCCCCAAACTACTAGAACTCATACAGCCATTCAGTAATGTGGCAGGATACAAAATCAATGCACAGAAATCAGTTGTTTTCTTATACACTAACAATGCAACTATAGAGAGAGAAATTAGAGAAACGATTCCAGTTACAATAGCACCAAAAACCATAAGATACCTCGGAATAAACCTAACAAAAGAGGTAAAGGATTTATACTCTAGGATCTACAGAACACTCATGAAAGGAACTGAAGAAGACAAAAAAGATGGAAAAACATTCCATGCTTGTGGATTGGAAGATTAAACATTGCTAAAATGTCTATGCTACCCAGAGCAATCTACACCTTCAATGCCATCCCGATCAAAATTCCAATGACATTTTTCAAAGTGCTGGAACAAACAATCCTAAAATTTGTATGGAATCAGAAAAGATCCTGAATCGCCAAAGAAATGTTGAAAAAGAAAACAAAGGTGGGGGCATCACGTCACCCAATTTCAAGGTATATTACAAAGCAGTGATCACCAAGACAGCATGGTACTGGCACAAAAACAGACATATAGACCAATGGAACAGAATAGAAAGTGCAAATATGGACCCTCAACTCTATGGTCAAATAATTTTTGATAAAGCAGGAAAAAACATGCAATGGAAAAAAAAGACAGTCTCTTCAATAAATATTGCTGGGAAAATTGGACAGTTATATACAGAAGAATGAAAATTGACCATTCTCTAAAACCATACACAAAGATAAACTGAAAATGGATGAAAGACCTCAATGTGAGACAGGAATCCATCCAAATTCTAGAGGAGAACATAGGCAGTACCCTCTTTGACATCAGCCACAGCAAGTTCTTTCAAGATTCATCTCCAAAGGCTAGGGTAACAAAAGCAAAAATGAACTTTTGGGACTTCATCAAGATAAAAAGCTTCTGCACAGCAAAGGAAACAGTCAACAAAACAAAGAGGCAACCCACAGAATGGGAAAATATATTTGCAAATGACATTACAGATAAAGGGCTGGTGTCCAAGTTCTATAAAGAACTTCTCAAACTCAACACCCAAAAAACAAATAAGTCAAAAAATGTGCGGAAGACATGAACAGACACTTCTCCGAAAAAGACATACAAATGGCTAACAGACCCATGAAAAAATGTTCATCATCATTAGCCATCAGGGAAATGCCAATCAAAACCACATTGAAATACCACCTTATACCAGTTAGAATGGCAAAAATGTACAGGGAAAGAAACATCAAAGGCTGGAGAGGTTATGGAGAAAGGGGAACCTTCTTACACTGTTGGTGGGAATACAAGTTGGTACAGCCACTTTGGAAAACAGTGTGGAGGTGCCTCAAAAAATTAAAAATAGAGCTACCCTATGACCCAGCAATTGCACTCCTGCGTATTTACCACAAATACACAGATGTAGTGAAAAGAAGGGCCATATTCACCCCAATATTCATAGCAGCAATATCCGCAATAGCCAACCTGTGGAAAGAGCTGAGATGCCCTTCAACAGATGAATGGATAAAGAAGATGTGGTCCAGGGCGCCTGGGTGGCTCAGTTGGTTAAGCGACTGCCTTCGGCTCAGGTCATGATCCTGGAGTCCAGAGATCGAGTCCCGCATCGGGCTCCCTGCTCGGCAGGGAGTCTGCTTCTCCCTCTCCCGCTCCTCCCTCTTGTGCTCTCTCTCTCTCACTCTCTCTCTCAAATAAATAAATAAATAAATAAATAAAAAAGAAGATGTGGTCCATATATTCAATGGAGTATTACTCAGCCATCAGAAAGGATGAATACCCAACTTTTACATCAACATGGATGGGACTGGAGGAGATTATGCTAAGTGAAATAAGTCAAGCAGAGAAAGTCAATTATCATATGGTTTCACTTATTTCTGGAACATAAGGAGTAGCATGGAGGACATTAAAGAAGGAAGGAAAAAATGAAGGGGCGAAATCAGAGGGAGAGATGAACCATGAGAGACTATGGACTCTGAGAAACAAACTGAGGTGTTAGAGGGTAGGGGGTTTGGGGGATGGGTTACCCTGGTGATGGGTATTAAGGAGGGCAAGTATTACATGGAGCACTCGGTGTTATATGCAAATAATGAATCATGGAACACTACATCAAAAACTCATGATGTAATATATTGTGAGTATCATAACATAAAAAAGGATCTGAGGGTTTTAGAGGGGAGTGGGAGGTGGATGGGGTAGCGTGGTGATGGGTATTAAGGAGGGCATGTGTTGTAATGAATACTGGGTGTTGTATGCAAATAATTAATCATGGAAAACTACATCAAAAAGTAATGATGTACTGTATGGCAACTAACATAACAATAAAAAAACAAATAAAGGAAAAAATAAAATAAAATGAGTCTCTTGTAGGCAGCATATCGATGGGTCTTATTTTTTAATGCACTCTGATACCCTATATCTTGATGGGCCGTTTAGTCTGTTTACATTCAGAGTGATTATTGATAGATATGTATTTAGTGCTATTTTATTACTTGTTTTGTTGTTTCAGAGATTTTCTCTTTTCCTTTCTAGTCTTTGTCATTTTTCATGAATGAAGCATGGATCACTACATCAAAAACTAATGATATATTGTATGGTGACTAATATAACATATCAAAATAAAATTAAAAAAAAAAGAAGGTAGTCCATGAGGGACAAGGTTGAAACCGGGGAGTATTGTGTAAATGAATGGTCTCATTTTATGGATCAGTACCATCAGCTCCCTGAAGAACATTTACAAAAATGGATTTTGAGACTGAATAATTTAGAGGCTTTGAATGCTGTAGAGTGGAAAGGCATATATGGGTTTAAGCAGGACTCACAGCTCACTATACAACAATTACACATGGGTATATATGATCTAGATACACAAGTGATATGGGCTGAATTGGCCCCTGGACCTCAGGGGCTGCCGCTCAGAGCTGAGGGGAAGGACCTAGACTACCCTAGTGGGCCTAGAGGACAGAGCACTGAGTCAAAGAGTATTATTTTTGAGCCTTATATTTGCCCTGCTTGGTTTTGGACTTGATTGGGACAAGTAACTCCCTTTTCCCCCCAGTTTCTCCCTTTTGAAATGGAAATGTATATCCTATGCCTGTCTCTCCATTATAACTTAGAAGCAGATAGCTTGTTAAGTTACATAGATTCACAGCTGGAGAGAAATTTTGTCTCAGATGAATCATACTTTCTGTTTCACCCACACTTGATTTACATGAGATCTGGGACTTAAAGTTGATGCTGGAATGGTTTAAGACATTGGGCTGTTGGGACGAAGGTGAATGTATTTTGTATGTGAGAAGGACATGATTTCGGGGGTCCAGATAGCATGGGATTTTGAGCTGAATTGTGTTCCCCTCAAATTCATATGTTGAAGCTCATTAGAGTACTTCAGAATGTAACTATATTTGGAGATAGGACCTTTAAAGAGATAATTAAGATTAAATGAGAACATATGAATGGGTCTTAATTGAATCTGGTGTTTTTAGGAGAAGCTGAAATTTTTACACACAGAGAGACATCAGAGGTGTGCACACAGAGGAAAAACATATGAGGACATAACATCTGCAAGCCAAGGAGGGAGACCTCAGAAGAAACCAAACCCTGTTTGCACCTTGATCTTGGACTTTTAGCATCCAAATATGTGAGATAATAAATTTCTGTTGTTTAAGTCACCCAAGTTATGGTATTTTGTTATGGCAGCCTTAACCTAATATAGTATGTTATTCCTGAGGAAGCAGCCAGTCTGGTGGAATGGATAAAAAACACTGAAAAGTCTGTCTACTCTGTGAAGGAAGCTCTCTGACTTCCTCTATAAATGCCAAGGGGAACACCCCAGATGAAGCAGTTCATATGCTTCCCATGCAAGCCATGTGGGACAAACTTTATGATGACAGGGATATTCACCCACTAAATATACCCTTTACCCAGGTCATGATAAATGCTGTGATTCAGGGGTGTCCTTTTGCATAGGCATCCCACATAAACTTACTGCTGCAAAACAGAACAAAAGTCAGATAAGTCTTATGGGATTTGCTGACTCAGCTTTCCCTTATGGGTCTTACAGATGCTAATAAAAGCATTAGATTAATTAATGAGTAAGTGAGGAGAGGCAGAGGGGAGAGTCAAGGGACTCATTCCAGCAGGGTGGAAATCTTTAGATGGTTATTAAGAAATGGGATGAATAAAAAAGGCATTCAAACAAAGGTTTTAACACAGCACTGTGGAAGGTTAGATGAACCAATGAGACCTGCTAGTCCCCTGCATTAAAAGACCCCAAATAAATATGATTTATTTACTCCAGTTTGGAGCAATTTAAAAAGCTGGAAGGCAAAAATTATAATAGGAACCCATCCTGGAATTGCCTGAGGCGATAGGCAGAATAACAAAAGGTCCCTTGGCCAGACTGCTTCCAAGGTCTCAAAGCTTTATGCACATTAGTAGGCAAAATGGTCTGAGAGTGGAGAAGAGATGTTTCTGGGACTCTGTGGCATGGGATCCTCATCGACTATGGTACCAAAATCTATTGGATAAATCCTAATACAGTCCCCAATTAGATTGAGAGACTATAGAGATGTAAAGGTTGATAGGATTAAAGTGGAAGTTTGGATGAAAATTGAAATGTTTAAACATGGTTTATGTGAAGGTGTCATGTCTCCTTTAACTGAATGTTTTTTGGGAATAGATATTATGCCTGACTGGGGAATATTTACTCTGCCTAGTACTGTAAAACCAAAACCTGTTGATGAAGTACAGAAGGCATGCAAATCTACCCTTCAAGCAATATTAATTGGACATGCTAAATAGAAGTGAATAAGGTTTCCTAAGCCCACACAGTAGAGAATAGAATCTGGAGTGCTGGTATAAACAAATTCTCTGTGTAATGGACATATATGAACCCTAGATTGGGGCTCATGGTAAAAGCCTGTGAGTGCCTCCCGACAACAGCTACGGGAACTTCAGACTGGAAAATTTCCATTTGAGGGGTAATTACTAGTTTGTTATGTGACATTAATTGAAACTGCCCTTATAATTGAATGACATAAATAATTTTGAAACTGGAAATGCCTGCAATGTTGTGTGTAACATTGGAGAGATACTCTAATGGAGAGGGCAGTGCCTAGAAAAGTTGCATAATAAAATGGAAATGATTTGTACAGGAATATGCTACTGAGGGAATGTAGGGTGTTCCTCAGCATATTAGGCAGGTAGACTTTTCCCCTGGGATTGACTTTGGAACCATGTGAAAATCTGCCAGATTCTATTGTCACTTAGACAGGGGCCTAAAACAAATCTCTCTCTCTCTCTTTTTTTTTTTTTCTAAAACAAATCTCTTAACTGGACAGTGAAGAGCTCTTTGGTTTATGGATGGCATTCCAAGGTGAAGGAACAGCAACCTGTTTTGGAAGGCTGCTACTGTGATCAAAGAAGATAAAACCAAATCAGCTCAATGGAATGAGTTGTATGCTATTTGCCATAATGTTTTGGATTTTACCAGCTCATTAGCAGTTGCCAATGGCCTGGCTATATGGCCACCAGAAAAGCAATGAAAAACTGGTCTATTAAAAAGTATACCTGTATAAGGCATTGTCCTATGGAAGCGACTATGAAAATTTGAGGGGTGCACTGAAGACATATCAGTGCTTATCAGAAGAATCTTATTTTTTTTTCAGAAGGTGACTGGAGTTGACAAATAGATATCCTGGTCTGCTCACTTAAGGTAACCACCTGAGTCCATGAAATAAGTAGATATAAGGCTACCGTAGCAATACAGAGATAGGCTGAATCAAGACATGTTCTTCTTGCAGCTTTGGAGGCATAACATGCCAATAAAAAACTGTTCTGTCTGCCAGAAAGAGACAGAAATTGCAGATTCCCTGGGAGGAAGGGGGCACCTCTTAACATGGCTGTCAAGTCAGACTATGCCAGTAGGCCCAGGTGGCTACCAATGGGTGTTGACAGAGATAGACATTGAGTCTGGACTAGGCTTTGCTTATGCAGTAGTAGATGTATATGTTTAGAGTACTATAAAAGAACTGAAACAGAAGATATTGCAACAGTTTGGACCTCTGAGTTACATTATTCCGACCAAAAAATTCATGGCCCATAACGTCCAGCAATGGGGAAAGAGAGATTCCCCTAAGAGTGATAGTTTGATAGATATTTGAAACTGGCAATTGAAACTTTGGCTTTCTAAAACAAAAAGAGATATGGGCATCAAGGGCTGGCTTACATGTCTTCATGAATGTGGGCTCACACTCAACAAAAGGGGGCTAAGGGAATGTCCCCATTAGACACTCTTCTGTTTCTCTGGCAGATCTAAGGATGAAGGTATGGGGAAGGATCCTGGTATGACTATGCAATTCTTCCTAAGATGAGAGGATGCTGGTATGATGACTATATTTTTTTTCTTACCCACATCACTTCAACTCTATTTTTCTTACACATACAGTGGTCACAGGACCAGGGCTGAAACTGCAAGTGCCAGAAACAGGGACAATTCCCTAAGCAAAAAAATTCTAACTATCTTTTTAAACCTTTATGTTAAAATTCCTAAGTAGGTTGTGCCTTCACTCCATCTGGCAAAATTGGGTTTTATAATGAATATAGCTATATTTGCCTAATGATAAAAATAGCTCACTAGGGCTGCCTGGGTGGCTCAGTTCCTTGAGCATCCAATTCTTGGTTTTGGCTCAGGTCATGATCTTAGGGCTGTGAGATCCAGCCTGGTGTAGGGCTCCATGCTCAGTGGGGAATCTGCATGAGATTCTCTCTCTCCCTCTCCCTCTCCCTCTGCCCCTCCCCCTGTTCACACACTCTCTCTCTTCCTCCCTCTCTCTTTAAATAAATAAATAAATAAATAAATAAATAAATAAATAAATAAATAAATAAATAAATCTTTTAAAAAATAACCCATTAGTTTTATATCTACATAACTCTAACCTATGTGAATGGGACTGAGGGGGAGGTACTTGCTAGACAACTATTTTTGTCTGCAATCTAGACTAGCACAGTGACCAAACTTAATGTTCCTTCAAAAGGTGGAAAACTTTGACTATAACTGGAGAGAAGGAATAGTAGCTGAGGATAAAGGATTGAATAAATGTGTTAAGTAATGAGGGAAATCCAATATTAGATTAACACCTTGAAAGAGGCTCAGAGCAAGACATGATATTGTCCCTTAGCTCAATTATACCAGATGCTTGAAAGGGTGAAAGCACATAACACTGAGACCACACCTGCTTCTGGAACTTGGCAAGATCAAGTGGAAGCCTGCAAATCGGAAAGGCCCACCTTGGGAAGCATTTTCACAGGATATAATGATGGATTGGACTGATAATGACTGAATGGACTCCAATAACATTCCAGTATCTCTTGACTTTTATGATACCTTTGCCTAAGGAAACTGTGGTCAAAGACCAGAGAGTTGCCTGCAGTATAAACAAACAAACAAACAAACAAAATATGTATATATTTTGTCTTTGTCCCTGATCCTGGCACAGAACATCTCAAACCTTTGGAATTTCCTGAGTGATAGGAATATCTTTTCTTATTTCTTATTTATAACAAGCCCCTTTCTCCCATACCTGAATTTATGCTAACGAAGCAACTCTGGGCAACACCTAGACAGTTTCAGGATGGGGGCTGGTTGACAGAGGAATCAAGCATATTATTAGAGGGTAACTTTCAGGCCCACTCCTCAACCTCCACAGAGGATAAAGAGCTAGAGATTGAGTTTAATCCCCCTTGACCAGTGATTTAATCAAACATTTTACAGCAATGGACAGATCATCTAAGCAAAAGATCAACAAGGAAAGAAGGGCTTTAAATGACACACTGGACCAGATGGACTGCACAGATACATTCAGAGCATTTATTTCATCCTAAAGTAACAGAATACACATTCCTCTCAAGTGCACATGATACAGTCTCCTGAATAGATCACATACTGGGTCTCAACCTGTAAAAAAAGATTGAAATTATACCATGCATATTTTCAGAACACAATGCTTTAAAACTGAACTCAATCACAAGAGAAAATTTGGAAGGAACACAGATATATTGAGGTTAAAGAGCATCCTACTAAACAATGAATGGGTCAACCAGGATTTCAAGAAGACTTAAACAAATACATGGAAATAAATGAAAAGGAGAAAACGACACTTCAAAACATTTGAGATGCAGCAAAGGTAGTCCTAAGAGGGAAGTACATAGCAATATAAGCCTTTCTCCAGCAACAAGAAAACTCAAATACACAAGCTAACCTTACACCTAAAGGAGCTGGATAAAGAACAGAAAATAAAGCCTAAATCCAGCAGGAGAAGAGGAATAATGATTAGAGCAAAAATCAATGAAATAGAAACCAAAAGAACAATAGAACATATCAATGAAACTAGGAGCTGGTTTTTGAAAGAATTAATAGAGCAATAAATCCCTAGCCAGACTTATCAAAAGGAAAAAAGAAAGGACCCAAATAAATAAAATCATAAATGAAAGAGGAGAGATCACAACCAACACCAAAGAAACACAAAAAAATATAAGAACATATTATGAGCAACTATATGCTAACAAATTAGGCAATCTGGAGGAAATGGATACATTCCTAGAAACATATAAACTACCAAAACTGAAACAGGAAGAAATAGAGAACTTGAAAAGACCCATAACCAGCAAAGAAATTGAAGCAGTAATCAAAACTCTTCCAACAAACAAGAGTCTAGGACCAAATGGCCTCCCAGCAGAATTCTACCAAACATTTAAAGAACTAATACCTTTCTTTTGAAAATGTTTCAAAAAATGGAAATGGAGGAAAACTTCTAAACTCATTCTATGAGACCAGCATTACCTTAATCCCAAAACCAGACAAAGGAAAATTATTATTATTAAAATGTCTATATTACCCAAAGCAATCTACATGTTCAAAGCAATCCCAATCAAAATAACACCAGCATTTTCCACAGAGCTAGAACCAACAATCCTAAAATTTGTATGGAACAGAGAAGACCCTGAAGAGCCAAAGCAACCATGAAAAAAAAAAAATCAATGCTTGAAGCATCACAATTCTGGACTTCAAGCTGTGTTATAAATCTGTAATCATCAGGACAGTATGGTACTGGCACAAAAACAGACACATAGGTAAAGGGAACAGAACACAGAACCCAGAAATGCACCCCCAACTCTATGGTTGCCTAATCTTCGACAAAGCAAGAAAGACTATCCAATGGAAAAAAGACAGTCTCTTCAACAATCAGTGTGGTAAAATTGGACAGCCACATGCAGAAGAATGAATCCTGACCATTTTCTTATACCATACACAAAAATAAACTCAAAATGGATGAAAGACCTAAATGTAAGACAGAAATCCATCAAAATCCTTGAGGAGAACATAGCAACCTCTTTGACATTGGCCACAATAACTTCTTGCTAGATATGTCTCCAAAGGCAAGGGAAACAAAGGCAAAAACGAACTATTGGGACTTCATCAAGATAAAAAGCTTTTGCACAGCAAAGGATATAGTAGACTAAACCAAAAGACAACCGACAAAACGGGAGAAGATATTTGCAAAGGTCTTACCAGAAAAAGGATTAGTATCCAAAATCTATAAACTTTTCAAACTCAACACCCAAAAAACAAATAATCCAGTCAAGAAATGGACAGAAGACTTCTTCAAAGATGAGATACCACCTCATGCTAGTCAGAATGGCTAAAATTAACAACTGAATTCTGCTCTAATCTTTATTATTTCTCCTTTCCTGCTGGATTTAAGCTTTATTTTCTGGTTCCATACAAATTTTAGGATTGTTTGTTCTAGCTCTGTGTAAAATGCTGGTGTTATTTTGATTGGGATTGCTTTGAACATGTAGCTTGCTTTGGGTAATATAGACATTTTAATAATTGTTTTTCCAATCCATGAGCAAGGAATGTTTTTCCATTTCTTTGTGTCTTCCTCAATTTCTTTAGTAAGTGTTGTATAGTTTTCAGAGTACAGATCCTTTACCTCTCTGGTTAAGTTTATTCCTCAGTTTCTTATGGTTTTTGGTGCTATTGTAAATGAGACCAATTTCTTGATTTCTCTTTCTTCTGCCTCATTGCTAGCATATAGAAATGCAACTGACCTCTGTGCTTTGATTTTATGTCCTGCCACTTAGCTGAATTCCTGTATGAGTTCTAGCAATTTTGCAGTGGTGTCTTGTGTGTTTTGCACATAAAGTATCATGTCATCTGTGAAGAGTGAGAGTATGACTTCTTCTTCACCAATTTGAATGCTTTTTATTTCTTTCTGCTGTCTGGTTGCTGAGGCTAGGACTTCTAGTGCTATGTTGAACAACAGTGGTGAGAGTGGACATCCCTGTTGTGTTCCTGACCTTAGGGGAAAATCTCTCATTTCCCCATTAAGGATGATATTCGCTGAGGGTTGTTTGTATATGGCTTTTATGATATTGAGGTATGTTTCCTCTATCCCTACACTGTGGAGAGTTTTAACCAAGAAAGGATGTTGTATTTTATCAAATGCTTTTTCTGCATCTTTTGAGAGGATCATATGGTTCTTGTCCTTTATTAATGTGCTGCATCACATTAATTGATTTGTGGATGTTGAACCATCCTTGCAACCCAGGAATAAATTCCACTTGGTCATGGTCAATAATCCTTTTAATGTACTGTTGGATGCTATTGGCTAGTATCTTGGTGAAATTTTTTTAAATTTTTTTATTAACATATAATGTATTTTTTATTTCAGGGGTACAGGTCTGTGATTCATTGGTCTTACACAATTAACAGAGCACACCATAGTATATAGTGTCCATCACCCAGCCACCCCATCCTTCCCATTCACCTCCACTCCAGCAACCCTCAGTTTGTTTCCTGAGATTAAGAGTCTCATGGTTTGTCTCCGTCTCTGGTTTTGTCTTGTTTCATTTTTCCCTCCCTTCCCCTATGATCCTCTGTCTTGTTTCTCAAATTCCTCATATCAGTGAGATCATATGATACTTGTCTTTCTCTGATTAACTTATTTCACTTAGCATAATACCCTCTAGTTACATCCATGTCATTGCAAATGGCAAGATTTCATGGTTTTTTGATGGTTGCATAATATTCCATTATATATATATACCACATCTTCTTTATCCATTCATCTGTTGATGGACATCTTGGCTGTTTCCATAGTTTGGCTATTGTGGACATTACAGCTATAAACATTGGGGTACAGGTGCCCCTTCAGATCGCTACATTTGTATCTTTGGGGTAAATACCCAGTAGCACAATTGCTGGGTCATAGGGTAGCTCAATTTTCAACTTTTTGAGGAGCGTCCATACTGTTTTCCCGAGTGGCTGCACCAGCTTGCATTCCCACCAAGAGTGTTAAGACTGTTCCCCTTTCTCTGCATCCTCTCCAACATCTGTCGTTTCCTGACTTGTTAATTTTACCCATTCTGCCTGGTGTGAGGTGGTATCTCGGTGAGGTTTTGATTTGGATTTCCCTGATGCCGAGTGATGTTGAGCATGTTTTCATGTGATTGTTGGCCATTTGGATGTCTTCTTTGCATAAATGTCTGTTCATGTCTTCTGCCCATTTCTTCATTGGATTCTTTGTTCTTTGGGTGTTGAGTTTGATAAGTTATAGATCTTGGATACCAGCCCTTTATCTGATAAGTCATTTGCAAATATCTTCTCCCATTCTGTTGATTGTCTTTCGGTTTTGTTGACTGTCTCCTTTGTTGTGCAAAAGTTTTTATCTTGATGAAGTCCCAATAGTTCATTTTTGCCCTTGCTTCCTTTACCTTTGGCAATGTTTCTTGGAAGAAGTTGCTGTGGCTGAGGTTGAAGAGGTTGCTGCCTGAGTTCTCCTCAAGGATTTTGATGGATTCCTGTCTTACACTGAGGTCTTTAATTCATTTTGAGTCTATTTTTGTGTGTGGTGTAAGGAAATGGTCCAGTTTCATTCTTCTGCATGTGGCTGTCCAATTTTCCCAACACCATTTGTTGAAGAGACTGTCTTTTTCCCATTGGACATTTTTTCCTGCTTTGTCAAAGATTAGTTGACCATAGAGTTGAGGGTCCATTTCTGGGCTCTCTATTTTGTTCCACTGATCTACGTGTCTGTTTTTGTGCCAGCACCATACTGTCTTGATGATTACAGCTTTGTAATAGAGCTTGAAGTCTAGAATTGTGATGCCCCTGGCTTTGCTTTTCTTTTTAACATTTGTCTGGCTATTTGGGGTCTTTTCTGGTTCCATACAAATTTTAGGATTATTTATTCCATTTCTTTGAAAAAAGTGGATGGTATTTTGATAGCAATTACATTAAATGTGTAGATTGCTCTAGGTAGCATAAACGTTTTCATAATATTTGTTCTTCCAATCCATGAGCATGAAACATTTTTCCATTTCTTTGTGTCTTCCTCAATTTCTTTCATGAGTATTCTATAGTTTTCTGAGTACAGATTCTTTGCCTCTTTGGTTAGATATATTCCCAAATATCTTTTGGTTTTGGGGGCAATTGTAAATGGGATTGACTCCTTAATTTCTCTTTCTTCTGTCTTGTT
>NC_138385.1:20590022-20621106 GCF_054177405.1 Leptonychotes weddellii
GTTGAGTTTTGGTAGCTTATACGTCTCTAGGAATGCATCCATTTCTTCCAGATTGTCTAATTTGCTGGCATAGAGTTGCTCATAATATGTTCTTATAATTGTTTGTATTTTTTTGGTGTTGGTTGTGATCTCTCCTCTTTCATTCATGATATTATTTCTTTGGGTCCTTTCTCTTTTCTTTTTGATTAGTCTGGCCAGGGGTTTATCAATCTTATTAATTCTTTCAAAGAACCAGCTCCTAGTTTTGTTGATCTGTTTACTGTTCTTTTGGTTTCTATTTTATTGATTTCTGCTCTGATCTTTATTATTTCTCTTCTCCTGCTGGGTTTAGGCTTTAATTTGCTGTTCTTTCTCCAGCTCCATTAGGTATAGGGTTAGGTTTTGTATTTGAGACCTTTCTTGTTTCTTGAGAAAGGCTTGTATCGCTATATACTTTCCTCCTAGGACTGCCTTTGCTGCATCCCAAAGATTTTGAACAGTTGTGCTGTCATTTTCTTTTGTTTCCATGAATTTTTTAAATTCTTCTTTAATTTCCTGGTTGACCCATTCATTCTTTAGTAGGATGCTCTTTAGCCTCCATGTATTTGAGTTCTTTCCAACTTTCCTCTTGTGATTGAATTCTAGTTTCAAAGCACTGTGTTCTGAACACATGGCAGGGAATGATCCCAATCTTTTGGTACTAGTTGAGACCTGATTTGTGACCCAGGATGTGATCTATTCAGCAGAATGTTCCATGTGCACTAGAGAAGTATGTGTATTCTGTTGCTTTGGGATGGAATGTTCTGAATATATCTGTGAAGTCCATCTGGTCCAGTGTGTCATTTAAAGCCTTTATTTCCCTGTTGATCTTTTGCTTAGATGATGTGTCCATTTCAGCGAGGAGGTTGTTGAAGTCCCCTGCTATTATTGTATTATTGTTGATGTGTTTCTTTGATTTTGTTATTAATTGGCTTACATAATTGGCTGCTCCCATATTAGGGGCATAGATATTTACAATTGTTAGATCTTCTTGTTGGATAGACCCTTTAAGTATGATGTAGTGTCCTTTCTCATCTCTTATTATAGTCTCTGGTTTAAAATCTAATTTGTCTGATATAAGGATTGCCACCCCAGCTTTCTTTTGGTGTCCATTAGCATGGTAAATCATTTTCCACACCCTCACTTTAAGCCTGGAAGTGTCTTTGGGTCTAAAATTGGTCTCTTGCAGACAGTATATTGATGGGTCTTGTTTTTTTTATCTAATCTGATACTCTGTGTCTTTTGATTGGGATCATTTAGCCCATTTACATTCAGGGTAACTATTGAAAGATATGAATTTAGTGCCATTGTATTGCCTGTTTGGTGACTGTTACTGTATATTGTCTCTGTTCCTTTCTGGTCTATGTTACTTTTAGTCTCTTTTTTGCTTAGAGGACTTGTAAGGCTGGTTTGGTGTTTGCAAATTCTTTTAGTTTTTGTTTGTCCTGGAAGCTTTTTTTCTCTCCTTCTATTTTCAATGACAGCCTAGCTGGATATAGTATTCTTGGCCGCATATTTTTCTCATTTAGTGCTCTGAGTATATCATGCCAGTCTTTTCTGGCCTGCTAGGTCTCTGTGAATAGTTTTGTTGCCAATCTAATGTTTCTACCATTGTAGGTTACAGACCTTTTGTCCTGAGCTGCTTTCAGGATTTTCTCTTCATCTCTGAGACTTGTAAATTTTACTATTAGATGTCAGGGTGTTGACCTATTTTCATTGAGTTTGAGGGGGTTTCTCTGTGCCTCCTGGATTTTGATGCCTGTTTCCTTCCCCAAATTAGGGAATTTCTCTGCTATAATTTGCTCCAATATACCTTCTGCCCCTCTCTCTCCTTCTTCTTTTCCTGAATTCCCAATTATTCCAATGTTATTTCACTTTATGGTATCACTTATCTATTGATCCAGTAGTTGTTTATCTCCCTTTTTCTCACCTCTTTATTCTCCATAATTTGTTCTTCTATATTACTAATTCTCTCTTCTGCCTCATTTATCCTAGCAGGTACAGCCTCCATTTTTGATTGCACCTCATTAATAGCCTTTTTTATTTCAACTTGCTTAGATTTTAGTTCTCTTATTTTTCCAGAAAGGGTTTCTCTAATATCTTCTATGCTTTTTTTCAAGCCCAGCTAGTATCTTCATAATTGTCATTCTGAACTCTAGTTCTAAAATTTTACTAATGTCTGTATTGATTAGGTCCCTGACAGTCAGTACTGCCTCCTGTTCTTTTTTTTTGAGGTGAGTTTTTCTGTCTTGTCATTTTGTCTGGAGGAGAATAGATGAATGAGAGAATAAAATGCTAAAAGGATAGCAGTGATCCCAGAAAAATATACACTAAACAAATCAGAAGAGACCTGAAACTGGGGGGAAAAGAAAGGGAAAAAAAAAAAAGAGTATGATCAGGCTGGTGAAAAGAACAGTGCCACACAGTAGATTTTGGGTGTATTTTGGTCTGTTAGAAGAATGTGCCTCCCAAAATTTTGAAGAAAGAAAAACTTATATATATATATACAAAAATAAGGGTAAATATGATGAAGGGATGGAATATGACTGCAAAGATGAAAATTAAAAAAAGGTTTTTAAAAAGGAATTGATTAGGTCAGAAGTTGGTTGAAAAAAGAATGAAAAAATTTTTTAAAAAGAGAGAGAGAATGTGATTGAGTGGAGACTAGGACAATGTCATACAATAGATTTAGGGTATATTTTGATCTGTAAGGAGAAACTGTATCTCAAAATTTTAAAGAAAGAAAAACATATATCTATGTGTGTAACCTTGTACAAAAAATAAGGTTAAATACAATGAAGAGATAGAATATGACTGTAAAAATGAAAATTAAAAAAGATTTTAAAAAAAGAATTGATAAGATGTTGGTTGAAAAAGGAAAGAAGAGGGCGCCTGGGTGGCTCAGTTGGTTAAGCAACTGCCTTCGGCTCAGGTCATGATCCTGGAGTCCCGGGATCGAGTCCCGCATCGGACTCCCTGCTCAGTGGGGAGTCTGCTTCTCCCTCTGATCCTCCCCCTCTCATGCTCTCTGTCTCCCATTCTCTCTCAGATAAATAAAAAAAAAAAAAAAAAAAAAAAAAAAAAGAAAAAGAAAAAGAAAAAGGAAAGAAGAAAAATTCAACTGCAAATATAGAAAAAGAAAAATTAAAAAATTAATTTTGAAAGACTAAAGAATCATGGGGGAAAAGCCATGAATTCTATATGCTGTATTCCCCTAGTGCTAGGGTTTTGCCATCCTCACCGATCAGTAAACTTGGTCTTGGCTGGGTGTTCTTGCTGATCTTCTGGCAGAGGGGCCTTTTGCAGTTATTCTCAAATGTCTTTGCCTGAGACAGAATTGCACTGCCCTTGCCAGGTGCTAGGCTAAGTAATCTGCTTGAGTTTGCTCTCGGTAGCTTTTGTTCCCTGAAAGCTTTCCATTACAGCTTTGGAGGACGAGAGTGAAAAATGGAGACCTCCCAATCTCTGGTCCCAGAGGAGCCGAGAGCTCAGGGCCCCACTCCTCAGGGAGCCCTCATAGAAAAGCAATCAATCACTCCTGTCTCCCTGGTCTTTGGTGACACTCTGCATTCACCTGGCCTGTGACTGAGCATTTCTATCTCTGGCACATGACCCCGTTTGGAGTCTCCAAACCCAGCAGATTTCTGTGGCAGGCTCCTGCGCCACTCCTCCTGGGGGAGGAAGGGGAGTCTTCTCAGATTGGCCACTTGTTGTGTCCCTGCTTGAAGAGCAGTGGCCCGATTGTGTTGCAGATTACAGTTTATGGCAACCCTGAGCTGAGAGCCCACTCCTCAGCTCCATCTTTGTAGCCAGCTTCCCTGCTCTGATACCTGGGAGCTCTGCCACACTCAGGCACCCCTGGTCTTTCTGTGACCCCAAGGGTCCTGAGACCACACTGTCCCAGTGAGGGTTCCACTCCCCACTTAGCCACTGGAGTGACATCCCTCAGTGGAGCAGACTTCTAGAAGTTCTGATTTTGTGCTCCGCTGCTCTATGACTTGCCGGTAGCTGGCTGATAGAGGCTCCCTCCCCCCTGCAGTCTACCTCCCCGAAAATTGTCTCAGATTCACTTCTCTGCATGTCCTACCTTCCGGGAAGTTGTTGTTTTTCTGTTCATAGAATTGCTGCTATTCTTTTCTTTGATCTCCTGTTGAATTTGTAGGTGTTCTGAATGGTTTGATAACTATCAAACCAAATTCCTGGAACCAGATGAAACTTAGGTCTCTTACTCCTCTGCCACCTTGTTCCTCCCCTCTTGGTGAGAATTTTGGCATCCATGTTCACCAAGAATATTGGTTTGTAATTTTCCTTTTTTAGTGGGGTCTTTGTCTGGTTTTGGGATCAAGGTAATGCTGGCCTCATAGAACGAGTTTGGAAGTTTTCCTCCATTTCTATTTTTTGAAACAGCTTCAGAAAGGTATTCACTCTTCTTTAAATGTTTGGTAGAATCCTGCTGGGAGGCCATCTGGTCCTAGACTCTTGTTTGTTGGGGGAGTTTTGATTACTGCTTCAATTTCCTTTCTGGTTATGGGTCTGTTCAAGTTTTCTCTTTCTTCCTGTTTCAGTTATGGTAGTTTATAGGTTTCTAAGACTGTATCCATTTCTTCTAGACTACCCAATTTGTTGAAATAATTTTTCATAATATTCTCTTATAATTGTATGTACTTTTGGTGTTGGCTGTGATTGCTCATCTTTCAATTCATGATTTTATTTCTTCGTGTCCTTTCTCTTTTCTTTTTTTTTTTTAGATTTTATTTTTATTTATTTGACAGAGAGAGACACAGTGAGAGAGGGAGCACAAGCAGGGGTAGTGTGAGAGGGAGAAGCAGGCTTCCCACCGAGCAGGGAGCCTGATGCGGGGCTCGATCCCAGGACCCTGGGATCATGACCTGAGCCAAAGGCAGACGCTTACCAACTGAGCCACCCAGGCTCCCCTTTCTTTTCTTTTTGATAAGTCTGACTAGGGGTTCACCAATTTTGTTAATTTTTTCAAAGAACTAGCTCCTAATTTCATTGATCTATTCTACTGTTTCTTTTTGTCATTTGTATCATTTATTTCTGCTCTTTACTTAATTATTTCCCTTCTTTGTCTGTTTTTAGGCTTTATCTGCTGCTCCTTTTCCAGCTCCTTTAGTTGGAAGGTTAGGTTGTGTATTTCAGAGTTTTTTTCTTGAGGGAGGCCTGTATTACTATGTATCACCTTTGTTGTATCCCAAAGGATTTGGAATGTCATGTGTTCATTTTAATTTGCTCCCAGGCATTTTATTTCTTCTTTAATTTCTTAGTTAACTAATTCATTCTTTAGTAGGATTGTTATGCAACCTGGACTGGATCGCCCAATGGAAGAACCAAGCAGAACTTGGAGACCTTGGAAGATAGGAGGTTTATTTAATGCTGGCAGACTCAGAGGAGAGTGATCTCCAAAGGTCTGAGTCCCAAGCACAAACCAAGGGGGTAATTTATACACTTCTACTTCCACATACTGGGCACTCTTGGCGCATGCTTGAAGCAGGGCAGGGAGAGGAACCTGGATTGGTGAGCTCAAGAAGCAGAGCAGGGAGAAGAACCTGGAAGAGCCCCAGGGCAGGGCCTGGGACTCCCTTGCTGCCTCATTTGGCCATCTTAGGACACAGATTTTTCCTTATCAGGATGTTCTTTAACCTCCATGTATTTGTGGTTTTCCCTAATTTTTTCTTGTGCCTGACTTCAACTTTCATAGTATTGTGGTCTGAAAATATGCATGGTATGATTTCAATCTTTTTATACAGGTTGAGGCCAGATTTGTGACCCAGTATGTGATCTCTTCTGGCTAATGTTCCATGGCACTTGAAAAGAATGTGTATTCTGTTGTTTTAGGTTGAAATGTTCTGAATATATCTGTTAAGCCCATTTGATCTAGTGTGTCATTCAAAGACCTTGTTTCCTTGTTGATCTTCTGCTTAGATGATCTGTCCATCGCTGTCAGTGGGGTACTAAAGTCCCCTATTATTGTACTATTATCAATGAGTTTTTTTATGTTTGTTATTAATTGATTTCTATATTTGGCTGCTCCCACATTGGGGTATAAATATTTACAATTGTTAGACCCCCTTTATTATAATATAGTGTCCTTCATCTCTTATTACAATCTTTGGTTTAGAATCTAGTTTGTCTGATATAACTATGGCTACCACAGCTTTCTCTTGATGTCCATTAGCATGATAGATGGTTCTCCACCCCCTTGCTTTCTTTTTTTTTCTTGTATTCAAATTATTTTATTTTATTTTTATTTTATTTTATTTTTTTATTTTATTATGTTATGTTAATCACCATACATTACATCATTAGTTTTTGATGTAGTGTTCCATGATTAATTGTTTGCGTATAACACCCAGTTCTCCATTCAATATATGCCCTCTTTAATACCCATCACCAGGCTAACCCATCCCCCCACCCCCTCCCCTCTAGAACTCTCAGTTTGTTTCTAGAGTCCACAGTCTCTCACGGTTTGTCTCCCCCTCCCATCTCCCCCCCTTCATTTTTCCCTTCCTGCTATCTTTTTTTTTTTTTTTAACATATAATGTATTATTTGTTTTAGAGGTACAGGTCTCTGATTCAACAGTCTTGCACAATTTGCAGTGCTCACCATAGCACATACCCTCCCCAGTGTCTATCATCCAGCCACCCCATCCCTCACACCCCCACCACTCCAGCAACCCTCAGTTTGTTTCCTGAGATTAAGAATTCCTCTTATCAGTGAGCTCATATGATACATGTCTTTCTTTGATTGACTCATTTTGCTCTGCATAACACCCTCCAGTTCCATCCACATTGTTGCAAATGACAAGATTTCATTCCTTTTGATGGCTGCATAATATTCCATTGTATATATATACACCACATCTTCTTTATCCATTCATTTGTCAATGGACATCTTGGCTCTTTCCATAGTTTGGCTATTGTGGACATTGCTGCTATAAACATCGGGGTGTACATACCCCTTTTGATCTCTACATTTCTGTCTTTGGGGTAAATACCCAGTAGTGCAACTGCGGGGTCATATGGCAGCTCTATTTTCAACTTTTTGAGGAACCTCCATACTGTTTTCCAGAGTAGCTGCACCAGCTTGCATTCCCACCAACAGTGTAGGAGGGTTCCCCTTTCCCCTCATCCCCGCCAACATCTGTCATTTCCTGACTTGTTAATTTTAGCCATTCTGCCTGGTGTGAGGTGGTATCTCACTGAGGTTTTGATTTGGATTTTCCTGATGCCAAGTGATGTTGAGCACTTTTTCATGTGTCTGTTGGCCATTTAGATGTCTTCTTTGGAAAAATGTCTGTTCATGCCTTCTGCCCATTTCTTGATTGGATCATTTGTTCTTTGGGTGTTGAGTTTGATAAGTTCTTTATAGATTCTCCAATTCCTCACTTTCAATCTGGAGGTGTCTTCCTTTGGGTCTAAAATGAGTCTTTTGTAGACTGCATATCAGTGGGTCTTGTTTTTTATCCATTCTGATACTCTATGTCTTTTGATTAAAGAATTGCATCCATTTACATTCAAAGTTATTATTGATGAATTTAGTGTCATTGTATTACCTGTAAAGTCACTGTTTCTGTAGATTGTCTCTGTTCCTTTCTAGTCTTTTTCTTTTGGTCTCTCTTTCCTGCTCAGAGGGTGCCCTTTAATATTTTTTGCAGAGCTGGTTTAGTGTTCACAAACTGATTTAGTTTTTGTTTGTCTCTCCTTCTATTCTGAATGACAGCCTTGTTGGATAAAATATTATTGGCTTCATATTTTTCCCACATAGCATGTTGAATATATCATTGCACTGCTTTCTGGCCTGCCAAGTTACTGTGGACAAGTCTGCAGTTAACCTTATGTGTTTACCCTTGTAGGTTAAGGACCTTTTGTCCTTAGTTGTTTTCAGAATTCTCTCTTTGTCTTTGTATTTTGCAAGTTTCACTATGATATGTCTTGATGTTGACCTACTTTTGTTGGTTTTGTTGAATAAAAAGTTCTCCATGTCTCGTGGACTTGAATGCCTGTTTCCTTCCCCAGATTAGGGAAGTTCTCAGCTATAAATAATTTATTCAAATAAATTGTCTACCCCTCTTTCCTGCTCTTCTTCTTCTGGGACTCCTATGATATGGATATTATTGTACTTTGTAGAATCGCTTAGTTCCCTAAGTCTATATTCATGATTAAATAGTTTTCTTTCCCTCTTCTTTTCAGCTTTATTGTCCATAATTGTACCTTCTATATCACCTATTCAATCCTCTGCTACTTCCATCCTCGTTGTGATTAAATCCAGTCAGTTTTGCATCTCAGTTATAGCCTTTTATTTGGCCTGACTAGTTTTTACGTCTTTTATCTCTGTAGCCAGTGTTTCTCTGATGTCTTCTATGCTTCTTTCAACACCAGCTAGTAGTCTTATCACTGTTGTTCTAAATTCTTGTTCAGATAGATTGCTTTTATTTGTTTTGAGCAAATCCCTGGCTATGATTTCTTCTTGATCCTTCTTTTGGGGGGAATTCTTCTGTCTTGTCATTTTGTCTAGGTTTTTGTCTTTTGTGTATTATGAAAGCTTGCTATGTTTACTGCTCCTGAGAGTAATACTATATTAAGAAGGGGAAGTACACTGTCCAGGGCCTGGCACTTCAGGAAGTGTTTCTGGTATATGCTGTGTGCACTCTGCTGTTGTATTTTAGCTGCTCTTTCCCACAAATCAGTCCTCTGTAGAGTTCCTCCTTGCTTGCAGTGGGGAGTGTTTGGACTTTTAACTAGGTGTGGTTTAATTTGTTTGTCAAGATAAGCCTGACTAAAAAAAAAAAAAGCCTATACAAGAAAAGAGAAAAGGAAAAGGAACAAAAAGGCAAACATAAAAATAAAAAACTATAAGAATGATTCCAAAGAAAAAGAAAAAAAAGGAAAAAAAGAAAAAAATGCCTAATCCAGAAAATGAAAAATGAAACAAATAAACCAGCAAATGCACAAAAAGCTATAAACCTGATTCTAAAGAAAAAAGAAAAAAATAGCAGTGAAATGAAATAAAGTAAATAAAATTAAATTAAATAAATTAAAAAATTTTTAAAAAAATGAAGTTGTGTCCTATTTCCACCAGAACTGAAGCTCCCACTTTGGAACACTCTATGATCAGTAGACTTGGTGCATGCAGGATGCCTGTGCTCATCTTCTGGAGGAGAGGCCTGCTGCACTAGCCGGGCTAACAGTCAGACCAGCCCTAGAAAGATATTCTTGCTGGGTGTAAAGGGCAGGGTTTGGTGTAAGTGGCTCCAGCCTCCACTGGAGATGCTGTGTTTCTCTCTGAAGTTCAAGTGTGCTGGTGGGCAGGAGTGGGGATTGTGGAAGATGACGTCACACCACCCTCTCATCCCTGGTGAGGGGAACTCACGACTGCTGCTGTTCAGAAGGCCTTCACAGAAAAGTGAACAATCTTCTCTCCTATGTCCCAAGCTTTCATCAAATCCCTGCTCTCAACTTGTTTGTGCCTGGACAGTCTGCACACCTGGAGCCACAGTTATTCTGTGCTTTATCTTTGGCTGAGGGCTGGGATTCAAAACTCCAAATCTTCAAGGACCTGGCAAGGTGTGGACCCACTCCCCTCCCTTGGAAGAGATCCTTGCAGCACTATGCCTGGCACCATTCTGTCCCAGAAAAACAGTCATCTGCCTGTGCAGGTGCCCAGAGTCTATGGTGAAGTACAGAGAAAAGCTGCAACCAGGTTATCTGCCTTCTGTGCTCACTTCTGTCTCCTGCTGCTGAACAGCCACTCAATAGCACCCAGTGGGCCTTTTGTCCTCGGAGAAGCAGCATACTTTCTTCCAAATGTGCTCCAGTTCTCTCCCAGTGTGACTCAGGGAATCCCCACACCACTGTGTCTTATGGGAATCCTACACACTGCTTCTCTCCCACTCTCTCCTTGACTTCTCTCCTTGAAAAGGGCTCCCTCCCCTCTGTGGCACCACAGCTTTTCTTTCCCCCAATTCAGGTCTCTGAACCTTGCATCTGTCACACTCTCTCCCTCTAATTGTGCAGATTGTTTTCTTAATCCTCAGATTGATTTCCTAGTTATTCAAAATGATTTGATGTTGATCTAGTTGTGTTCGAGGGACAAGGCAAGCCCAGAGTCCCCCTAATACTCCACCACCTTAACTCCTTCCCCCTAAAATAGCACATTTTATAAGCAATCTAAATTTATATTAAAGTAAGAACTTATTGTTAAGGTTTTATTGTTGCTATCTTTTACTTATTGATTTCTAATTTATTGAGATGTGGTCAGAGAATGTCATCTGTATGATATAGATTTTTGAAATTTATTGAAAATTACATTTCATGAATGTTATGTATGCACTTGAAATAATGGCTGCTTTTTTGGATGGGATATTTAAGTGCTTATTAGATTAAGCAGATTGCTTATTCATTGTATTTTGAATAATCTATTTTTACTGATATTTCACTGTTTTCTTAATCTATCTTTTCTTATCAAGGCTATACTTACATTCTTGTGTTTTTAAGCCAATTTCTTCTTAAAGAGACAAAGTACTTTACTTCAGAACACTCTAAAATAGTGGTTCTAAACGTTAGTGTATACCAGTATCACCTGGACCTCTTGGTAAATCACAGATCCCTTATCCCAGAGTTTCTGATTCAGTAGTTCTGTGGTGAGGCCTAGGAATTTGCATTTCTAATAAATTCCTAGGTAATGCTGTTGCTGCTGGTCTGGAACCATTTTTTGGGAACCATTGCCCTAAAACTGGCTTTTTTACCCTGGCTGTTTATTATAACCAACTGGGGGATCTAAAAAAGAAAAACACCAGTGTTATGATCTCAGTTAAATTTAAGTACCTCCCCAAAGAGCTTATCTCCAAATCATTCACATTGGGGATTAGGTCTTCAAATATGAATTTTGGGGGATGGAGGATACATTCCAGTCCACAACAGTACCTATATTATTGCAAAAATGTAATGTTGCATGCATAAAAAATTTGCATTCTAAAAAACTGAGAATAAAAATAGAACAAATGGCCATTTTGACATATTGAATAGCATCTGATATAATTAAGTTAATCTCTAGATCCAGTCTTAACTTTTAAAATAAAATTTATATTACAAACCCAAAATCAGTTTAAAATAACAAGCATATAACACAGTGAAATGTAAGCGTTTGTTTTGTTTAAAATTACATTGGGTTGCTTTACACATTTGTGAATGAGTATTTGGGAAGTCAAAATACAAGTGTAGACAAAATTAATAAATCAAAAATCTTTGTTGTCAGATTATATAATTTAGTTTTTGTTCAGCATTTGATTTGCTGTTAATTTCAAGGATATTGAGTGTATTGAAGAAATGAATGGTAAAGGTTAATCTTCTAAAATAGTATCAATTACAAGCACATAGGGAGACTGAACTCCACATATTTATACATACACCTGAAGAGACAGAAATGTTGAATTTATAGATATTGTTAAATTCTGTCCTAATAAAATATAAATAATAAGTTGTAGTCATTAGGGAGGTGATATATTTCAATATCGCTATAAATCTTAGAAGTTTCATGTATAGATTGACAACATGCAAAAAAACATCAATCAAAATAATTAGAAAGCAAGCAATGTATTCATTGAATGAATCTTTGTCCAGGTTGAAACTAGGAAGATAAAAATAGAGAGAAGTGATATACTAGTCATGATAAGTTAGCATTCTAAAATTCAAATGAAAACCTGCCATTCAGCTTGGAAATTTGAGCAGAAACATTTTAATTCCCCCAATCCCAGTTTCAAAATTCCCATTCAAATTACCAAAAGATTATATAATATATAAAAATAGTGTCTGCACCCTATCTGCGACCAATGACATTTACATGCCAGAAATGTCTGAGTCAGAAGAGGCTGGACTGAGAAAAAGGGCCACCAAAATGTGATTCACTCAATGTAAAGGGCAAGATTCATTCTTTGCCTCCACACCTGTATCCTTAGGAAGTAATTGGAAGAGGCCTCTTTGCTCAGAGTGACTGGATATGGAAGCAATTATGGGATAGCAGGCCAATCTTGATCATGGCAACATTTCTGGGAAACAGGCCAGGTATGCAGATAATACAGAGAAAGGATCCTGCTTTATACACATGGTGTCAAATCTGTGCTATGTCAAAGCAGGGGCACTGCAAGCTAGTAAGATGTCCTTAGTCTGGCTGACTTTTGTTGTCCTAAGATACACAGATAGCTACAAAAACTGTAAGTTTATTTTATTTCTGAGTGAGTTTTTTACCTAATCCCCATGGATTTCTACCTTTTAATCTAATAAAAATAAAAGATGAATCCCATACTATAAAAGTTCATTTTTAGGTATTGGGGAATAAAGGACACAGGGATTAATGTGATATTAACTTTTTGTATTTCCTTTATCTGTTTCTATATTATGCCATTTTAAAAATTGTCTCTTAAAAAAAGGAAAATAAAAAAGGAAAAAATATAGATGAAGTTTATATAAGTTTGCAGTAGGGAAAACTTTTTTAAGCATAACATCAAGGGTAAGGATGGCATTGATGTTTAAAATTTGTATACCCCAGGGAGCGCCTGGGTGGCTCAGATGGTTAAGCGTCTGCCTTTGGCTCAGGTCATGATCCCAGGGTCCTGGGATCGAGCCCCATATCAGGCTCCTGGCTCAGCGGGGAGCCTGCTTCTCCCTCTCCCTCTGCCTCTTTCCTTGCTCATGTGCTCATTCTCTCTATCTCTATCTTTGTGTCTCGAATGAATAAATAAAATCTTAAAAAATAAATAAATAAAATAAAATTTGTATACCCCAATGTCAAAAGATAAAATAATATAAAAGGAGACAAAAGAAAAATAATTTAAAAAATTAAAAGGCCAATAAAGAATTGGGAAAATTTTTCCCATGACATGACAAAGGGATATTTTCCTTAATACATACAAGGTTCTTACAAACCAATAAAACAACAAATATCTCAAACTAGACTCTAGCTTCTACTTTACCTCTAGCTTCTAGCAAGTAGTACATACTTAAAAAGGTATTTTCTATAAATGAATTTTTCAAACAGGTAAAGAAAATGAACTTATAAAAATACAGAAATGTTCAAGCTTAATAAAAGTCAATTAAATAAAAATTCAAAAATTGATCCTTCTGCCTAGATTTTCTTCTTGTATACTTAGAAAATTCCTCAAGCTTCAAGCTATAGACCAAGTATCATGTTATCTCTGATTTCCTATTTCCCTCTCTCCATCATTTTCAGCGCTATCAGGTCACCTTATATATTACCCTGTCATTGAGTTTGTTTTGTTGTATTATAATTTGAGGACATGTTTGTCTTCCCAAGTGGATTTAATTCTCAAGGACAAGGAAAATTCCTTTTTTCCCTTTGTTTTTAAAATTGAGGTGTAATTGACATATAACATTATATTAGTTTCAGTTGTACAATATAATGATTTGATATATGTATATATTACAAAATGATAAGAAATTTCTTATTTATAGATGTACTTTTAAACCTAACAGCTTCTAGATTATGGTAGTTACTCAATATTCATCATACTGAATGAAATTGTTATACAAAAATGAAATGGAAGAGCACCTGGGTAGCTCATTTGGTTAAGCATTTGCCTTCGGCTTAGGTCATGATCCCAGGATCCTGGGATCTAACCCCACTTTGGGATCTTTGCTCAGCGGGGAGCCTGCTTCTCCCTCCCCCTCTGCCTGCTGCTCCCCCTGCTTGTGTTCCCTCACTCTCTCTCTGTCAAATAAATAAATAAAATATTTTTTTAAAAAATGAATTGGAAAATTGAATATTCATTTATAAAGAAAAATAGAAAAAGAATTATTTTTTCTCTGATTATCATAGCATGATAGTTTACTTTTAAAAGTATATGTTTTCTTTTTTAAAACTCCATTAGTCTTTACTTTTACTTAAGATTTTAAAATTTGTTTTTATATTTAGTACTGAATTTTCTATACCATATTCAATAGTGTGTTAAATTAATTGTACTGAATCTTCTGTTCCCACTATAATCTAGGTAGATTGATCTTTTTTTTTTTTAAGATTTTATTTATTTATCTGAGAGAAAGAATGGGAGACAGAGAGCATGAGAGGGGGAGGATCAGAGGGAGAAGCAGACTCCCCGCCGAGCAGGGAGCCTGATGCGGGACTCGATCCCGGGACTCCAGGATCATGACCTGAGCTGAAGGCAGTTGCTTAACCAACTGAGCCACCCAGGCGCCCCTAGGTAGATTGATCTTATCCTAAAATTTATACTCTGGTTTCACTATAGAGTTAGAGTGGCAATAGTTGTGGTATTGGCAAGTTTTATCTTTGTTCAGATTAGTCATGTATATCCTAGACCATTTGTTACAAAGTAACATGAGGAAGTCCACAATGGAAACTTTTCAGTTCTCAGGGAAGAATGTCAATTGGTTTTTCCCATCAATAATCAATAATCAATAATGCTCTGGAGGATAGCTCTGTGAATTATCACTCACTTGTGCAGAGGTCAAGGTCCTGAATTTGGTCCTTTTATTACAAGAGTTAACATTTTTCCCCACAGTATGTCTGAACCCCAACCTCAGTCTTTTTAGGTCTGAGATTTTATCACAGAAATGTAAAAAGATCAGTCCTCCTTTGATACTGAAAAAAAGTGCATATATACTGAATAAAGATTAATTCTCTTTTTCTACAGATAATAGTGTTTATCTACTATGAAATAAACATTGTTTAATATTTTATATAATTTTAAATGTAAAATACCTATTAAAGTAGGTTATAGACTGTAAAGATTTTAAACATATAACTCTGAGATTTTCTTCTGGTTACTCATTAAACTTTGGGTTCTTGTATGATTTAGTCGTGGCTTTTCTTTCACATTTCAGATTAAAGTAGATTTCTTATATTGGTGTAAATTTAGCATATTTTCAAATTTTCTGCTTATTTTTGATGCTATTTTTGAATTTTTCTCATCTTTTAGAAACAGAACTTGGGGGCGGGGTCACCTGGATGGCTCAATCAGTTAAGCATCTGTCTTTGGCTTAGGTGATGATCTTGGAGTCCCAGGATCAAACCCTGCATTGGGCTCACTGCTCAGCAGGGATTCTGCTTCTCCTCTGCCCCTCCCCTTGTTCATGCTCACTCTCTCTTGCTCTCTCTCAAATAAATAAAAATAAAATCTTTAAAAACAACTTGGCTTTTATCTGGTGCATTAGAAAACTTATTTAAGTGTTATTAAGTCCTCAATATATTTTAGCCACCCTGGATGAGAAATTTTCTGCTCACCATTTAGTGAATGAGTGTGTGACCTGACATAGAACTAAAAATAAAAGAGATGGAAATCACATTTACCTCAAATAATTTGGGGTTTAACTCAATTTATTAACCCTTAGAAATGTAAATTATGCATATGTATTAAGTACTTAAATCAATATGCTAAGATGATAAGGAAAATGCATAAATATAGTGCAGCTTTTGACTAATATTTGCTTTTTTAATTTAAGTTCAAGTTGGTTAACATACAGTGTATTATTAATTTCAGGGATAGAGTTTAGTGATTCAGTGATTCAGCTAACATTTGAATGAATCATGGAAATTTACTCAAACCTGCCTATCAAATTTTCAAGAGTACCTTGGTCAAATGTTAGTTAAATTCAGTCAGTTAAAACTTTTGATTACTTCAAAGAGGCTATTGTTGATCACAAAACATCCCTAACATCTCAAGCATCAAAGAAAAAAAGTCAATCAAATTGCCATGTATTTATCTTTTCTCTTGTCACACTGTGGTTTGCATTAAAGTACAATTAGCATGGTTTTCCTGGGAAATGTATCATTGTGTAATGAGACTAATAATTATTATAACCCAAATCAACTTACAGAACAACTGTGAAGCAAAAATGACATGTGTATGAAAGCACCTTGAACATTGCTCCATGATTAAAAAGTATTATTAAATATCAATCAGTATGAATAACATAAGTTATACTTTCAAATGGGAATGGTTTTATTTTTTATGAAAGTAATATGTAATTATTGTTTAGAAAAATTAGTCATTAAAGAGGAAAAGTAATCCAAACATAAAATACCACCCAGATATTGTTCGTCATTTTGTCACATTCCATTCTCTTACTCTATTTGTAGAGTAAGAGACCATATTAAACTAAAAAACTTCTCCACAGCAAAAGAAATTATCAACAAAATGAAAAAACAATCTATGGAATGGGAGAAAATATTTGCAAATCATATATCCGATAAGGGATTAGTAACCACAATATATAAAGAATTCATACCACTCAACACCAAAAAAAAAAAAACAACACACACCTAAATAGATATTATTTCAAAGAAAACATAGAAATGGCCAAAAAACATATGAAAATATACTCAACATCACTAATCATCAGGGAAATGCAAATCAAAACTGAGAGATACCACCTCTCAGCTGTCAAAATGGCTAATATAAAAAAGACAAGAAATAATATGGGTTAACAAGGATGTGGAGAAAAAGAAATCCTCATGCACTGTTATTGGGACTGCAAATTGGAGCAGTCACTGTGAAAAACAGGATGGAATTTCCTCAAATAGAATTATTATATGATCCAATAATTCCACTACTTGGTTTTTATCCAAAGAAAATGAAAATGCTAATTCAAAAAGATATATGCACCCCTATGTTTATTGCAGCATCATTTACAATAGCCAAGGTATGGAAGCAATTGAGGTGTCCATCCATAGGTGAATGTTTAAAGAATATGTGGTATAGATATATTCAGTGGAATATTACAGAGCCATAAAAAGAAAGATCTTGCCATTTGCAACATAGATGGACCTAGAAGATTTAATGCTAGGTGAAATTAGTCAGATAGAGAAAGACAAATACCATATGATTTCACTCATATGTGGTATTTAAGAAACAAAACACAATGAAACAAAGGAAAAAAGAGACAAACAAAAAAACAGACTCTTAAATTACAGAGAACAAACTGGTGGTTGCCAAAGGGAAGGTGAGTGGAAAGATGAGTGAAATAGATAAAGGGCATTATCTTGATGAACACTGAGTAATATATAGAATTGCTGAATCATATTGTACACTTGAAACTTATATAATACTCTATGTTAATTATATTTCAATATAAGTAAATAAATATATAAATAAATAAAAATATATAGGAAATTTTAAGTATAGAAGGAAGCAAATCATAATAATCTCAGCCTCCTGACACATCAGTCATTAGGTTTGCATATTCTATCCATACATATGTTTACATCATAGTAAAAATACCATATTAAGAATTAATTATATTTTTAGCATTTTGTTATCATAATTTTGTTGCATAATGATTAATCAAATAAACATACTATAATTTGCTCAATGCTAAATTCATATGTCACTATTATAAAAAAATCCATTGGTGACTATCTTTGTGTATTTATCTATATTTAACTTTTGAATTATTTTCTCAACATAAATTCCATCCTCTTATTCTAAAATAACAGTGTTGTCTTTAATGATGATTGGATTGATTTAAAACATTATTAAGGGGTTGATGTATTTGTAATTTATCTCTGTACAAGTACCATTGAGTCTCACATTATTTAATATGTTTAGCAGTGAAAATAGATCTCCAAGGTCCCCTCTAGCTTTACTTATCCATGAGTCTACTGAGTTTCATTGATTCTAAGGCAAAAGCATTTCTTTTTTTTTTTTTTAGATTTTATTTATTTATTTGAGAGAGAGAGAATGAGAGAGAGCACATGAGAGGGGGGAGGGTCAGAGGGAGAAGCAGACTCGCCTGCACGGCGCCTGGGTGGCTCAGTTGGTTAAACGACTACCTTCGGCTCAGGTCATGATCCTGGAGTCCCAGGATCGAGTCCCGCATCGGGCTCCCTGCTCAGCAAGGAGTCTGCTTCTCCCTCTGACCCTCCCCCATCTCATGTGCTCTCTCTCTCAAATAAATAAATAAAATCTTAAAAAAAAAAAAAGCATTTCCAGACTAAAAGTATAAATTAGTTCAATAGGAAACTTTCTAATTTTATGAGTTACATCAATAAGAAAAAATGTAATTCACCTTACAAAAATGTACTACTCATGCTAGAATGTCTTTAAAAATGTAAGGTAGTCGTGTTTGCAAACAATCTGTGGCAACATGACCAAATAATTGCCATTTAAAGGAAAAATTATAGCATTTCTCTAGGAAAACTGTTTTAGAGTAAGATTAGTGACAAGAGCTAAACATGAGGATGGAAAAAATAGGACATCTGAAAAGTCTCAGATGATAATACTGCCTCTGCTATTTACAGCTTAAGTTTGGTGGAATTCTAAAATACTGAGAAATTATAAAAACAATGCACATTAAAACTGTATGTTAAAATATGTAGTATGTATCCAGATTAACATTTCTACCTACTCTTCTGCAAATAGATACAAAAAGTTCATATGTTGAGTAAGATAACCTAATTAATAAGTAAGTTACTTTTTAAAATTCAAGCATTAATTTTACCCTGGAAATTTGATCTTATATATCCATCAGTGTTTATAGAATAAGCAGCTATTGTTCCACCCAAACAATTTTTTTAAGATTTATTTATTTATTTGAGAGAGAGAGAGCATGTGTGGGGTGGGGGGGAGGGCAAAGGGAGAGGGAGAGAGAGAATCTCAACCAGACTCCCCACTGAGCATGGAGCCCAACATGGGCTAGATCTCAGGACCCTGAGATCATGACCTGACTGAAATGAAGAATCGGACCCTTAACTGACTGAGCCACCCAGGTGCCCCAACCACCCAAGCAGTTTTTAATGGTACCTGACTAAGTAGTTCCTACTTTAAAAAAAATACAACATGAATTTCCTTTTGGCAATATGACTTATACTGAGTTATGTTGTAGACCTTGTTTTCAAATTTAGGGAGAAGTACTACTAAATATTGTATAAGATTAGCCTTCTAAAAGTCAAATTTAAGATGCTATTCTATTATTTGAGTTTGTGTTCAGTGAGAATTTTTTAAAAGGATTGGAGAATGATAAAGGTGACTCTATTTCCCCCTCCACCACTGGCATTTGACTACACTGTTGTCACGTGTTCGTTCATTCATTTAATAGCAGTAGAAACAAAAAAATGTATATTTGGAAAGAGACAGAAATAGAGACAGGGAGACAGAGAGAGAAAAAGAGATTCTGGGGATACTTTGGTGAAAAAGTGAGGCACTGCTTCTGCTTACATGGAGCTTAAAATCTAGTTAGATGAAACAGTTAAAAAAGTGAAAATATTTCTTTGTGATGAGTGCTGCAAGGAAGATAGGGTAATATAATAGTGGTTATAGTGTGAAGGTTGAGTCTGGTAACACAGAAAGAATGTTCAAGAATGGCTTGAGGTCTTGAAATTTTAAGAAAGAGTGAGTGAAAGAATAATTCAGTGATGAGAATATCTGGGGGAAAAGCGATCCATGGGAAATATCAAATGTAAAGATCCTGGGGCAGAAATGCAAGGAATAGAAACAAACAAACAAACAAACATAAAACTAGTGTCACTAGAGCGTAAAGAAGGTGAGGCAGAATAGTGAAAGTAGGGGATCAGATTATGTCAGTCTTTGCATGCTGTAATCGACATTTTGGTCGACCTTCCAAGTATATCAAGGTATACGATATATTTTCAGGACAAGAATTGTGGTTTCCTACAAGATGTGTAGTACTACCTTGTAATTATTGCAGTGAGGTTCATATTATGCTGGCATACTTGTATTATATTAACAGGATTATTAAATTAAGATTGCACATATTTTTTTTCATTTATCGAGGTCTTACCTTGTGCCAGTTGGAACACTAGGTATTATGTATAATATTTCATTAAATCATCACAATAGCCTTACTGTGGTAGGAATTTATTGTTACCCCCTCCTTTTTTTTCCACAGGTAAAGAAATTGTGGAAGTTTAATGACTTGCTCTGTCATACTAATAAGACGTGAAGCTTGGGTTCTACCAGAATTCTGACTGACTCCAAGAATACTACACGATCTGTAGGAGATTTTGCATCCTGAATGTGTTGAGGTCTGAGTAACTTTCCAGTGAGGGTATTCAGCTGAAACATTGGTAGTGGTAATATTAATAACTTAAACTCAGTGAACAAGCCTTCTTCTAAGTGCTTTATATGCATTAACTCATTGAATTCTTACAAGAACTTTATGAGGTAGGTGCTATTATAATCTCCACTTTATAGATGAGGATACTAAAGCACAGACAGGTTAAAGAATTCACTTTACTTCACAAAACTAGTAAAGTGGCAGTGCCAGAATTTGAAGAAAGTAGTCTAATTCTAGAACTTATGCCCTTAACAAATATTCTTCAAATGCTTCTCGAATGTAAAAATTAAGAAAGGTAAATTTCAAGGCAGAAAATGAGGATAATAGACCAAATATTGCTTTGGTCTTTGGGGTCAGAGAGTTTCCAGACCAAAGAAAGCAGGGCCTGGAAGCCTCTTACAGAGAATGAAGTCTTTCTGGGGACCACTGCCCTAAAAAAGCACCAGAGCTAAACAGCTATGCCCACATTATTTTTCTACAGATACATAATTGGCATTTTAGGAGAATCATTTCCTTTACTTTTTTTATGCCTTCTTTTCTTTTCTTGTTTCCTTTTTCTCTTCTCCTTTCTCTTCTCTTCTCTTCTTTCTTCTCTTCTCTTCTTCCTTCCTTCCTTCTGCCTTCCTTCCTTCCTTCCTTCCTTCCTTCCTTCCTTCCTTCCCTCCCTCCCTCCTCCCTTCCTTCCTTTTATCCTTCCCTCTCCCTCCCTTCCTTCTTTCTATCCTTCCCCCCTCCCTCCTTCCCTTTCTTATTTTTTTTCAGCTCTTTCTGATATATTGCCGTGTTTAGCATCCCTGGCTTCTGGGCACTAAATGACAATAGCACTGCCCCTCTGGCCCTCCATTTATCAGGACAACTAAAAAGACTTCCAGCAAATTCCAGGGAAAAAATTTATGTCAACTAAAGTGTTTTTGTTTATTTATACCTGATGGAAGAACATTTTATCTACTGGGTAGAAGGTAAGTAAAAGTCCTTGACTATCAGCCATATTGCAAACATATACTGTACTAGGCTATATTTGTGTAGGTGCATATACACATCTTTCAAATTTTATAGTAATTTTATAACCTTGTGAGGTAGGGATATTATCTCCAACTTGAATATAAGTGAGAATCAGAGATAATTTACAGTGGTAGAGGAGGGAAATTTAATCAAGGTCTGAATAACAAAGGCACTGCATCACAATGCCTAAGTGGGATGGCTATCACACTGCTTCACCTGTTTGGTCATATCAAGAACCTTTGATATTTACTCTAGGTATAGTTTTCTCTTTCAAACGAGTTTCAAGAATGGAGAATGCGGTCTCTATCTTCTTAACTCATGATAAGTATTTCACCTGAGAAATAGGTCTTTAGAAGGTTCTGGCTGGTCAGAAGTTATATTTTCATCTTTAGTAGGTGACTGATTTTTAGAATTCCAATTTCTTCCAGATCAAGAATTCAACATGGGGCCAAGGGCTCTGAGAAAGTAGTCTTAAAAAAGGCTACAAAACATTCAGCTCTAGACATTTTAGAAAATAAGATTGCTTGCTACTTTCCCAGATGGAGTGACTTTTCAAAGCCAGTCATGGAACTAGAGTAACTAAAAATAAATAAATAAATAACTATTTTGGCCATATGATTAGCTAACAAAAATATAGAGAAAGTAAATTGCTATGTGTTAATAAAATTATTATTTTTATCCTATACATCTCCCCAATCAACAACTTTTCTGTTAATTTAGATGTCAATTGAACGTATTTTCAACTTCATTAATTAGGAGCTAGGAATAGACTGTGCTATAAGAAGACATTTTGTTTACCTTTCAAGTGTAGAATGTTAACTAACATGATTTGAGGATTACTGTAGTAATAAAAGGATTTTTTTGAGAAAGTCTAAAAATGAAAAGTCAAAAGGCTAGCATTTCAAAAATAATCAATTATAGAAAACAATCTAATTTGGTTTGCAATTTTCCTTCATACTGATATCATAGTCTTAGTTTGCAAGTAAGAAACTTCTTTTTTTTTTAAAGATTTTATTTATTTATTTGAGAGAGAGAATGAGATAGAGAGAGAGAGCATGAGACGGGGGAGGGTCAGAGGGAGAAGCAGACTCCCTGCTGAGCAGGGAGCCGGATGCGGGACTCGATCCCGGGACTCCAGGATCGTGACCTGAGCCGAAGGCAGTCGCTTAACCAACTGAGCCACCCAGGCGCCTGCAAGTAAGAAACTTCTATATCAATATTGTTTTTATGTTAAGAACCAGTGATTTTGAAGTTTATAATATTTTTGATACATATTTCTCATTAATAAGTTTGATTATTTAATGTTCTACCCTTGAAACTCAATCTTATTTGACCATTAGTAATAATGATATCAGGATCCTTATGACAATGCTGTGGATTATTTAACTTATGTTGCATAGCTCTTTTATATGTTTATAAATACTTCCAGATTGATTTCCAAAAAAGTACCAATTCATCCTCCATTTCTCTTCATTCTTGCTAACATTAATATTATATATTAAAAAATCACCTCTGTCAATGTAATAGAGAAAATTATATTTTATACTAATAGTTGCATTTCTTTGATTTCTTGTCAACCTTGTAAAGTGAAATACTTTAGGTAAATTGAATGGTCACTTATTTTAGGAATTACATTTCATGTCTCTAGCTTATTTTTGTCCTATTTGAGAATATATATTTTCTTATTTAGTATAAGAGATTTACTTATATTAAACATATTAACTTACTGTCCATCATATACAATGCAAATTATTTCCCTATTTAGTTCATTAACATTATTTTTGTTAATGGTGGGTATTTATTTTAAAATAAATAATGTTCTAATTTGCATGTAGTCAAATATATTTTTCTATTTTTACATCATTTTATTTTAATTATTATAGCAGAATTTTAAATGATGGTAAAATCTGATCATAATTCTGCTTTTTGCTTATTGATTCCTCCATCTAAATGATGACATTGCTTTGCCATTTTTTTTAAGAGGGAAGGAGGAAGGGAAGATATTTTGACTGGAATTTTATTATGTGCATAATTTTGAGGAGAATTATGTGTTTATAACATTCATTCTTACCATTTTTCTCTTAATAAATTTACATTTCTCTTTATCTATTTCTTTATTAAACCTATTTTTAAGGTCAAGCAAATATAGGTACTCTGCATTTTCAGTTAAAATTATTCCAAGATATTTTATATTTATATTAATGTCAATAAAATATGTATGTGTGTGTTTTTATTTCCCAATTTTTATATCTTTTAAAATTTTTATTATTGTGCAGGTAGGTCTAGAGTGTTATGAGGAGCAAAATTTTGATAGTCACCATCCAGATCTTGTTCCTAATTTTAATGGAAATATTTCTAACATTTCACTGTCATGTATTATGTTTTTATAGTTTTTTTAAACTGTGTTTTGAGGTATAATTTATATATCATAAAACTTACATATTTCAATTGTATAATTCAATGTTATTTAGTAAATTTCCAAAGTTGTGCAGCCATCACCCCAATCCAATTTTAAAATGTTTCTGTCACCCCACAAAGATCTCTCATGCCCATTTTCAGTCACTCACTGTTCCCACTCTTAATGCAATGTGTCTTTCACTCCCACTCTTAATGCACTCCCACTCTTAATGCGATGTATCTTTTATTCCTTTTTGTTATCAATAGTAAAATAGCATTCCATTGTATCTATATACTATGTTTTGTTTATGGCAGGCACCCATTATCAACTTAAACAAGCTCTTCTCTACTGTTAGTTTGACTGTGATTGTTCTTTTTTTTTTTTTTTGCCCTCCTTGTGCAAAAAGGTGCCTTTATTATAGCAAAGGGACAGGACCCATAGACAGAAAGACCTGCACTGGGATTGTGAGGAGTAACTGGTTATACACTTTTTAGTTAGTGGGGGTTAAGGATAACATAAGTTTCTAAGGAATTTGTGCATGTTAAAAGCAAGGTATCCAGGACCTTGGAGGTCTAGCTATTGTTAATGTAAGGTTGCTTTTTGTCTTTAATGAAACAACAGTAAAGCAGCCATGAGTTCCTTGAGGAATATCAAGCTCTGCATGTCTCAGGGATTTATCAGTGGACTGCACAACTTAATTTTAGCTACATTTCTCTTGCTTTTGTTCTCCTCATCATTTCTCCCCTGAACAGCTTTGACCCTTAAATCTTTAAGGTTGCTGAGGGTGGAAGGTCTTATCTTCTGTAACTTCTTCCTGCTGAATAGGGGCATAGAGATGTCCCTACCTTTGGTCAACATTGGTCAGTTGAGGTTGTAGGAGTTATGAAAGGTAGAGGCAGCTGAATCCAAGGTAGACAGCGTATATGAATCTCCTAGAGTAGAAAAGATCATCTGTCAGCTTGAATTTATGGCAGTGAAGGAGTCTCAGCACCAGGCAGAGATACATTGGAAAAAACAGCAAAAGATTATTAAAATTATTATGAGAAAAAGAAGCCTAATAAAGAGACCTTTGATAATTGACCAAAATGAATGGACATTGTTTATTAACATTGTAAAATTTTGACAAAATGTTCTACTTTTTTTGTGTCAGGAACCTTTGATGTAGCCTGAATTTATCTGTTTCTTGTGGATATAACTTGTCCATACAAATCTTTTAATCCAGCTCATTCAATAGAGGTCTACATTTCTTCCATCATTATTAATTTATTTACACTTTTATTTGTGATTCAATATCTGTAATTTTTCACAGAAAATTATTCAGTTATTTCAGTTTTTGTCATGGGGTTGGGCTGGTAATATTATATATTTTTTTAATTTAAAATCATCTTATAAGTTTTAAAATGTTCATTGTAAAACAAATACTAAATTATTATAAAGAGAACAATCATCTGGATTTTGAACACCCAGTTTAAACAAATATTAATTTTTTTCAAATGTTAATATTTTTTATGAACATTCTTCCTGGTATCTATCTATGATGATACATAAACCCCAAAACACAATCACACAGAGACACACAGACACAACTTCAAATACATAGGCTCGTAAGCATGCTGTACTTCCGTAATCTGATTTTAACATGCAACAATATGTCCTGAACACCTTTGTAGGTCTACAAAGACCTAAATCATTTTTTTTCAATTTTTGCACAGTAGTCTATCATTTTCATATGCATATATCCTGATTTCTTTTTTTTTAAAGATTTTATTTTATTTATTTGACAGAGACAGACACAGCGAGAGAGGGAACACAAGCAGGGGGAATGGGAGAGGGAGAAGCAGGCTTACCACAGAGCAGAGGGCCCGATGTGGGGCTCGATCCCAGGACCCTGGGATCATGACCTGAGCCGAAGGCAGATGCTTAACAACTGACCCACCCAGGCGCCCCATCCTGATTTCCTTTATCAGCATCTTTTTTATGGATATTGTTTCCTATATTTAATCTTTAAAAAAGTAACAATAAACAGCCTTATGCACACCTATTATCCTACTCTTAAAAGTCTAAATTTTAATGTTAGGGATTTAAAAAACAAATATTAAGCATATTTTATATTTTTATATATAATTGCCATACTGCCTTCCAGAACTATTTTGCCAGTTTACATTCCTGATGACAGTATACAAATGAATTAATTTTTCTTCATTATTGACTTAATTATGTCTTTTCAATATTTCTTATGTTGACAATATTTTAGGTAAATTATATTTCATTGTTTATACTATTATAGACTTGATTATTAGTAAGGTCAAATACGTTTTCATATTTTTAATAATAATCTATATTCCTTTTATGAATTTTCTATTCACATCCTTTATTTTTATTGAATTTTTATTGCTTCTATTTAAAATCATTTTTTTGTTATTTGTTATAAATATTTTCCTCAGCTTCTCATTTGTCAATTAAAAATTATATAGTGTTGCCCAGACCAAATTTATTTTATTTTTTAAAATGTTTTTAATTTTTAGAGAAATTTTTGGTTTATAGCAAAATTGAGTAAAAGGTAAAAAAACTTCCCATATACTTCCTGCCCACACACATGCATAACCTCTCCCACTATCAACATTCCCTATGAGAATGGTATATTTGTTATAATTGATGAACCTATATTGACATGTTTTTATCATCCAAAGACAATATTGGGGTTCACTGTTGGTATACAGACTGTGGGTATGGACAAATGTATGCCATGCATCTACAATTTCAGTATCATACAGAGAAGTTTCATTGCCTTAAATATCCTCTATGCTCTGCCCATTCATCCCTGCCTCTCCTCAATCACTGGCTATCACTGAGGTTTTTACTGTCACCATAGTTTTACATTTTCCAGAATGTCATATAGTTGGAATCATACAGTATGCAGCCTTTTCAAATTGGCTTCTTACACTTAATAATATGCATTTAAGTTTACTCCATGTATTTTCAAGACTTGACAGCTCATTTATTTTTAGTGATGAACAATATTTCCTTGTCTGGATGTACCACAGTTTGTTAGTTCACTTACTGAAAAATATCTTGGTTTCTTCCAGGTATTGGAAATTATGAATAAAGCTGCTTCAAACATTTGTATATTTTTGTGTGGATATAAGTTTTCAAACTAGATCAATTTATAAGAAAACAACAAGAGAGGAAGAAAGGAACTACAAAATAGGCAGAAAAAATTAAGATGACATTAACAAGTCCTTACCTATCATTTGTTACTTTAAATTGAAATAAATTAAATGTTCAAATCCAAAGGCATAGAGTAGCTGAATGGATAAAAATATAGGACCCAACTATATGTTGCCTGCATGAGAGTCACTCAGCTTTAAGGACACACATAGGGTCAAAGTGAAGGGAAGGGGAAATGAATACACATGCAAACGGAAATTTAAAAAAAGCATGAGTAGCTAAATTTATATCAGATAAAATAGACTTTAAGACAATAATTACAATAAGAGATAGAAGGTCATTATAAAATGATAAAGGAGTTCATTCATCAGGAGGATATAACAGTCTTAAATCATAAGAAAGAAGATCGAAGCTGGAAGCATCATACTTCCTGATTTCAGGCTATACCACAAAGCAATAGTCATCAAAATAGCATGGTACTGGTATAAAAACAGACAGATAAAGCGATGGAACAGAATAGAGAGTCCAGACATGAATCCATGCCTATATGATCAACTAAAATTTGAAAAGGGTACCAAGAATACACAATGGATGCATGTGGCCCTTTGAATCACTATTTTTGTATCCTTTGGATAAATACCTAGAAGTACAATTGTTGGCCTGTAGGGTAGTTCTATTTTTAACTTTTTGAGGAAACTCCATACTGTTTTCCAGAATGGCTGCACCAGTTTGCACTCCCACAAATGGTGAAAGATGGTTCCCCTTTCTCTGCATCCTCGCCAACATCTATTTTTTCCTGAGTTGTTAATTTTAGCTATTCTGACAGGTGAGGTGGTATCTCATTGTGGTTTTGATTTGTATTTCCCTGATGCCAAATGATGTTGAGCATTTTTTCACGTGACTGTTAGCCATTTGAATGTCTTCTTTGGGGCACATGAACCCTAGTGTTTATAGCAGCAATGTCCAAAATAGCTAAAATATGGAAAGAGCCAGATGTTCATCCACAGGTGAATGGATAAAGAAGATGTGAGATATATATATATATATATATCATATTATATATATATATATCACATTATATATATATTATATATAATATTTCATATAATGAAATATTACTCAACCATCAAAAAGAATGAAATCTTGCCATTTGCAATGATGTGGATAGAACTAAATGGTTTTGTGCTAAATGAAATAAGTCAGAGAAAGACAAATACCATATGATTTCATTCATATGTGGGATTTAAGAAACAAAACAGATGAACATAGGAAAATGAAGAAAAATAAAATAATAAAATAAAATAAGAGGAAAACAGAGAGGGAGGCAAACCATAAGAGACTGTTAACTATAGCAAACAATATGAGGGTTACTGGAGGGGAGGTGGATGGGGAGATGGGGTAATTGGGTGATGAGTATTAAGGAGGGCACTGGATGTAATGAGCACTGGGTGTTATATGCAATTAATGAATCACTAAATTTTACCCTTGAAACTAATAATATACATTAACTAAAATGAATTTAAATTAAAAAATTTTAAAAAAAGAATACACAATGGGGAAAAATAGTCTCTTGAATAAATGGTGCTGGGAAATTTGGATAACTACATGCAAAAGAATGAAATTAGACCCCTATCTTACACCATACACAAAAATCAGTTCAAAATAAATTAAAGACATTAATGTAAGACTTGAAAACATAAACCTCATACAGAAAAAAAAACATAGGATAAACATAAGATATTGATCTTGGCAATGATATTTTGGATAGGACACCGAAAGCTCAGGTAACAAAATCAGTCAGGTAACAAATAAGTGGGACTACATCAAACTAAAAAGCTTTTGCACAACAAAGGAAATAATCAACAAAATGAAAAGACAAACTATGGAATGAAAGAAAATATTTACAAACCATGTGTCTGATAACGGGTTAATATCGAAATGCATAAGGAACTCACATTACTCAATACCAAAAAAAGAAAACAATTAACACATGAGCAAAGGACTTGAACAGACATTTTTTCAAGGATCATATATAAATGGACAACAGGTACATGAAAAGGGGCTCAACATCGCTAATTATAGGGAAAATCAAATCAAAACCACAGTGAGGTATCACCTCACACTTGTTAGAATGGCTATTATCAAAAAGACAAAAGAGAACAAGTGTTAGCAAGGATGTAGAGAAAGACAATCCTTGTACACTGTTGGCAGGAATGCAAATTGCTATTACCATTATGAAAAACAGTATCGAGTTTCCTCAAGAAATTAAAAATAGAACTGCCATATGATCCAGCAATCTCACTTCTGAGTATATATCTAAAGGAAACAAAATCAGTATCTCAAAAAAATATCAGTACTCTCATATTCATTGCAGTATTATTCACAATAGGCAAGATATGGAAACAATCTAAATGTCTGTCATGGACAAATGGATAAAGTGGTATGTGATGATGATGATGATGATTCAGCCATCACAAAAAGGTAATCCTGCCATTTATACCAACATGGATTAACCTATAAGATATTACAATAAGTGAAATTAGCCAAAGACAAGTACTTATGATCTCATTTATATGGGAATCTAAAAAAAAAAAAAGTCACATGTATAGAAATAGAAAGTACAATGGTGGGTATCAGGTGCTAGGTGGTGGGGGGGGATAGAAAGATTCTGGTCAAAGAATATATGTCTTCAGTTATATAATAAATAAACTCTAAGTATCAGCATGATGATTATAGTTAATAACACTGTGTTGTGTATTGAGATTTGTTAAGAGAGTAAACCTTAAACATTCTCACCACAAAAATAAAAATAACTATGTGAGGTGATGGATGTGTAAATTAACTAGATTGTGGTAATCCTTTCACTAAGTATATGTATGTCTGATTGCTATGTTTTACACTTTAAAGATACACAATTTTATTTGCCAGTTACATCTCCATAAAACAGGGGGAAAAGAGATTGCAACATAGAAATCTCGCCTGAGTTTACAGCCTGCTAGCCTGTCCTGTGGACTCAAAACCTTGCCAGCCAGGTTACAAATTACAGACTTTCTAAATCCCATATCTTAGTGAGCAAATTCATCAAAATATCTCTCTCTAGGTCTTTCTCTTTCCCTCCCTTTCCCCCTCCCTCTCTCTCTTCACACACATACATATATAGATCTTCTATTAGTTCCGTTTCTTTGGAGAACCATAAAACATTATTGTGTATTTTTGAATCTCCTTGTAGTCTGTGATCATATCTTCCTACACATGTCTACTTAACATGATATTTTTGAGTAAATTTGTCTTAGGGTTGTCATTTGGGTATATTTCTTTGTCTAAAATTTTCATATTCTTATATTTTTATATTTATAATATACTTAATAATTTTAAACATTTTCTTTTAAACCATTTTTCTTGCATTCTTGTTATTTTCCTAATTTTTAAAATAATTAATTTTTTCCTTTTAAGGAATAATTTAATATTTGCTTAATTTTAAATTTAATATGTATGTTTAAAATATAGAGAATCTTATTGCCAGCCATGCTGAGTTGGTTTCCAGTATACTCTGTACCTTCCTCCCACTACCCCAATTAAGAAATTACTGGTGAATTTTTATCGAGTGGTTAACATGCTTTGATATTCGTTTTTTTTTTTTAATTTTACTATGTTATGTTAGTCACCATACAATACATCATTAGTTTTCGATGTGGTGATCCACGATCCATTGTTTTTGTATAACATCCAGTGCTCCATTCAATACGTGCCCTCTTTAATACCCATCACCAGGCTAACCAATCCCCCCCCCAAACCCTGTTTGTTTCTTAGAGTCCATAGTCTCTCATGGTTCATCTCTCCATCCAATCCCCCCCTTCATTTATCCCTTCCTTCTCCTGATGTCCTCCATGCTATTCCTTATGTCCACAAATAAGTGAAACCATATGATAATTGACTTTCTCTGCTTGACTTATTTCACTTAGCATAATCTCCTCCAGTCCCATCCATGTGGATGTAAAAGTTGGGTATTCACCCTTTCTGATGGCTGAGTAATAATCCATTGTGTATATGGAACACATCTTCTTGATCCGTTCATCTGTTGAAGGGCATCTCAGCTCTTTCCACAGTTTGGCTATTGCGGACAATGCTGCTATGAACATTGGGGTGCATATGGCCCTTCATTTCATTACATCTGTGTCTTTGGGGTAAATGACCAGGAGTGCAATTGCTGGGTCATAGGGTAGCTCTATTTTTAAATTTTTGAGGAACCTCCACACTGTTTTCCAAAGTGGCTGTACCAACTTACATTCCCACCAACAGTCTAAGAGTGTTCCCCTTTCTCCACAACCTCTCCAACATTTGTTGTTTCTTTCCCTGTCCATTTTTGCCATTCTAACTGGTGTAAGGTGGTATCTCAATGTGGTTTTGATTGGAATGTCCCTGATGACTAATGAT
>NC_138385.1:20621606-20685469 GCF_054177405.1 Leptonychotes weddellii
AGAGACGATGGACTCTGAAAAACAAACTGAGGGTTCTAGAGGGGAGGGGGGTGGGAGGATGGGTTAGCCTGGTGGTGGGTATTGAGGAGGGCACATTTTGCATGGAGCACTGGGTGTTATGCACAAACAATGAATCATGGAACACTTCATCTAAAACTAATGATGTAATGTATGGGGATTAACATAAGAATAAAAAAAAATCCAAATAAAAAAAATAAAAAAAATAATATAGGGTAATTTCCTCAACTTCATAAAGACCATCTTTTAAAAAACTGAAGCTACCTACCTAATACCTAATGTTGACAGACTGAATGCTTGCCCCCTAATAAAAAAAAAAAAAATGCTGTTGCAGAAAGCATAATAGGAAACTCTGCCAATAAAATTTAACAAGTTCTATCCATAAATCAAGGACTTGTTGATAAAATGTTACTTTTTAATCTCCTAAATTAACTTAAATGTGTTTATTTCATTACTATAACATTTTGAAAACTATAGTTCAGTTTTACTAAGTACAGTTTTTGTGGTTTTCATGATGTATTCCACAGAAATATATACATAGTTTTTCCCCCTGAATCCCTGAAATACATAAGTTTAATTTCATCTCTACCTTCAGTAATTTGTGTTGTTATTCAATACAATACATAGGAGAATAATAGGGGATTTTGTTTTGGCATGTACTCGTTCTCTTTCTTTCAAATAATGGGGAAATACATATCAAATCACTGAATATTCCTTCTTTATACATGCATCTTGTATGTACTATCCATGTTTTAAAATTTTATTACATTTTTTATTATGTTCAGTTAGCCAACATAACAGCATTAGTTTTTGATGTAGTGTTCAATGATTCATTAGTTGCGTATAACACCCAGTACATTTTTTATTTTAATTCCAGTATAGTTAACATATAGTATTATATTAGTTTTAGCTGTTCAATATAGTAATTCAACAATTCTATACATTACTCAGTGCTTATCATGGTAAGCGTACTTTTTAATCCCCATCACCTATTTCCCCCATCCTCCCACCCACCTCCCCTCTGGTAAGCATCAAGTTTGTTCTCTAGAGTTAAGAGTCTATTTCTTGGTTTGCCTCTCTTTTTTTCTCCTTTGTTTTGTTTCTTAAATTCCACATAAAATTGAAATCATATGGTATTTGTCTTTTTCTGACTTATTTCACCTAGCATTATACTTTCTAGCTCCATTCATGTCATTGCAGATGGCAAGATTTCATTCTTTATAAGGTTGGGTAATATTCCATTATTTATATATATACATATGTTATATATATGCTACATATTTTATATATAATATACATTTATAATATATTCCATTATTATAATAATATTCCATTATTTATATATGTTATATATGTGGTATATAATGGAATATTATAATTATAATTATAATAACTATATTATAATTATTTATATGTAATTATAATATATTATATCATATAAATATAATACTATTGATGAAATATAAGTATAATAATAATATTAATGTTCCATTATATATATTATAATGTAACATACATAATGGAATATTATTACATTGGATTAATAGAATAATAGTATAATATAATATATAGTATATAGTAATATTATAAATATAAATATATATGTATATATACCACATCTTTATCCATTCATCTGTCATTGGACACTGGCTGCTTCCATAATTTGGCTATTGTAAATAATTCTGCAATAAATATAGGGGTGCATATACCCTTTCAAATTAGTGTTTTTGCATTCTTTGGGTAAATATCTAGTAGTGTGATTACTGGATCATGGGGTAGATCATTTTTATTTTTTGAAGAACCTCCATACTGTTTTCCACAGTGGCTGCACCAGTTTGCATTCCCACCAACAGTACACAAGTGCTCCTTTTTCTCCACATCCTCACCCAAACCTGTTTCTTCTGTTGTTGTTTCTGGCAATTCTGACAGGTGTGAAGTGATATCTCATTGTCGTTTTGGTGTGCATTTCCCTGGTGATGACTGCTGTTGAGCATCTTTTCATGTGTCTGTTGGCCATCTGCATGTCTTTGGAGAAATTTCTGTTCATGTCTTCTGCCCATTTTTTAATTGGATTTTTAGCTATTTATTTTTTTGGTGTTGAGTTGTAGAAGTTCTTCATATATTTTGGATACTTACTTTTTATCAAATATGTCTTTTGCAAATATCTTCTCCCATTCAGTAGGTTATCTTTTAATTTTGTTGTTTCCTTCACTGTGCAGGAGCTTGTTATTTTGATGTAGTCCCAATAGCATATTTTTGCTTTTATTTTCCTTGCCTCAGGAAACATATCTAGATAGAAAAATGTTGCTACAGCTGATGTCAGAGAAATTACTCCCTGTGCTCTCTCCTAGGATTTTTGTAGTTTCAGGTCTCATATTTAGGTCTTTAATCCATTTTGAGTTTATTTTTGTGTATGGTGTAAGAAAGTGGTCCAGTTTCATTCTTTTGCATGTAGCTGTCCAGTTTTCCCAACACCATTTGTTGAAGAGACTTCCCATTGCATACTCTTGTCTTTTTTGTTGAAGAATAATTGACCATATAATTGTGGGTTTGTTTTTAGGCTTTCTATACTGTTGTATTGATCCATGTGTCTATTTTTGTACCATACTGTTTTGTTTACTACAGCTTTGTAGTATAATTTGAAATCTGGCATTGTGATAATTCTAGCTTTGATTTTCTTTTTCAAGATTGTTTTGGCTATTCAGGGTCTTTTGTGGTTCCATACTAATTTTAGGATTGTTTGTTCTAGTTCAGCGAAAAATGCTGTTGGCATTTTTTTAAAAGATTTTATTTATTTATTTGAGGAAGAGAGACAGAAATAATGACAGAGATAGCAAGATAGAGCACAAGCAGGGAGGAGAGGGAGAAGCAGGCTCCCCGCTGAGCAGGGAGCCCGATGTGGGGATCAATCCCAGGATCCTGGGATCATGACCTGAGTGGAAGACAAACACTTTACCAACTGAGCCACCCAGGTGCCCCTGCTGTTGGTATTTTGATAGAGATTATATTAAATCTATAGATGACTTTGGGTAGATGAACATTTTAGCAATATTTATTCTTCTAATCCATGAGCATGGAATATCTTTACACTCATCTGTGTCATCTTCAATTTCTTTCATCAATGTTTTATAGTTTCAGATACAGGTCTTTCATCTCCTTGGTTAAATTTATTCCTAGGTATTTTATTCTTTTTGGTGCCATTGTAAACAGAACAGTTTTATTAATTTCTCTTTCTGTTGGTTCATTATTAGTGTATAGAAATACAACAAATTTCTGTACATTGATTTTGTATCCTATGACTTTACTGAATTCATGTATCAGTTCTAGTAGTTTTTTTGGTGGAATCTTTAGGGTTTACTATATATAGTATCATGTCATCTTTAAATAGTGAAAGTTTTACTTCTTCCCTACCAATTTGGATGCCTTTTTTTCCTTTTTCTTGTCTGATTACTGTGGCTAGAACTTCTAATACTTTGTTGAATAAAAGTGTGAGAGTGGACATCCTTGTTTGTCCCTGACCTTAGGGGGAAATTTTCAGTTTCTCAGCATTGAATATGATGTTAGCTGTGGGTTTTTCATAGATGACCTTTATTATGTTGAGGTATGTTTCCTCTAAACCTACTTTTTTTGTTGTTGTTGTTGTTGTTGAATGGTACTTTGTCAAATGCTGTTTCTGCATCTATTGAAATTATTATATGGTTTTTATCCTTTCTCTTGTTGATATGATGCATCACATTGATTAATTCTGAATATTGAACCACCTTTCCTTCCCGGGAATAAATCCCATTTGATCGTGGTGATTGTTTTTTTTAATGTATTGCTGGATTCAGTTTGCTAATATTTTGTTGAGAATTTTGCATCTATGTTCATCAGAGATATTGACCTGTAGTCCACCCCCCTTCTTTTGTAGTGTCTTTTTCTGGTTTTGGTATCAGGGAAATGCAGGTCTCATAAAATGAATTTGGAAGCTTTCCCTCCTCTTCTATTTTTTGGAAAAGTATGAGAAGAATAGGTATTAACTCTTCTTTAAATGTTTGGTAGAATTCACCAGTGAAGTCATCTGGTCCTGGTCTTGTGTTTGTTGGGCGTTTTTTGATTACTGATTCAATTTCATTGCTGGTAATTGGTCTGTTCAAGTTTTCTATTTCTTCCTGATTCAATTTTAGGAGGTTATATATTTCTAGAAATTTATCCATTTCTTCTAGGTTGTCCAATTTGCTGGCATATAATTTTTCATAATATTCTCTTATAGTCCTTTGTATTTTTGTGGTGTTTATTTCTCCTCTTTCATTTCTGATTTTGTTTGAGTCCTCTCTCTCTTTGTTTGATGAGTCTGGCTAAAGGTTTATCCATTTTATTGAACTTTTCAAAGAACCAGCTCCTGGCTTCATTGATCTGTTCTACTGTTTTTTTGTTTTGTTTTGTTTTGTTTCTATCTTGTTTATTTCTACTCTAATCTTTATGATTTCCTTCCTTCTACTACTTTGGGGTTTTGTTTGTTCTTTTTCTAGCTCCTTTTGTTGTAAGCTTAGATTGTTTGAGTTTTTTTTGCTTCTTAAGGTAGGCCTGTATGGCTATAAACTTCCCCCTTAGAACAGTTTTGCTGCATCCCAGAGATTTTGGTCCATTATTTTCATTTGTCATCATGAATTTTTTTATTACCTCTTTGATTTCTTTGTTGGTTCATTCATTGTTTAGTAGCATGCTATTTAATCTCCATGTGTTTGTGCTTTTTCCAGATTTTTTTCTTGGGTTTGATTTCTAGTTTCATAGTGTTGTGGTCAGAAAGGATGAACTGGATGACTTTGATCTTTCTGAATTTGTTGAGACTTGTTCTGTAGCCTAATATTCGATCTATTCTGGAGAATGTTCCATGTGCACTTGAAAAGAATGTACATTCTGCTGTTTTAGGATAGAATGTTCTGAATATATCTACTATATCCATGTGGTTCAATGTGTCATTTAAAGTCACTGTTTCCTTGTTGATTTTCTGTTTGGATGAGCTGTCCATCTATTTATGTAGGGTGTTAGAGTCTCCTACTGTTATTGTATTACTTCCTTTATGTTTGCTATTGACTGTTTTATGTATTTGGATGCTCCCATTTGGAGGCATAAATATTTACAATTGTTGTATCTTCTTGTTGGATTGTCCCCTTTATTATTTTTTGTAAAGACTTTTTATTTATTTTATTTTTAGAGCTAAAGAGAGAGAAACAGAGTGAAGAAGGAACAGAGGGAGAGAAAGAATCCTCAAGCAGACTCCACGCTGAGTGCAGAGCCTGACAACAGGGCTTTATCCCAGGACCCTGAGATCATGACCTGAACCAAAATCAAGTCAGACACTTAACCAACTGAGCCACCAGGCACCCCGTCCCCTTTAAAGTGTCCTTCTTTGTCTCTTTTTACAGTCATTGTTTTAAAGTCTATTTTGTCCAATGCAAGTATTGGTACCCAGACTTTCTTTTGACGTCAATTTGCATGTTAAATGCTTTTCTACCCCTTCACTTTCAATCTGCATGTGCCTTTAAGTCTGACACGAGTCTTTTGTAGGGAGCATATAAATGGGTTTTGTTTTTTTTATCCATTCCGTCACCCTATGTCTTTTCATTGGAGCATTTAGTCCTTTTACATTCAAATTAATTTTGATAGGTATGTATTTATTGCCATTCTGTTACTTGTTTTATGGTTGTTTTTGTAGTTTTATTCCATTCCTTTCTTCTCCTGCTCTCTTCTCTCATGATTAGTTACCTTTCTTTAATTATATACTTGGATTCCTTTTTCTTCCTGCGCATCTATTACTGGTTTTTGATTTGTGATTACCATTCAGTTTGTATGTAACATTTTCTGTATATAGCAATCTATACTAAGTTGATGGTTGCTTAAGTTTGAACCCATTTTTTACTCCTCTCCTCCCCACATTTTAGGTATATGGTGTCATATTGTATATCCTTTTGTGTGTGTGTGTGTGTGTGTGTGAGTCCCTTGAGTGATTTTTACAAATATACTAATTTTTACTGTTTTTGTGCTTCCTACTTTCCTTACTCTTGTTTATGGTCTTTCCTTTCACTCAGAGTCCCCTTTAACATTTCTTATAGGGTTGCTTTAGTGGTCATAAATTCCTTTAACTTTTCTTTGGGAAACTCTTTATCTCTTTCTTGTCTCCTTTCCTACCCTCTTTGCTGTGGTCTCTTCTCTACATTTAGTTGTGGATTTTATTCTTCCATCTTCGGTCATTTTCTGGGTTATGTACACTGATGTGAGTGTTATCTAGTTTCATCTGTGGGATGAGGTGAGCCTAGGGTACTCTTATTCTGCCATCTTTCTGTACTCTCCAATTTTTTTAATACAAATAGATTTAGCTATGGCTATTTGACTTCTGTTACATGAACAGCCAACTTAAAAATCTAGGTAGTTTTTTTTTTTTTTTTGAAAGAAAGCACACAAGTGGAGGAGGGGAAGAGGGAGAGGGAGAAAGAGAATCTTAAGCAGACTCCATGCTTAGTGTGGAGCCTGATGTGGGGCTCTGTCTCACAACCCTGAGATCATGACCTGAGCTGAAATCAAGAGTTGGACATTAAGGGACACCTGGGTGGCTCAGTCGGTTAAGCATCTGCCTTTGGCTCAGGTCATGATCCCAGGGTCCTGGGATCAAGTCCTGCACTGGGCTCCTTGCTCAGCAGGGAACCTGCTTCTCCCTCTGCCTGCCATTCCTCCTGCTTGTGAATGTTCTCTCTCTCTGACAAATAAATAAACAAAATCTCAAAAGAAAAAAAAGAGAGTTGGACGCTTAACCAACTGAGCCACCCAGGCTCCCCTAACTACTGTTTATAATAACATACTTCCCAGGTTCTCCTAACTACTGTTTATAATAACATATTTCACCTCTGCCTTTTAAAGTTTTCTGATCTACTACTCAGAAGCTGGATTAGCCCCGTGTTCCTACTGCTCCTAGTGTATAGCTTTATCAACATTCATCTGTGTCCCATACCAAGCATGTCATATCTGTTTTTTTGTTAAATTCCCATTATTTAGAGAAAGTCTGATGAGTGATAGTTACTTTCTAAATGGAATTAGTGATTAAATTTATTATTCATTTGCAAAACTGTATACATTTGTTCTAAGTTCATCTTAAATGCATTTGTAAGAGTTATAATAATCAATGTTCAATTTATAGAAATGGATAGAAAATTAACTATGAAAGATATGAAATAAGCTTCTTGTTACAATTACAAATTTAGAGAATTTTTGCCCATAATGTAAGGAAATGTATTGCTTTTATCTCAGTTACACTGGACTTGTTTTGACAATTAATAGTAGATTATAGACGTTCCTTCATTACATGATAAGTTTTTGAGAAGTGGTATAAATATAAACTTATGAAAACAAATTCTCTCAATGTGTCAAATAGCTTTCAATATTTATACATTCACTATATGATTATTCTAAAGTATCAACACCTTTTATAATTATCTTAAATAACTGAGGCATACATTTACCTCTTCACAATAACCAAAAAGTTTTATTTTTAAGTGCTGACTGCATGTGCATAAAATTCTGAATTTATTATTATAAGTACACATTTCAGAGAGAACTGGAAAATGTAGTCTTATAGTGTGGTTGGCAGAATAATGCTCCTCTCACCCCAAGTATGTCCATGTCTTAACCTCCAAACCTATAAATTTTTTATGTTACATGGCAAGTGAAACTCTGAAAAAAAATGGAGTTTAGATGAAGAACCTCAAATATAGGGAAATTATCCCACATTATACAAGTAGACCCAATGTAATCACAATAACTCTTAAAAGTAGAAAAGGGAGACTGATGAGTCAATCAGAGATGTGATGGAAGGATGGCAGGAGAGATTCGAAATGTAAGAAAGACTTAGCCCACTATTGCTGACCTTGAGGATGGAGGGAGGAGTCCACAAACCGAGGAATACTGGTGATCTATGGAAGTAGGAATGTCTCTATGCTGACAGCCTGTGAGGAAACAGGATGCTCAGTCTTATCACCACAATGAACTGAATTTACCAATAATCTGAATGAAATTGGAAGAGAATTCTCCCCTAGAGCCCTCAGAAGAGAACACAGCCTTATCAATACCGTGGTTTTAGCCCAGTGAAACCCATGTCAGACTACAGAATTATAAGAAAATAAACTTGTGTTAATTTAAGTCACCCAATTTGTGGTGATTTGGTATGGGAGCAATAAGATGGACTTTGTTGAGGGAAGAATAATAATAACTACTATGTATTGAGTAGTTACTATGAACAAGGAACATTACACATATTATCTCATTTAATAGTAATAATGATAACATCTTGTTTTGTTTAAATGATGAAATTGAAACACATAAAGTCTAAATAATTGTCCAAACTCAGCCAGCTAGTAAATGATAGATCCTAGATTGTTCAAACAGGCTGTCTAACTCTGAGCCATATTTTAACCAGTATGCTACTCTACTTCTCTACAGGACTACAGGAACTATATAAGAAAATCATGCTGAGTAATGCTAAAATTATAAAAATAGTCATTTATTGAAATTATAATCTATAATTATCTATATGCATAAGCTCAAATGATCTACTATATAGTTTTCTATTGAGGCTTGTATATTTTCTGGAAATAATCTTAGAAATAATATTTCGGGGGTGCCTGGGTGGCTCAGTCGGTTAAGCATCTACCTTCAGCTCAGGTCATGACCTTAGGGTTGTGGGATCAAGCCCTGCATTGGGCTCCCTGCTCAGCAGAGAGTCTGCTTCTCCCTCTCACTCTCCTCTGTGCTCTCTCTCTCAAAATAAAATAAATAAACATCTTTAAAAAAATAATATTTCACACAAGTTTTGGTAAAAATATAAAATATATTATTTTCAGGTATTGAGTACTTACTATGAGCAAGGTACTATATTTAGTATGTTACATGCATCATCTCCTTTATTCCTGATAACTCTGTGATGTAAGGATTATTATATATCTCTATTTTACAGATTAAGAATCTGTGTTTCAGAAATGTTTTTAAAAAAATCAAACCACCGTTGGCTGCAAAAAGTGGCCTGGTATCCAGAAATATGATGCTCCAAAGTATACTACCTCCTCATGGATGAGTCAGTGTGAAATGTTACCTAGTCAAAGTCTACCTGTTCTATAAAATGGGATAATAATACAATGTTTGCCTAGTGTAGTTGCAGAGATGATTAATGAGATAGTGCATCATATATAATGTCCTTAACCTAGTAGTGATTTATGGTTTCCAGCAAAGAGGGCCCAGTGCACTAGGCCTACCACTCTTAGCCTGGTGACCTCCTGTGGCATCTTGGACTATCTCTAGACAGGCTTTGCTCCCAACAGAAGCTTCTCAATTATGGAGCATGAAGGTGAAGGCAGAAGGTAAGAGCATGGCAGGGAGCCAATTAATCACCAATATGCAATTTCCACGGAGCTCCCATCATTGCTAATTCCCTCAGGATGCCTTTATATAGCTCCTCTTGGCAATATTTCTACCTACTGATTGCTATTTTTAACCAACTAACATTTGCTTTGGAGTTTTGTCAGGAGATAAGGGGGGGAATACAGCTTATTATTTATGAATGAATAGAGATGACTGGCCACTCAAAGTCAAGAGGGTAAATATTAAAAATACTATTATTCTTTTTTACTGCCTTAATATAAGGATAACTTCTTGGTTATCTGGGAAGAGTGGGATTCTGTCAGTATGTACATTACTTTTTCTCATAAGAATAACTCTCATGTAATGCAGACTGAAAAAAGAGCAGATTTCAACAACAGTCTTCCTCAACTACTAAACTGACCTACATTTGCAAGATCAGAAGTAGATAAAACAAGCAAACAAAAAATACAACAGTTTCCTTTGTAGCCAGAATTACAAGATAAAGTTTTAGTTCATTTCCCAATATAGATCAAGGTATAACATTAAACATCTAAGTCTGAAATGGTACATATCAGTAAGTATTCAATATCAGCCATAATATTATACATTCTAATATTATAAACTTTCTTGTGTTTCATTTTCTTATGTTCATCACTAACATTCCAATATACATTGATTTTATTTTTCTATTACTCTTTTAAGCCAGTATGATCATTTAAAAAGTGAAAACGTTAGCTATGTCAGCCTACTATCAAACAACTTTGTTACCCACCCAAATTTCTTATCCATCCACCCCTCAAGACTACCACATGTTTGATTACATTAGTATTATGTGAAAATTGTTCAGATTTTGGTCTATAACTAGACCAATATTTAAAATATTTACTTCATTGTACCTAATCAGTTGGGCTAATTTTCTCTAATCATTGTAGAAGAAGGCTTGTAGAAGGTGGTTCACCTGGAGATTGGGAAACTATTTCCCACCAAGTTTGTTATATGAGTTTACTTTTTTAGCTATGAATTAAGATAAATATCTGATTATAAATATAAATAAAAATTATATTCCACATAATTTATGGAAACAGAATATAAATAATAATTTTTTGCTAATTTCTGAGGAATAAATATCATTTAATTTTTTTTGTAATGATAACTATATTCAGTAAAATTTTGGTATAAATTAATAGGTTAATTTAATATTTTTCCAGCTTTATTCAAATACAACTGACACATAAAAATTACATGTATGTATTCAGAGGGTCTAATTTGATAATTTAATATATATTCACATTATGAAATGATCACCATAATAAAGCTAATTAACTTATCCATCACCTCACATGGTTACCTCTTTGTGTGTGTGTGTGTGTGTGTGTGTGTATGAGTGTGTGTGTGGTGACAACACTTAAGATCTATGCTCTTAGCAAATTTCAAGTATACAAAATGATATAATTAACTATAGCCACTAAAGATTCTGGTCATTAATTCCAACATGTGGATGTGTGTGGGAGGGGGGCGGGGGTTCCTCACACCAACAAGCAATCCTTTGATAGCAGCTGAGTGTCCTACAATTTAACTCAATCCTGACACTATCTGCCTGGAGATTGTGTCATATCCTATATGTCAAGGAGTCAGCTCTATAAGATTGCCCCCTACCCCTCCGCCCAACTCCAGATGCCAATTCCAAGTACAAGTCATCACCTGTTTTTCTGACTGACCATTTATAGATTGAAAGTTTCAGTAACTCCCTTCTTGGGTTTGATTAATTGGCTAGAGCAGTACACAGAACTCAGAAAAACATTATACTTACTAAGTCACTGATTTATTGCAAAAAGATATAACTCAAGAATAGCCAGATGGAAGAGATGCATAGGTCAAAGCATGGGAAAAGGGTGCAGAGCTTCCATGCCCTCTCCAGGTGCTTTATTCTCCCTGCACCTCCATGTGTTCACCAACCTAGAAGCTCTCCAAACCTAGTTCTTTGGGGTGTTGATGGAGGCATCGTTACATAAGCATGATTATTAAATCTTTGGCCATTGGCTATCAATTAAACCTCCAGCCCCTCTCCCTTCCCTGGAGGTCAAGGGTTGGGCCTCAAAGTTCCAACCCTTCAATCACAGGGTTGGTTCCCTTGGCAACTGTCCCCCCTCTTTAGGTGACCTAGAAGCATTCCAAAACCACCTCATTAATATAACAAAAGAAACCTATATCACCAGAAACCAGTATTTCACAATAAGCAATTCACGGATCATTTATTAAAATAAATGTTTTTTTCCCAAAGATTTTATTTATTCATTTGAGAGAGAGTGTAAGATAGAGCACATGGGGAGGAGCAGAATTAGGGTCAGACTCCCCCTGAGCAGAGAGCCTTCGCAGGGCTAGATCCCAGGACCCTGGGATCATGACCTAAGCCAAAGGCAGACGCTTAACCAACTGAGCTACCCAGGCACCCCTAAAATAAATGTTCTTTATCTCTTCACACTTAGGAAATTCCAAGGGTTTTAGAAGGTCTATGCTAGAAAAGGGCCAAAGACCAAGTATTTATTTCTTATTATAAATCATGACATCACGGTCAACATGCTATACGTTAGATCCCCAGAGCTCATTCATCTTATAATTGAAAGTTTGTATCCTTTGACCAATATCTATTTCCCCCATTCCCAGTCCCTGGCAACCACCATTCTACTCTTTGCTTCTATGAGTTCTACTTTTTTAGATTCCACAGAAAAGTGAAATCATACAATATTTGTCTTTGGCTTATTTCACTTAGCATAATGTTCTCCAGGTTCATTCATTTTTTCACAAATGGCAAGATTTCCTTATTTTTTCATAGCTGAATAATATTTCATTGTGTATATATCCCACATTTTTTTTATCCATTCATTCATCAATGGACACTTATGGCTACAAGATATGTTACCATATGTTAGGTATTGTGAATAATGTTGCAATGAACATGATAGTGGAGATACCTCTTTGAGATCTTTATTTCATTTCCTTTGGATATTTATTCCTAGAAGTGGAATTGCTGGATCACATGGTAGTTCTATTTTTACTTTGTTCCATAATGGCTGTACCAATTTACATCCCTACTAATAGTACACAAGTGTTCCCTTTTCTCCACATCCTCTCACTAACACTTGGTATCTTTTGTCTTTTTTTTTTTAAAGATTTTATTTATTTATTTGAGACAGAGAGAATGAGAGACAGAGAGCATGAGAGGGAGGAGGGTCAGAGGGAGAAGCAGACTCCCTGCCGAGCAGGGAGCCCAACGTGGGACTCGATCCCGGGACTCCAGGATCATGACCTGAGCCGAAGGCAGTCGCTTAACCAACTGAGCCACCCAGGCACCCGGTATCTTTTGTCTTTTAAGTAATAGTCATCCTAACAGGTATGAGGTGATATAACATTGTAGTTTTGATTTGAATTTCCTTGATAATCAGTGAACAAAGAACTCATTCATACAACTCAATAACAAAACAAAACAAAACAACTAAATAATTCAATTAAAAAATGGGCAGAGGACTTGAACAGATATTTTCCCAAAGAAAACATACATACAAATGACCAACAGTTATATAAAAGGTGATCAACATCAGTAATAATAAATTTAATAATGTTAAGCATAGTAAGCCTATTTATTCAAAATTTTTAAAACACAGTGTATATATAGAACATTATTAAAATGTGTTTTTTAGAATAATCTATGTGTCCTTCAAGAAAAACAATACTGGCACAAAACCCAAGATGTATAGAAATAATCAAATTCCTTGTTTGATTTCTCTTTCATTAACTTGGTATTATAAAGTGATGACATTACAAATACCTGAATAATTACGTTATTAAAAATGAGTTACATATTGCTGCAAAGGTTTTGGCAAGCAGTTTAGTTCTGGGATAAGCAGTACCATTAATGAGCTAGGCCAGCATTTTTTAAAGCATGCTGCCTGGATCACTAATTTTGTGGGATGCTAACAAGCATTACATGGGAAAAAGTAGTTATACAGGGTTATCTTATGTTTTAAACAGATTTCATTCTTGCAAGATTGTGCAAAGCTTTTAGTATGCTACTGTTCATTGTGAATCTCTACGAATGTGGTATACCATGTAGCATTTCTACAACTTATTTGGCTATAGGACCCTTTGTTACTCAGAGAACTTTTTTTTTTTTAATAAGTGATTCATGAATTACTTGTGAAATACTGGATTATGCACAGCTGAAAGAGAAGCTGAAAGTAGAAAGAAAAAAACCATAAAGTATGAAGATAGACTGCCAGTAAACAACCAAAAAGCATCCTAGGAACAACTCAATGCCTAACATAGTGATTGATATATAGAGTATGTGTTTATAAATATTCATAAATTGAATGGAAAGATGAATACATGACTGAATTAATCCTGTAATCACTTTTTTTTGTGATTAGAGTATTACATTTAAGAACTCAAAGTCCAGTGTTATAGTGAAAAGAAAAAAGCATTGGTTTTGTAATTAGACATACTCAAGCCTAACTCTACGATAAGAAGCCTCAAGCAAATTATTTAATGACTTCAGTTCATCATTCTCAGCCTTAGTTTATCTGTGAACTGTAAATAATATCTAACTTGCAACTTCTCATAAAAATTAAATTTACTGTTATACTTTAAAATGTATTGGTGCATGCATAATAAAAAAAGAAAAAAAATATCTCTTGGTGCAGAGTAGGTATTCAACAAATGTTGGTTTCCTTCCCTCCCAAGGAATTGAACTTTCCCAAATTATCATGGAGGAAAATCTTACAGGTATGGGAGCTACAGCAAATCTGACACTAGTCTCTATTCATGTATTTACCAGCAGCTCTGTAGCCCTGTGTAGTCCTTAATTTCTCCAAGATCTGTTTCTTTTTACATAAAATGAGATAAAAAAAATATTAAGCTTAAAGGGTTGTTGTGATAGTGAAAATACAAAGTGCCTAGCAAGCAGACTGCACAAAGTAGGCCCTCATAATTAGCACCCATTATTCTTGGTTTCTGAGAGACTTAGGAGTGGAAACCCTACTTAATAAGCAGCCAACCCATTGTTAAAATCTTTGAGGACTTTTATAGCTCATGGCTCGTAGACAACAGGCTTTCAACCCGTAAAGTCTATTCAAAGAAAAAATAATAATAAAAAGATTATGACCACATAATCAGAGAGGTATCAAACTATTTTCTAGATCTTGCAAGAAATTCACTACCATTGAGAATATAGTCAAATTAGAATCCATTTCTCTCTTTTACTAACCTAAATAACAATATATAGTTTAGAAAATATAGTAATCATAATTAGATTATCTGAACCAGAAATGAAGACAGTTGGATAAAAGGCAGGCACAGAAATGGGATGATTATTATAAAGCTATAACTGATTTAGATCATATTTTTCTTAGCCTTTTCTTCTTTGCTTCCTAAACTTCCATGCTTTTAAAAATACTCATTATTTTCTTCTCTTTCAAATCAAGTCCTATAAAATAAAATCACAGCCCTCCGTTTACACACACACACACACACACACACACACAATCTTTTACAATAGCATAATAGCCAAATAGATTTTATTTAGTGTCTATGAGATTTAAAACAAAATCTTTGAAAGACTGACACTTTCTCAGCTACTCTATTGACTGTAAGGCAAATTCTCTCCATTGAGTTATAAAGTGCAAGAAATAGATATTTGTAATGGCAAAGATGACAGACTTTTAACTAGAATGGCACCAGAACACCACTATAATTTTACTTTTTGTCTAATTCCGACAAGAGCCTCTGTAGATCATAGTTAATGGCACTCTGGGGGCTTCAACATTTCCGAGAGGGGCCATATAATTCAGTGAGTGACTGGTGAGTATCCAGTATACATGTCAGAGAAGGAGGAAAGGGAAGAGTTAGCATTTTGTTCAAATGCCACCAGTCAGATCTGTACTGAGAACAAGACAGAAACACTAAGAAAAAAACGATGGCCAATAGCACAGCACTCCATAAGGAAGATTTTTCTGGCAGGTTTGTCTCTTTATCTGTAATGTCAATTGTGGGTTGTGATTGATTCATCTGAAATTTTCTCCTATTTGGTCCTTTAACTTTTTTTAGTCACACAATTTTCCTGAATACAGAGGACAATGGGTGCTAGGGGATAAAAGAAAATATGGACCATTGATATTTGAGGTGTTGGATTCATTAGCATTATTCTTCAAAACTGTCCTTACCTTACCAATATAGTGCTGCTTCATCCTTCTCCAAGAGAGGTAAATAATGAAACATAGCATGAGGAAACTGCATAGTTATTTATGTTGTTTCTTCTCTTGAGTGTATCCCAAAGTAGAAAATAGCTTCAAGTGAATATGTAAGTTTAGTTGGTATTGTGTCCCCAAAAAAGATAGGCAAGCTTTGAAGGTAACAAGCCTGGAAGCTTAGTATCTAGAAGAAATGAAGTTTGTTGGATTTTTTATTTCACCTTTTTCTTTAAGGAATAATCAAAGAATGGTTATCTTAGGGTTCCCTAAAGCCAATAATAAAGGATTTTTGGACTTTGATTAGTGGTTTATAAAGTGCAATACATAATTTTTTGAAAAAGTATTTCCTTTAATAAAATTCAGATCTTATTCAAAGACATGAAGTGATATTTTGAATTCTTATATAAGAGAGTGATAATGATTGGGAGAGAGTATGGAGGGATTGAGAGACTGATAATGTCTTATTTCTTGATTCTGGATGGTAGTTTCATGCACTGGCTCACTTTGTGATCACTGATTAATCTGTACATGTATGATTTTGTGCTTTTATGAACATGTATTAGATGTCAAAAAATATAATAATCTAATTTCATTGTAGAAATAACAATGGAAATATAGTTTATAAATTGTGTAAGAGGAAACTTTTAAAATCACAGCCAACTGATAACACAAAATTTTTAGCTATTATATGTTGATAGAAAAATTAGTTTTAATTGGTGTTTTGTTATTAATGGATGAATGAAAGTTCTTTCCTGATAGACTGGAGTTAATATCTCTAATAATTAGCAACTTTTAAATTTTATAGAAGTTTAATGAGTTGTGTCAATTTCTCAGGTAAAAGTGTTAATGAATGTCAAGTTTTTGCATTGTCACTCCCTATAAAAGCTAGAGGGCATAGGAATATAATTTAGGTTAGCATTTCATTTCTTAACCTCTATACCATGGCATAGTTTTGTGTTTCAAGTAATTTGTTACTGAGCAATTTAAAATACAAAGTTTACAAATGTTTTACCTTATGTAGTCTATTCAATATTACAGTTATGCTATCTGCTTTATTGTGTATTCCCTTATGCTTTCTTGAGTGAAAGAGAAAAATAGAACACACTAGAAATAGCACATGACTGACAGACTATTTTATGTATTTCATCACCCATGACTGAAATTAGAATCTGTCTATGGAAATAAGTTTAATATATAATTTTTACACATTCTGTGAGGCACAGAGAACAACAACAACAAATTTTGACAATTACTGCTTGAAATCACAACCAGAGAATGTAGTTGGGGCCTGGTCTTGGAAAATAGAACTAAGAGCTAGCTTGGAACGTTGGCTCCAATCTATGGTTTCCTTATTCATATTATCGTTAGAGCCAAGTCCCACATCTTGATATAAAACCCAGCTATGTTCTCATGTCATTAGTGAGGCCATGGAGATCCATTCCATAGTGATCTCTCATCCAAAATCTTTGAGATATCTGAAGAAAAAGAATCAAGGTTAGTTGAGTACAAGAATAAATTATGACACTCTAAATAAGCATACGTGTATGCCCGATTAATACAGACAAATTCAATCATGCTTGAAAGAGAAAATAACAGAACAGTCAGTATTATGTTTATATTTCTATCATGAAAAATAATTTTTAGCTTATATAATGTAAGTTTGACTTGCATCTGGAACTGATTGTGTCTGGATGCCTGCTCTGAAATCTCAAACATGCAAAAATCAGACATACCCATAGACATTCAAATATAGTTTGAGTTTTCACAGGCATCACCAGTTTCTGAGAATAAATGAGGTAACTATTAGTAAGAATTAAAATTCCATTGGCTCTTGTCCCCACCTGCTTACAGGACCTCAGCCTTCTGTAGAGTCTGTTAAGTGTTTCTGGGAATTCTTGGGAAATGTCACATGTAGTTACAGAAAAAAACTCTGATCCTGCTGGACTAACAGGCTTAAAAGTCTCTGCTAGCTTAGTTATCTCTCACTAAGCAAAATAGACTCTGCTAGTTCTCACTGCTGCTCCAGTATCTTGCTAACTTTGCCATTGCTCTGTCAGGAACCAGGTCCCTGCTAAAATGATGACCATCAATTCACTGGCATTCTCATCATGCCAAAGTTGACCACTATTTTGTGCTGAAGTATGGCAGAAAGCTTCTCCCAGTCCCATATGTCATCTTTTAGAAATAAAATGTAAATTGTATGGAGGCAAGGACTGTCTCCCTCTTTCCAAAGAGAGAGAGATTGCGCAAGTGTGGGAGAAGGACAGAGGGGGAGAGAGAATCTTAAGCAGGCTCTACACCCAGCACAGAGCTGAACACGGGGCTCTACCTCACAACACTGAGGCAAAATCATAACCTGAGCCAAAATCAAGAGTCAGAGGCTTAACCAACTGAGCCACCCAGGTGCCCCTCTCTTTTTTAAAAAGAGATTTTAACAGAGAGCAATTTTGAGTTTTAATTATAATTGTTGGAGAGGACTCTGACACAATCCAAAGTAGACATGAAAACATCATGAGGGAAGTAACTATATCTCTTTCATTCACCATAATGTTCATTAAGTATTAGCTTAAAAATAAATGAGACCTAGAACAGGGAACGATGAAGTCAAGATTGCCTTGCTCTCAGAATGCTTTGCTCTTCCCTACTATCATGACCAAAGCTTTATTACAATGCCAATTTCCTGCTGGGCTCTCTTTTGCTTTACAGTAAGTTCTCTCCCAGAAAGCTTCTCAGTTGCCATGCCAAAAAATTCTGCCTCATTTTTTCACCACAGTTATGATTCCCACATAGACTCAAGCTGGGATGTGTCTTTATACCTACATAATTTTTAAATAATGCCAAAATATCAGTTACAGGAAATGGATGCTTTTATATCACTTCACATAAAGTATAAGAACATTACAATGGTATGCTTCAATTTCTCTCCTCCTGGCCTTTAAGCTATTGTTCTCAGTCATTTGATTAGGTGTGTTTTGGCATTTATTCTTTTACAGTTCACTGAGCAAACTCTGTAAATTTATGTCTTCCACTAAATTTGGGAAATTTTCAGACATTATTTTTCCAAATATTTTTGTGCCAATATTTTTCTCCCTCCTTCAGAGACTTCAGTGACATAAATGTTAGAGTATTTCATATTGTTCAGAGGATGTTCATTTTTTTCATTCTTTTTATTTCTGTTCTTCAAATTGGATTTCTTTTGATCTATGCTCTATTTACTGACTTTATCAACTCCATTCTGATAATGAGCTTATCTAGCCAGTATTTTTATTTAAGATATTATATCATTCAGTTCTAAAATTTACAGTTGGTTCTTTTTATAATTTATGTTTTCTGCTAAGAACTTCTATCTTGACATTAATTTCAAAGGTGTTTACCTCAGAGAGGATTATTTTAGCCGCTTTAAAATTCTTGTCTGGTAATTCCAACATGTTGAGGTGGGCATCTGTTCATTGTTTTGTTTCCTTTTTTTTTTTCTTAAGAATTGGTCAAATGTTCCTTTTTTACCTAGTATTTTTTAAAAATTTTATCATGGGCATTTAAGATAGTAAGTTGTGGGACTCTGAGTCACATAAATTCCTCTGGAGAAATTTTATTTGCATTTGTTTTAGCAAGCAATTGACTGGGTTAAGTTTATACCACAAGTTCTGTCTTTCTGCAGGTGGTGATATCAATGTCTTTTGCTATGCCCTTTGGGTCTACCCCTTATATAAACCACTGGTGGATTAATCTGGGACCTGGGTGGTGGTTTATATTACACATCTAATGTCAAAGACTTTGCTATGCTTCTTTGGGTGTGTTCCACACATCTGCAGCTTGAGGTTGAGCCTGGGATTTGTGTCAGTTCACACACAAATTTAGAGGATCCACTCTCCAAGTCTGTGAATTCCCCACATTCTATGAATCCCAGGGACCCTTTAAGTCTGTTCCTCTGAGTAGAAGAATGGAGTTCTCTCAGAGTTTTAGCCACCTGTATAGGTTCACAGTTCAGTGCTCTCAGGGAGAAGCATCAAGAGAATAGCGAGAAAAGAACCACGGGGATGCCCTCCACATGTAGAACAGAGGCTTTTTTTCTTGGTCCCTTTAACCAGAGAAGATGGGTTATCTCTTAGAGTTTTAGATACCTCTGCCTCTGTTGCAGCAACAAGAGTTCAGCAGCTGATACTGGCCTCAGGATAGGTAGGAGAGAAAGAAGAAGAAAATGGGATTTTTCCCTCTACTCTGTGGCTTGAAGGGGTCCTTTTTCCTGGTATGGTGGTCAAAAGGAGAAATTCCTTTCGAAGTTTCAGCTGCCTGTAACCACTACACAATTCCCCGATATGGCTTTGTCTCCTGATCAAAGCCTGGAGTTAAAAAGGAGAAAAAAAAAAATAGAAAAGGAAACTTATCACTGCTGGTCTGTCTTCAGATTTTGACTTCCCAGCCCAATCTGCCTGTTATTATTTACATTTCAGAGACCTCATATCTTAGTTTTTCATGTTTTGTCCATAGTTTTTAGTTGTAATCAGCTAGTAAGTTAGGTTGTAGCAGGCTTATTTCACCTCAGCCAGCACCAGAATTCTTCTCACTGTTTTAAAAAAAGATGTAATCAGATAACATTTGTTCAAGAGCTAATGTTTATCATCTTCTTTTACATGCTATTCCAGACTAGGTGCTGCTATTCCAGTTTTAGATGCTTATAGACATTAGGATCTCACAGTTGGTCAGGAAAGCAACTAGGGTTTAAATACAAGTCTTTTGAATTCAAATGGCTCTCTCGTTTGTTCTTAGAGAGAAAGAACACCTCAGAATGGTCAGCAAAATAAAATACATCAAACTCTCAGTTTTTCAATAATTTTTCAAGTGAGTGGAAATATTGTTTTATGAATTCCAAGAGACACATCACAATAAGGTATCTAGGTACACTTCATCAATTCAAAAATATTCTAATACATAAGACACCACTAAGTTCTGAGTTTCTTATTTAATAATTTCACCAACTATCTTTCTGTCCGCACTCAAATTATGGTTGGGGTAAATTTGTTTTAATTTTTCTCTTCCCATAAAATTAAGTTTATTTCTCAGCCTCCTCTTCTCCCTCTTCTACCTTCCCCCACTTTTTACTGACCTAAATTCAACCCACAGGGAAATATAAGAATCCTTGAGTTTCTTTCCAACTTTTAGAGTACATTTTTTTGGCAGAAAACTATAATTCTTGTTTATATGGAAAATCATTTAGCCAAATGAATATTCCTGACCCATTCTATAAAAACAGGCCTTTTTTGCTTATATTTTTTGAAGGACTAATTTCTACACGTTAAAATTGAGGAACAATCCCTGAAAAGGTCTCACAATTACAAATTTAAATTTACACAATTACAATCTTAGTAAGTTGACTTTTTAAAATAAGTATAAAAGACTTATAGAAAAGTACACAAAATATTGTACAGTTCAATGAATTATCCTGTAAGTGAACACCCGTGTAACTACTATTCAGGTTAAGAAATAGAATGTTGCCAGGACACCAAGTGATTTGACTTTTAATGTTTCTTTAGAGATTGTTCAAGTGTTTCATCAAGTATATCATCATTTAAATTAAGTGCAATGAATTTATACCCTTTAAAGATATCTACAGAAGAAGATGGAGCATCTATATGTGATTGTCCTTTATAGCTTTTACAGTCCAAGTAAATGCATGGGCAATTTGTTTTATCCCATAAATGTCTTCCTAAATATTGTAACTGAATTTTACCAAATATAAAGCATTTAAATGCAATAAGCAAAGAAATGGGATTATTTCAAAGCTGTTGTAAATCTTTTGAAATAGGGCAATTCTCTTTATGAAATAAATAGCCACCACTAATTTATGTTTTAAAACCAGATTTGTGTACTTTAAGTTTCCTTAAAGTGAAGTATATACATTTCTAATAAGGCAAGTTTAACAAACCTTCAGTAGCTTTGATGGAACTGGAAGTTCTATATTATTAAAACCTGAGCTTGTTGTGGCTCTAATAAAATATAGAATGGATGTACTGGATTTTTTTTTTTATTTTTGCCTATGCCACTCAAGAAATGATCGTAGGTTTCCTCACGTTAAGCCCACCTAAACAAAGTGTCAAATTTAGATCCTATAGCAACCCTATTTTTTTCTAAGTTTGTCTTTATACATCATAGTAACTTTGAATAGAAGTACTTTTGAGCGGGCGCATGGGTGGCTCAGTCGTTAAGCGTCTGCCTTCGGTTCAGGTCATGATCCCAGGGTCCTGGATCGAGTCCCACATCGGGCTCCCTGCTCAGCGGGAAGCCTGCTTCTCCCTCTCGCACTCCCCCTGCTTGTGTTCCTGTTCTCGCTGTCTCTCTCTGTCATATAAATAAATAAAATCTTTAAAAAAAAAAAAGAAGTACTTTTGAGCATTTCACCTTAATTAATCTAAGACCCACAGTATCTTGAACTTTCCCTCATACTTATGATTTCTACTGAGAATGTGGCAAATCACTGTAGAAGAAATATATTTAGTAGCCTTATGCTTTCACAGGCTCACATATAAATCTGAATAAGCAAAATCCCTCTCTAAGAATCAGCTGTAGTACCCTGTATGCTACATAAGCATTATTTTAAACACTGAAAATTCTTATGGTCTGAAAACTCTACATGTGAAATATCCAGTAGTTTTCTATTATGAAAAAAAAATCCTAATTTTCCTCTCTAAACTTACATACAGCTTCACATAATGTTTTTTTTTTCTTTAATGATGTGAAGATTTTTTCCCCTCAAAGGATTTTTAATTAGGCATTTATCTAAGACAAGATAAGCATAATTTTACACATCCATTAGCTAATATGCATTTAGAAATCTGTGATTAACAGCTTGAAATTGTGCTAGTTCTCTGTGCACTAATTAAATATTCACAAGTAAATGTGCAATAGCCTTCTTTAATTTTGATAACTTCTCCTCAAAGCTAAATTGTTCCCACCCACCAAAACTAAAAAAAGACCACCTTTTTTTAATTGAAGATGGCAATCACTCTCTATTCTTTTCTCTTTTAAAAGTCCTAGTCTTAGCTAGAGTTCTCTTAACCTAGATTATAGAATGCAAATTCAGTTAGTGTTAAGTTAATGTCAGTATGTTTCATATGGTTAAGATGATCTTTTTTTTTTTTAAGATTTTATTTATTTATTTGACAGACAGAGAGCACAAGCAGGGGGGAGTGGCAGGCAGAGGGAGAAGCAGGCTCCCCGAGGATCAGGGAGCCCGATGTGGGGCTCCATCCCAGGACCCCAGGATCATGAACTGAGCCGAAGGCAGTTGCTTAACTAACTGAGCCACCCAGGCGCACTGGTTAAGAGGATCTTAACAAATTGTAAAAGCTGTCTTCAAATAAAATAAAAGGTATTTTATTATTTTTAAAATGCATATTTTTATCATAAATTCTAAAATTTATGAAATGCAATTTATAGTACGCATAAACCAAAATTATGTGAAAATAAACTTTTGAAATATATCTTTGCTCATTCTGTGAAAAGCGTTTTCTCTCATACAGGTAATTCAGTTGTCATTTTCTCTCTTAATCTTGATAGAAATATCAAATTATGTATTTTTCATGATTTTAAAATAATTTCTTATAGGATCCTTATAGATTTTGCATTAATTGATTTGTGTTTTCCTTGATATCTGAATGCACTATCCTGTACCGTGGTGACTTATATCAAATATATTAGTGTGCCAGATTTTGGAAGCAATATCTTGCAGAAATATACTACTTTAAAATTGTCAAAGCGCCTTCACATCCATTATTCATTTGATGCTCACAACAGTACTGTGGAATAGTTATGGAACATGTTACTTCTCACATTTCAAAGATGAGAAAACAAGTCTGAAATTACTTGACAAGTTAGTGTCAGAACTTAGGGTTCCTCATCCTTAGGGTCCACCATCGAAACATCAGAGTTTGTCCAATGATTTAGAGGAGGCAATAAAGACTTTTTAAGATTGTTACTTGTCTTCCCATCGCCTTTTTTTCAATGCATCTAATCTTTTAGATTAGGACCACACTTTGTTTTATATTCTGCTAAATCACTATTCAGTAAAGTAGAAGTCCTAATCTACAAACATGAACTATGTATACACATAATTATTAGTAATATCTCAATTATTGTAAAACAGTGATTGGAGTTTATAAATAATTTCTTAGATGAGCTATTGCATTCCCCATCATCATTTTCCAAATTAATATTATTTTATCAAATATGAATAACCAGTATAAACAATTACTCAGCAAAGCTGTTAAGAACAAAATTGCCTTACTAAAATAAGCTCTAAATGATTAAGAATGCCAAGTCAAAATTTTGCAATCCTTTTCAAATGTATTTTTAAAACTGCTAATTTAATAAGCTCCTGGGCTACTGTATTTAAAACTCATCTATCAGTGGAAATCTTCATTTTGTCTTATAAATGCTTTTTTGGGGGGAATGTGGAAACTAAATCTTTTTGTAAATTTTTAAAAAATTTTTCATGAAACTAAATCTTACAATTACATAAAATAAGAATTTATAATATGTCAGAAATCATGTAGTATTTTAGTGGCCTGGGAGCAGGGACATTACAAAAAAGTGATTGGGAGTAAAAAGCAACTGAAATAATGGGCTCTTTTTAAACAAAATTCCTTCAGGTCTTTGTTCTTGCATACTCTTGTTCTTATTATCTATTCCTTACTCTTCCATCCTTTGTTTCTATATTCATTCATCTTGGTTTGAATCATTTAAACTCACCTGTAGCTCACACTACACATTGACTCAGTGTCAATGTGAACTTCTGATGACTGGATTTACCATTAATATCTCACAGTAAACTCTATATTTACCGTTTATCCCTGTTATCCATTACCAATCTCATTCATCCTGGCCTCCCAAGTTTTATTTCCTACTATTCTCCCAGGGCCTCAAAGTTGACAGAAAAGGTGCTTACTCCTTTTCAATGCCCACAATCTCTAAGAAACTCCTGACCTATTTATAACCTAAAATACTAGACATATTTTTTTCCTGAATTCTTTTGTGGAAGGTGATAAATGATGGTCTTTTAACCTGAATGTGGTTCATTTTGATTAAAGTTAAGTTGCTGATGAGGTTTAGGTGGCAGGTGGAATCCTCAAATAACCTATTATTTCTCTATTGGAAAAAAAATATTTATCTTTGTTTATGTACTATTGATTACAGTTATTTATCTTTTCATTAGAAAGAAAAACAGAATAAAATTGAATAAATAAGATCTATCTCAATTTATAGAATTCAAGGTGTCATCTTCATATTCTTAGGCAAGAAATTTGAAGTTTCCAGCTCAGCTTCTAAGGTAGCATAAATCAGCTATTAGATATAGTTCAAACTGAACACTTGTGTAAAGGAATGAGGGGAAAGTTTACTAATCTAAGACCTACAAAACAGATAACAAAAACAAGATGAAGCCTAGAATCCACACCAAAAATTTTTTGCCACCAAACAGAGTCAGAATACTTTAGAAGATAACAATGAGCTAATGTACAACCCAAAATATCTTAACTAGAGACATGAAACACCTATGGAGAGAAAAAAATAGAGAGACTTTAAATATTGCCATATTTAGTAAGTTGGGAATCTTTTTGGAAACACATTTGGCAGGAGACATAAAATGTTAAAATTCTTTGATCCAATAATCCCATTTTCAGAAATTTACCATAGGGAAATGATGAGCAAATACACAAAGATGATCATTGTATTAGAATTTATATTTATGAAAAAGTAATTAACAGAAATCTTTAATATTGTGGGAATGGTTAAGTAAGTGATATTTGACACATGTTATATAATCATTAAAATAATATTATGACCCAGGGTGTCTGGGTGGCTCCATCGGTTGAGCGTCTGCCTTCAGCTCAGGTCATGATCCCAGGGTCCTGGGATCGAGCCCCACATCAGGCTCCCTGCTCGGTGGGGAGCCTGCTTCTCCCTCTCCCACTCCCCCTGCCTTGTTCTCTCTTTCTTGCTCTGTCAAATAAATAAATAAAATCTTTTAAAAAATAACAATATTGTAACCTTTTAACAACAGAGGAAAATGTTAAATGAAAAATATACATAATATTATGCACCCTATGCTTGCTATCAAGGTGGCTGTAGATGGAAACTCTCTTCAGTAGCAGAGCGCCATAATGTTTTTTATTATCATATATGATTATGAAAACTGGATTGGAAAAAAACAATTATTTCATTAGGGTTCTGGACTTGTAGCAAAAAATATTTTTCTCTCTTCTTGATGAACTTTCTATAATACTATAGTTCTTCAGCAGTGCCACAGGATAGAAATATTGGAACCAATGAATTATCATATAAATGCCTCTGTATGATCTAAGAATTATGATCTAGTCTATACACAATCTTCTTTTCTTGCCAAAATCCTTCCAAGAAACATCTGTTATGCCCATTGACTCTGTTTTTGCTTGATAATCGTACGGAAACCTGTCATATTAAAAGTCACAACCTTTCCTTCAGTTATTCAATAATGGAATTGAAGTCCTGTCTCTTAGCTGCTTATTGGGTCTTCATCAACCAATTCCATGAAAAACTCCACTCTGTATAGAATGCTATTAGGTATTTTACATTTATTATCATTTAACCCTCGTCATAATCCTATGAAGACTGAACTCTTGTCATTAGTAGAAAGAAGTTAAAGCTCAAGTAAGTAAAATAAATTATTTAAAATTACACAGTTTAGTAGGACTATTTTTTTTAAACCCCAAACTGGCCAAGTTCCAAATCAGTTTTCTTTCTAATATACCATACTGGGTATCTCTTAAATCCCCTCCTTATCTTCATTCATTTACTGAGCATCGACTATGTAATAGACACTGTGGTAAACTCAGGATACGTGAATAAATGAAACAGCCTTCTTCTCATAGAGGTTTAGTCTATTCTGTCCTTTGCCATTCATTCATTCTTTCATGCATTCACAAATTATGTAATAATCACCTACTATGTGGCCAGTACTTTTTTTCTTTACTTTTTTTTATTATTATGTTATGTTAATCACCATACATTACATCATTAGTTTTTGATGTAGTGTTCCTTGATTCATTGTTTGAGTATAACACCCAGTGCTCCATGCAGAACGTGCCCTCTTTAATACCCATCACCAGACTAACCCATCCTCCCACCCCCTTCCCCTCTAGAACCTTCAGTTTTTTTTCAGAGTCCATTGTCTCTCATGGTTCATCTCCCCCTCCGATTTCCCCCCCTTCATTCTTCCCCTCCTGCTATCTTCTTCTTCTTCTTTTTTTTTTTTAACATATAATGTATTATTTGCTTCAGAGGTACAGGTCTGTGTTTCAATTGTGCAAGACTGTTGAATGGCCAGTACTTTTTACAGGAAAGAAAATATAACATAGCATAAACTATTGCTTAATTAGAAGATAAAACGGTAAAAAGTATGCAGTCATAATAAAGACATAAACATGTGGATAAAGCTGTTCTAATGCCAGACAAAATCCTTCAAATGAATTAGAAATGCTTAAAAACAGTAAAACATGTAATTGCAGAGAAATATTCTTAAAAGAAAATGTGAGGAGAGATTGAAAATAATCCCAAGTAGGAAAACCTAAAAGCAGAAAGCTCTACAATTCATATCATTGACATAGGACTTCATTAATATTTATTACAGCAAAACACAGCCGACATCAATACACAGGCAGTGACTAACTCTGCCTCATATTCTCCTTTTTTTTTTTTAAAAGGTTTTATTCATTTGTTTATTTGAAAGAAAGAACAAGAGCTAGTGGGGAGAAAGCAGAGGGACAAGCAGACTCCATGCTGAGCATGGAGCCAGGGGAAGCTCTTGATCCCGTAACCCTGAGGTCATGACCTGAGCTGAAATCAAGTCGGCCACTTAACCAACGGAGCCACCCAGGTGCCCCCTGCCTTGTGTTCTCCTTAACTTATGCTCCTTCCTTCACTTTCTTCAAACATTTGTCTTACCCTTTAAATTTTACTTTCAGCAAAAATAATTACAGTATTTCACCTTATAAAAACAGAAGTCTAACTTTTCAACATATATGATCCTCTTACTGTATTTCATTATCACCAGAGAAAATTTATATACTTTTTCATGTCCAGAAAAATATATAAACAACAGTTTCTCATCAGTGTGGTTAAGTTGTGATTTTTGTGTTCCTTGTCTGCTTACAAGTGAAAAAGAAAAATTAAAAAAAAAGAAAAATAGGCTGAACAGTATGAGTTAAAATCTCTTACTCTCTTGCTCTCCAATACTATGGCTAATTTAGTAGACAAGATCAAAATGAACTGTCAGAAGTAATAACTAGATTAAATATTTTGGTAATGTGATAAAGATTGTTAGAAGTGAGGATTATTCCAACTCTAAATAATGTAGGATGATTTTGTTACATGTTTACTTCTCAAAATTTAATTGTTACCAGATCTAATATGACTCTGTCACAATTGAATTATTCTGCTTATTTTCTCTAGCTTATTGTTTTTAAATTAGTCATAAGTTTTCATGTTGTTCAGGTGTAACCATCTCATATTACATTGAAGCAGTGTCTATACTGATCTGATATAGTTTAGCATTGATGGACAGTTTGGTGCAGTGGAAAGAGCTTCAGATTTTGGAACAGTTTGGGTTTCAAATCTTGTTTCTACCATCATCATCTTGTTCTTTTAAACATGTGTGTCAGAGATGGGTAGTGTGACTGTCTTCCAAAGTTGGATGCAATGTCTGCTATTACTTCTTGTGTCCTCAACTGGGGGGAATATGAAAACATCTTTGATTTTATGAAAGGATAGTTGCATCATGTTAGTGCTAGAAACATGGTTTTTTTTTTTTTTTAGTGTATAGAAGTTCAAATATGTGTACAGAAGTTCAAAGCGTGTTTATAAATGCCTAAACTAAACACTAAGTAACTAAAAAGGGGGGCTGGGCCAGTTACTAAGCTATTATCTCTCAGCTTCAAACCACCCTTAGGTACTCTGTGATGCTCATGCCAGGACTCTGCAAATCACATTTCTGCTTTCCTAGTTGTTGAGTTTTGCCAATATGGGGCATGATTGGGAGACTACAAGGCTGGAGGAAGAAGAAGTGACATGCTCCTTTCTGCTTAATCTTGTTGGTTTCGTGTTGATTTCCTATTCCTTTGAGTCTCACACATCTCCGGAGCAAGTTTCTACACCCTGGAAGCCGTAGGTCTTTTCCATAGTCACAGTTAAATCCAGTATGCCATTTTTCCCAATACTTACAGAACCATCCTTGTCCCACCTGCTTCCCTTTCCCCCCAAGTCACCAGTGCCTGCTCTTCAGGGGTCTGAGAATTGGCACCATGGAGCCCTTCCTCTAGGTTTTTAGTTTAAATTGTCCCAACTTCTTCTTTTTGTCCATCTCTAGGTGTGGTAGCTGCTTCCTATAGTTACTAAGTCCAGGATGATTTAGTGTTCTCTTTACTTTTTCAGTTATCAAGTTAATAGTCTTTATCTATTATTATTCCTTATATTCCTTATATTAAATTGACTCTGCTCAAATAACTAGGGTGGTTTTTGTCCCTTTACTGGACTCTGACTGCTATAGCAAGCTGCTATACTTTCCTGAAATTCAGTTTCCTCATATAAAGGTAAGAATAATAGTGCATGAAGTCCTCATTATCCAAGAGTAATTAGCACTAGAAAAGTTCACTCAAGTGAATGCACTTTAAAAGAGGACCAAAAATACATTGCAAATTGTGAATAAAAGGTATGATTGGCACTAAAGTTTGAAAAATCATCAAAATTATATAAAACATTTACCTTACATTTAACAAAGTTGTATTTATAATTAGAACTACACACTACTTCTCAGAACAAAGATTGATTTGATGTTGATTTTGACTTTTCTTGTATGTATGAGTAATTTTTCTGAAAAAGTGTCTAATAACAAGTCATACCTGAATTTTTAAAAACTATTTTTGTATGCTCACTAATAGGGTCATTTCTGAAAAATTATTCAAGGGCTTCATCAGTTTTCTAAAGGACTCTGTCTTTATTGTTCTAGTCAATGTTCCCTTATTCAAATGTTAACTGTTCTATCTCTGCAAGATTCCCACTTGTTAATGGTTTCACAAATAATTTCCCATTTATCATATCAAATTCCCAAAATTTCATGAAATTTTGCATCTCTTATAAAATTTAAATTTTACATTGTGATACATTTGAATATGTCTGCAGTAAAATACTGGATTATGACTAAGCTATAATGGAAAGAGAGGGATGCTAGTATTTATCATGGAGGGATAATTAAGTAGGTATTAATTTTATGTAGTTAGTTTATAAGTGAACATATTGGCATTTTGATTATGTTTGCTTCTCAAGAAAACTTGAATTCCTGGCTAGCAAGGATTACCTGTATATAGTTGGTAGGATTGCTGTGTTAAAAGAGATCATGTATAGGGGCACCTGGGTGTCTCAGTCAATTAAGCATCCGACTCTTGATTTTGGCTCAGGTCATGATCTTGGGGTTGTGGGATCAAGCCCCACATCTGGCTCTGCTCTGGGCTTGGAGCCTGCTTAGGATTCTCTCTCTCTCTCTCCTTTTGCTCCTCCCCCCAATGAAAAAAAAATCTTTAAAAAAAAGAGATAATGTATAAAAAGTGTTTATCATAGGGACGTCTGAGTGGCTCAGTCGATTAAGCATCTGACTCTTATATATCAGCTCAGGTCATGATCTCAGGGTCATGAGATGGAGCCCCTCATTGGGCTCTGTGCTCAGCATAAGTCTGCTTGAGATTCTTGCTCTCTCCCTCTCTCAAATAAATAAATACATATTTTTTTCAGTATTTTTAAAAAGATTTTGTTTATTTATCTGAGAGAGAGAGAGCATGAGTTGGGTGGAGAGGCAGAGGGAGAAGCAAACTCCTCACTGAGCAGGGAGTGGGGCAGGGGGCTCCATCCCAGAACCTTGAGATCATGACCTGAGCTGAAGGCAGACACTTAACTGACTGAGACACCCAGGTGCCCCAATAAATGAATCTTTTTTAAAAAAGTGTTTATCACAGTGCCTGTATATTTTATCATATTCTTTTAATCTTTATACCTTATTATACCTGACTTAATCTGATTCTTTAATGAGAACAAGTTTAAATAAGAAGACAGAATAAAACATGGGTATACCAACCTTCATCAAGAAATAGAAAGTACAGTTTTATTGGAAATATACTATGGTTGCTTCTTCATCTTTAAAATAAAATAAGACCTTTCTTGAAAAGCCAGTTTTAGAGAGAAACAGGGTCCGGGTATTTTGCTGTAAAGATGTATCAGTTTTTGGAAACTGAAAGTCTTATAAGGGCGCTTTAGATTATGTTTTTAATTCATGGATAGAAGTAAAGAGACGTAACTAGGTAATAAAATGGAGTTAGAAACATATTGCCCAATGTTCTATCTAAGAGAAACTAAAATGAGCCGTAGTGTTTTGACTTTGTTTTAAATGGAAACCGCTCTGCTTGAACTTTTGACATAAAAACACTTACTATACTTACTGAAATTCTAGGGGTTTGCTCATGGCCTGCTGCTACCTAATAAGAAGAGGTTGAAGCAAATTGAAACATGAATCTCAGGAGATGAGTATATATGCCAGGTGTGTTGAGTTGAATTTGTATTTCTGTCAATAAAAATATGTTAGCATGTGTAAATGATTTCTTATATTTAAAATTTTTCTTTATGTTTTTGAAACAGAGTTGATTTCTGTGAGTTACAGCTTCAGCTTGATATTTCAAAAAAATATTTTGACACACTAAAATATTGTATGTTACTAATGCCAGTTTGTAATCATTGTGATTTGGTTTGTTTCCATTTTATAACAGAAAATGTGAAGATCAGGTTTACTAAGTGGCAGACATCAAGATTTGACAATGTAGCATATTTTGACAACAATATCAAACTTCAACAATATAGCATATTTATCATCGTCTTCTAAATGCATATAGTATACCTAATTTTAAATGGGTTGTTATCAAGATCAGACTTAACTGAGGCTGCATCTGTATGATTAAGGTACCACATGACAAACTTGGTCAAATATGTCATATGTACTTCAAGAACATAAAAGAATAAACCAAAGGCTGAACCACATTTAATATTATAAAAGTATCGACACAGTACCAAAGACATTCTACAAAATTTTTGCATGATGACACTCAAGAATAACTGGAAAATATAATGAGTTTAATTATTTCTTCAAAATCAATTTCCCTTCTGGACATAAGTATTTTTTTTTAATGGAAATTATCCTTTCTTTCTGTCCTCAGGCTTAAATCTTCAAATTATTCTCGATTCTTTTCTTTCTGGAGAGGTTCAAAAATAATCTAGTTACGAAATTCTTGACTTTGCTTATCACAAATGTTGATTCGCACCATCTCTCCTTCACATTCCATCAATCACCAAGTCCTTCTCCTTTATTCCCCTTGTCACAACCCCTGTTCAGACCCTCACCACTGCTTCCCTGGATAGTTGTCATGATCTTTTAACCAGTTTTTTTGCCTTCAGTCTTTCCCCATTTGCTGGCCAGTAAATCTTCATAAAACACTATTTTGTACACATTACCCTCTCTTGAAATTCTTCAGTGGCCCCTAATTGCCTAACAAATAAACCTGTAATTCCTCAGTTTCACATTTAAGGTCTCTCACAGGTCGAAATCTTCCTATACTCCTCTGCTTTACAGAAATACTCTTCTCTGCTCTCTTCTTATCTAACTTCTACCCTATCCTCAAACCTCTACTGAAACCACAAAGATTCTGTGAAGACTAACCTGTTTGCACCACCTCATAGTGTTCTCCCCAGTTGCCTCTCAGCAACTATAGGTAAGCTGTCAAATCCTATTGTAAAATTAATATTTACTACCTAGCACATTTGTGAAACTTTGTATGATACTTAATTCAATATATCACTTCAATACAAGTATTTGCTAAAGATGCACAAGTAGTTTAGACTGTAGCTGTCAATAACAATTGTCATACCATTGATTATTTTGACCTCTATAAAACCTTGATACAGTGGGTGCTCTTTGATTCAAGGAAATATACTGAAGTTCAGAAATGTTTTTCATGGCACTGTAGCAAATGCACTTCATGGCAGTGTGTCAAATGCACCTCTTGTCTGTTTTGTTCTCTGTCATTTCTAGTGCCAAGTTGGAAAGCCAAAATATCATTTTATAGATTTCTTCCTACCAAGCAGCGCCATAACCTTCTTTCTTTATGTCTTATGCAGCATCTTTCTTGCAGGCAAAATTAGCATGAGTTTTGATGCTTATCAGTAGTATCAGTACAGTCTAACCAAACTTGTATTGCCTCTCATGCACAGTAGTCTTTAAAGCAGTCCAGTTCTGCAACAGTCATAAATAGTAGTGACTGTGCTTTATTATAATTTCTCCAGTCCAGATTGATTATTTAATATCCAAAATCTACAATGAAAGTGAATCATTTAAGAGTAAGCTGACTATTCATTGTATGTTCACCATTTTCTTTAAATATAGCTTGGTGTAAATTTTTCCACGAACTGTCAAATATACAGTATTGCAGTAAAAAAAAATCATTTTCTCTGTGCTGTTAAGATATTGTTTCCTCAGACTAGAACACTAGAAGCCTGACTTTTTTTTTTCTTCTTTCACTTCATAAAACAGTGAGAACAAAAACAGGATAAAGCCCATAGCAACAAGATATTTCTTTTACCATCTGTTTGATTTATGTCAAATTTAAACTGCTTGTATTTTAGAAAGGAATCTGTTTTCTATCTTCAAAAAGATGCAATCCAACATCTCTCAGCTGCTAATTTTTAGCACTTAGAGGTCCCCTTGGGCTGCTGTCAACTACAACTTATTGCACAGGTACTTTTCACTAAACTCATTATAAAGTGATTAGCCTCCAGCAAGATAGTGCAATGCTACAGCCTACTTGCATTATACGTGGCTTTGCAACTGAATTTTGTACTGTCAAATCTCATCACATAGTGAGTATAGAATGACTCTTGGGATTCAACACATAGAATGTGGAGAGAGATCTTGTCACTTCTCTTCTACGACATACTTTTCCAAAAAGATATGTACACACATATATGCACATGTGTGCACAAACGACACATGTATAAAATGTATGTCATTAGTTTAAAATAAGATGCCAGGGCCGCCTGGGTGGCTTAGTCATTTAGGCGGTTAGGCATCTGACTTCAGCTCAGGTCATGATCTCAGGGTCCTGGGATGGAGTCTGCACTGGCTCCCTGCTTGGTGGGGAGTCTGCTTCTCCCTTTCCCTCTGCCCCTTCCCCTCTCTCAGCTCCTGCTCTCTCTCTCTCAAATAAATAAATAAAGTATTTTTATAAAATAAAATAAGATGCCATTCTCAGCTCAAACACACTTTTAAAATCTATGAATTATTTTTCAGTTTATTCTTTAAATCCAAAAGCTAATTAAGTAGTTCTACCTTCATTCTACAAGTAGTTATGATTAATATATATGAGTGCTATTTTTTAATTAGCACATTTAAATTGACAGTGCTTTTTACCTTAGAGTTCCAGTGTTAGTCAATATTTTTGGGTCTGATAGGCTGTCACAGTTTCTCCACTGAAACTAAAATTAGACTAGTTATGTAGAGACACAGATTATCAGAACTAGGAGGTTTATTTAGTTATTTATTTCCAAGCCTCCCTAATGAGGTAGGTGTTATCCCAGCTTTCATATTCACCATTGCCTGAAACTAGCACTACAGTGTAATTAATACTCAATAGCCTATACTAGAACCTACTTCAACTATATTGTCCAGTTCATATTCCTGAATTCTTGTCCAGCTCATATGGTAGGGTTAAGTTCATAATGCACCTATAGATGTTTTCAAACATAAAGAAGAGGGCAACTGGGTGGCTCAGTTGGTTAAGTGTCTGCCTTTGGCTCAGGTCATGATCCCAGGGTCCTGGGATGGAGTCCCCTGCTCAGTGGGGAGTCTGCTTCTCCCTCTACCCATCCCTCCTGCTCAAGATCTCTCTCTCTCTCTCTCACTCTCAAATAAAGAAATAAAATATTAAAAAAAATAAAGAAGAATTTGTACAGTCCTTGGAAAAAAAAACACAGAACTTCATAATCTGAAATTTTTCATGCTATAACAACTTCAAGTATAAAGGCTAACATAAAACAAATGATCTACTTTGAGTACAGAAGACTGAAGTTATTTCATTATTTGCTATTTTTTTCCATTGTTTAAGCTGAACTACTATTTATTCTATAGATGGGATTGATTTTTTTAAATGGATAGATTATTTGCATATGGGTTTCATTTTGCACTAAAACTCATTTGCATATGGAATTCATTTTGCAATGAATAGGTTGCATTTTACAATCTCTCACCCTTGCTCAAAGATTCTGGCTCACTAGAATGTTCTTAGACATTATCTTTCCACAGGTTACTATGTGGAGATAGCAGGATGTGGTAGATTAAATGAGACAGATTCTTTTAGGCCTTTGTTTCTTTCTCTTTAATATGAAGATAATGCAACTAACTCAGAGTGTTATTGTGAAGTTTTGTTATATATATATTTATTTCAATATCTATATATATGTATATACATGTGTATATTTTTTCCTGGAACAAAGGAAACACAAATATTCTTTATTATTATTACATGTTAATTTTATAATTATTTGACTATATTTATTTAATATTTATATTTGATATGAAGTATATTAATCCCATATGAAATGATTAATGACATAATTTGTTGTGTAAAAAATGCATCCTAGATACAGTATATATTTTTATTTTCTACACTTCTGGTATACATATATACATACATATATATGTTTTTTTATTCATATATATGCCGCTAATAATGTTTTGACACTTATAAAAAGTGAACTATGGGAGTAATTACCTTATCAAATGACATAGAATATTACTACCCTCCTAATATGAAAAATGAAATAAAAGTGTTATTTAACTCTCCTTCTCCTATTGGTTAGAATCACAAATATTTTTGGCCCTGGATATAAATTCTTTCATTCTTTCATAGGTTTCTAATCTATCTTGACAACCTTATCATCTGTCACCCCTAAATGTACCCTAGGCTCCAGCCACACGTCTATAATTACTGTTCCCTAGATACTATTTACAGCAAATTATCTTAATTATTTTATTATACTAAACCCTCCTTGCATTCCTAAAATGAACCCTGGGTTTGATCACTAATTCATAATTAACTTAATTTGAATTTAAGTTAATGATTTTGCTTCAATATTTGTAAGTCAGACACAGCTGTCATTGTCTTTACCAAGCTCTCCTTGTGAGTTTTTAAGCATTACCATGTGTTGTTTAAAAGAAGAGGAAAAAAGAATGTAGAAGCTTTTTTTCTCACTATTTTTTGGGACAGTTTAATAGCATTGGAATTTTCTTTTGCTTATAGTGTTAATAGAATTCACCCTGTGAAGCTATCTTGGCTGACTTTCTTGGGGAGCAGGATAAGTAATCTGACAATATTTTCCATTTATACCATCATTATACCTCACCTTTTTTTAGTAGGGATTTATAGGTATATTATTTGCAGTTAAAATGGAAAGTTCAGAAGTATTAAAAGCCAGAAAATTATTAATAGTTTTGCCCCTACAAACTGGAATTGGAGGTAGAGGTTTGGACAGGGGGATGGATATTTACTTTTTATTTAAATCCTTTTCTATCCTTTACTGTTTTATATATAAAGTAAAAAACACTTTTAAATTTTATAAAACTAAACATCTTTGAAAGGTACTATCACCAGTTGTATGAACGTACTTATGAAACTGGTTGTACTCACTTTTTACATCTGTATTATTTGAATGTTTATGGTGAATTTTCATTATTTTGCTGTTTTAAAAAACTGCAATGACTTTCCCATTACCTAGATTAAAAAATGCATACTCCTTAGAATAAAAAATTCTTTTTTTTAAATTTATTTATTTGACAGAGAGCGAGCATAAGCAGGGGGAGCAGCAAGCAGAGGCAGAGGGAGAAGCAGGCCCCCCGCTGAGCAGGGAGCCCGATGAGGGACTTGATCCTGGGACTCCAGGATCATGATCTGAGCCGAAGGCAGATGCTTTCATGACTGAGCCACCCAGGTGCCCAGAATACAAAATTCTTTGTTATCTGGCACTGCACTGCTCATACCCACCCTCATTCTGGTCATGTTTATCTATGTACAGGCAGTTTAACATTGCAAATCTTCACAACCGCACACAATATGTTTCTTTTATCTGTAATGCCTTCCTTAATCTCCCTGTTCTTCATTCTGGCTAACTCTTACCCAGCCTTGAAACTTTAGGTCTAGAGGTAACCCTCTAGAAACTGGGCTACTGTACACTTCTTTCTTTGTGTTCCCATAGAATCCAGTATCTTAACAGATTATCAGACTTTACTGCATTGTCTGTTTACTTCTCTGACACTCATTTGACTTTGAATTGTATGTAGTCTGGTTCTAGAACACAGAGATAAATGTTTGTTTAATCAATGATACATGTCTGTTTTACACACATACTTACATGTATGTATATATATTTCCATACCTCATTCCAATAAAATCTTTACTTTTAAATTGTTATGTGTTTCTCTATTTTATACCTAGTCAATAACAAAAGCAATGTCTTGTGTAGCTTTGCATTTTCCAAGTCCATAACACAATTACTTTCACATATTCAAATTTTTGTTGAAATAAATATATATAGTATTTTAACCATCATTGCACATCTTGATTCCCCACTGTATATTCATATCTCATAAATGATTAAAAGTTTATCATTTTACTGTGAAACAGACCCTAATATTCACCTTTAGTGAATATTTAGTTGGTCCTTATACCAAGTCCTTATAGGAATATTACAGTATTAGAAATTATCCCTTGACCTTCACCCAAGAAACAATTATAGAGTGAGTTTTGAGAAAGTTCAATGTTCCCCTGGAGAGAAGAAAAATGCATAATGACTGTAATTCTGTGAATTGATTCTCCAGAAATGGGGACTGGTTTCCAATGAATTTTCAATGTTTTCCTATTGTTTCTTATATAACAAAGAACATTCATTCATTCAATTTACATTGAGCACCAACTATGTGTCAGGCTGCACTAAGCCCTGGGCATACACTATTGAACATTAAAGATCATTTATAAAGTACAGATCAGCAGTATTGACACAGTCTTTTGCTATAAGTTGTATAGCAACAGCAGCAGAAATATTAACGTCTAAAACATATTGAGTACTTAATACATCCAGAGCACCATTTATAACACTCTAAAGATATAGTTGGCATTGCTTTCACTGAAACACATGTGAGGAAGTCCATCCAGAGTCTCTGCCATCCTCCCTACCCCATACAAATTCTCAGGTACCATCTTTGATATGTTTAGGCTCCTTACATTTAAAACAAGATTATAATCCTTATTTTTCAAGTTGCTTAATTTTGAATGCATATTTTCCTTGAACTATTATATGCCTCCATGGCAGGAGGTTAAGCAATCATGTGGGCTAAGGGTGTTTGATAAAGCTTAAAACACTACTAGGTTGGCCAGGGGCCTTAGGCAGCTTCATCATTATATATCATTAAATATAATATTAAAATATAATATTAAATCTATGTAGCTATCTATGTATCTATCTATCTATTAGGAAAGTGATTCCTCCACAGTCCCATGGGCCAGAGCAGGATGTGGATCAACACCTGTTTCAGAGTTCCAAGCAGTTTGCTTTAGGCACCCATTGATAACAGCTTCAAGATCCCAGCAGTCACTTCACTTCACTCAGAGACCTGGCACTGCTCTGAGGACCCAGACCTAGCAAGTTCCGACACCGTGAGCCTTCACCCGGAAGCAGCCACAGGGTCACTCCTGCCATGGTCCCCAACCAGGTCTGGGCCTTGGGGGAGGCCTGCTCACAAGGCCAATGGCCTGGGCTTGGTCCCCCAGCCTCAACGTGAGGCCTCCACTTATAGTCTAAGTGAAATCCTGGGCCTTTTGATACTACATCTCTGGAGCTACCTGGGACCCAGTCACCAGGAAAGCCAGGGTGCAGGCGAAGGGTCTCCCATGTTTCCATGGGTCCCCAGGGATTTGGGATATTTTGCTAACAGTTTTCTAATTAGAAAGCTCTCAGTGGCATGAGGCTGGGAGTAGTTACTTCAGGAAGATTGTGAAGATAGAGCAAACATTATTTTGACATGGAGTGGAATTATAGATTCAAAACTGGACTGGATCAAACACAATGAGTAGTAACATTTAGGTGCAGAAGGGGGTGGGGAACTAAAGAAAAACAACCAAACAAAAAAATCTTGACTGAAAAGAAAAATAAACTTCACTTCAAACTTGAGCTTTCTGCTGGGCTATAGTAATCTCATTAGCTGAGCAGTTGCACTTTAAAGTAGATGAAAATGCAAAAAGTCTACAGCCTGGTTACTTGCTGACTGAGAAATAACATTGATACTTAAAGACAATTGAATTGACATACATATGTAATTTTATTTAAATGATGATGAGACTGGTAATTCTGAGGGACCCCATTTTGTCTGGGTAAGAATGTTGCTGTTCTGGGATTTAATGAAAGCAAAAGTGTCAGGAGCATGGAGAGAGAGAGAAAATGTACTTTGAGAGTTTTTGCAAGACAGAAGGAAAAATTCTGCACCAAAAGATCAAACAGGGTTGCTATTTTTATTTTTTCATCAAACAGGATTTCCACAGAAAGCTTGGGAAAATAATGATAAAATATGTGTTATAATTAGGTACTCTTTGGACCAAATGGGCTTTATAGTCCAGGCAGAAGATTCCAAGTTCATCTCCAAGTTCATCACCATCAGATCTCTGTGGTGAGATCAATATTTGGCTGTATTTTAAAGCAGGAGACTAAAAGGCTAAAATAATTTTGGACAAATCCATCCCCTGAAAATTAAAGAATAACCCAACAGCAGTTGTTACCTATATTTTTTAAGAGTAATGCTGAGTTACTAAATATACAGAGAATGTGACTTTCCTCAGTGATGTGGGAAACAAAGGCAGAAAAAAAATTATTAAATTTCCTTAACTACCTATAGCCCATTGACAAGTCCTTGAAACAGGCAGAGTGACATTCTTCTAGGGACTCAACTGCCTTGATGTTGACACTTTGCTAAGGGCAAAAGGCAATCCTAGCTCAAACCCCACCCCCTAGGATCCTGTAAGTCTTCTTTAACATATAAAAATTCCTTTGGAAACTTCCTTTATCTCTAAACCCCCCAAGACACATGTTGGCAATCATCCCCAAGCATATGGCCCACCATTATACATCTGAAGGGTCTCATGACTAAGGTTTTTTTTTTTTTTTAAAGATTTTATTTATTTATTTGAGAGAGAGAGAGAGCACATGAGAGGGAGGAGGGTCAGAGGGAGAAGCAGACTCCCTGCCGAGCAGGGAGCCCGATGCGGGACTCGATCCCGGGACTCCAGGATCATGACCTGAGCCGAAGGCAGTCGCTTAACCAACTGAGCCACCCAGGCACCCGACTAAGGTTTTATTAGACGGTAATAAATGACCTTTTCCCAAAAATATCTAGCCCCCTCGAGGTCCTGGAAATCTTGCTTCCAAAATTCCTTAGAGACTTAAGCTATCCCTAACCCCCTCCCAACTTGCAAGTATATAATAGGCCACTCCTCATGACCCCGGTGCAGCTTTTTCTGCCCACGGGTTCTGTCCCATGTTTTAATAAAAACCACCTTTTTGCACCAAAGATGTCTCAAGAATTCTTTCTTGGCCATTGGCTTCAAACACTAACATCTTTCCAACATCACTCAGGGCATGATTTTAGAGGTACCAGACCCACCTCTTTTGTAAAATAATCCCTCAGTTTTCTTTTGAGGCAATTGTTTTGAATGTTTTTTCTAGTAAGCATCACTTTCCTGATTCTAAAGTTAAAACTTTCTCAATATAGATGATTTAGAAGATACAAAATATTTTAAAAGGCAAATAATCATCACCACATGCAATATGCTACTTTCCTTTAAGACTTCCTTTGTTGTTGCTTTAAGAGGTTTTCCTCACTCCAGTAATTGCACAATTAATTTCTTATATTTTCTTTTTAAGATTACTTATTAAACATTTAATTATTTAATCCATATTTTGGTGACTGGTGATAAGTGACTATGTAAAATTTGGTAAATAAATAATTGTCGTGGCACTGTTTATTGGCTAATCTTTTCTTTTCCTAATATAACGCCACCTGTATAAATTACTAAGTTTGTACTTGCATTGGAGGCTATTGGGAACTATTTTTTCCCATTACTCTATATTATCACATTAGTAATAAACTGTTCTAATTTTTTTAAGCATTGTAGTCTATTTCCTCAGCTATTCCAACTGTTTATTCTTTTACATGGATGTTAACATCATATTCTCACACCCCCTTCACCCTCCAAAGTAATCATTATTATTCATTGTTATTTTCACAGCAATGATCCATAAACTAATAACAGCGAACAGTTCTGTGGTTTTTTTTTCCCATCTGTATAATGGGTACCACCCTCCCCTGCCCAAGTCTTTATGTTATTGCTTCAGCTTAAAGCACCTTTTCTTCTGTTCTTCTATGGCTCATTTTAAAGCCTCAGTTTAAATATCTCAGTGTAAATGTCCAAGTCCCAGATTAAATGTCACCTCTTCAGAGAAGAAACCCTTCTTTGATCACTCAGTCTAAAGTAACTCCTACCCCTAACATCTACACACTGAATCACATTGCCCTGGGTTTTTTCTTTTATAGTACATATAATTTTAAAAAAATTATTTTTTTTATATTTATTTACCTGTTTGTTTCCTCAGCCAAATATATAAAAATCATGAAGGAAAGGATTTTATCTTTTTCACTGCTTTTCCCCCATCATCTAGCACAATGTCTGGTACATATTGATGTTCAAAAATTGTTTGCTGAATGAACAATGAATGAGTGAATGAAGTCAGCTCAGACATAACTCCCTCTGCTCTGTGCTTGATGTATACTCTACCAGTCCCAGCACTGCTACCATTGGTTGCTCTGTAGAGTTACATGTAGCATCTAGTGAAGTGGTATCTAGATTTCCAACAGCTCTTCACTCCCCAAGCCAGACTCTGTTATTGACACTATCAGATCATAATTGTGATCTGGCCCTTTGTGAGGTTCCTCAGTCTTTCCCATTTCAAGATATTTCACAGAAATCTCTCAGGGTTTGTGCTGTGGTTGGCTCCTTAGATGTGAGGGATACCCCTTACTATTTTGTTTTTCTTTCACTTCAGTTGGATTCTAGAAAGATGGAACCATTTTGGTTCCTGGGCCAGCTTTCTGACAAGACCACTTACTAATTATAACATTAAACTCTATATCCTGATTATTAACTTATTTATTTATTCTGTTTATGTGATCTATAAAATACTTGCAGAGCATTTTAAAGTGTCTTGCTATAAATGTGATGTTTTTCTTGATTCTTTAAAAATTATTTAAAAATATATTACAAGGTTAATTTCATTTGGTGCATTACAGCTTTGAGTATTGAATGTTAACATTTATTTTTAAAATTTGTTATATTTTTCTGGTTTAGTGTGATCAATGTCTTTGGAAATTAAACAATTGACCAAAATATTTTTAGGTGTTAAGTCTGTCTTACCTCTCCCTCCCTCTTTTTCCTGCCCCCCCCACACGCACACACATGCACACTACATATGACTATTAGTCATCTCTTTTAAACAAAAAAGTCAAAATTTTTTTTTCAGATCCAGAAATTTTCTCTCCACTGTTCTTTAGTTTTTGCTTCTGTTACATCGTATCTGTTTTCTTCTAAAATCTTTATTTTGTGTATATTGAATTCCTTGAATTTGTCCACAATGTCTGCCATATTTTCTCTTACGGATTTTCACCAGTTTACATTTCCTCAGAGCTCTAAATGAAGTTTTTTAATCTGTTTGCTGCTTTTAAAATTCAATCATTACCACATTATATGGTACTTTTCTAAAGTTTTAAATTTAACAATCTTATTTTTAAAAATCTGTGTGTATGTTTAACTCCAATTCATCTCTCATGATTACTTGCTCTAGTGTTGTTTGATTTATTTATTTTTGGACCAATTACATTCTTAAATCCTGTTGAAAAAAATCATAAAACTTCCCTAATGTTCTTCTGTTACTTAGAATACCTGTGTTTCCCAGAGAGTTATCTCTTCTGATTCTTGATAACGTCCTTTGTTTGAATTACAGTATATCGTCACATATTGGGTGATTTTTTCCCTTTTTTTTAAAAAAAATCTCATATCAGAATATCTATGGTTCCACATTACTTTGCCATAGTTAAGTAGAGAGAAGTAATGTAAGAAATTGGTGTAGATCTTTGCATGAATCTTTCAAATCTAGATGCAAAGAAAGGGGACATTTTATAATTTATTATAAATTTTTGTTGTTACTGACTTCATAGTCTAGAGGGATTGAGAAAGGATCCAGAGCCCTAAACAAACCAAGTAGGAAATATTGCCACTGTGCTATTTCTTCATTTGTGAGAGCAAACAGTGCAAACAAGCCTAGAAGCAAGCCCACAATAATCAGCTTCCTTGTACCAAGAACAAGTCATGACAGTCCTCAGCTTCCTTCTTAGTGATGCTGCCTGTAGCACTGACTTTTGGCTTCTAGTGAGCCCTCACTGTCAGTTAAGTTATTCTCACTTCTCCACATGTCTAATTATAGGTCTAGATGCTGTGCATGAAGAGAGGTGATGCAGCATTAATGTGATATGCCTTTCAATGTTCTTTGGCCCACTCTAGCAATTAATTCAGGCTTCTTTTTTAAACTTTAAGAAGCCCTGCTCAAGTTAGTTACCTCAATTTACTTCTCAGATGTTATTTTTTCACAGGAGGCAATTTTCTCTTATGGGTTCTAATCTTTCCTTCATCTGGCCCCTTCTTATTTGAACTAACAGGAAATCCTCAAAGTCTGTGGTACATCAATTGCCAGTTTTCCACTCTGTTTTTACATCTCTAGTCTTTTCAGTGAGAATATAGAGAATTTCTGTACCATCACTACAATTGTTACTGAAAGCCATTTCTTTCACTTCTTCTACTTCATTTCTTTTGAAAAATTAGATTTGCTTTAAAAGTTTGGAACTATGCAGCAAGTACAATATTGACATTCTGGATTTTTAAAATAAAATTATCCTGGTAAGGTGATCCATTAAGGCATTATCAGACATTATACTCTTTAAAATTCAACAAATATTCATTAATAAAAGTAAATGAGATACAACCCCCCTTCTAAAGTCTAAAGGTGCCCACAAAAATGAATATATTTATTGTCATTTAACAGGAAGAGGAAATTAGGCAAGGAAAAAATAGTTTTATTAGGATTATTAATAAGAAATGTGATATAAAGGGTAACTATATAAGCAATAACAAATTCAGAGCAACTCTAGCAAGAGACTTCTTACCAATGGTCAGCATGAGAATTCTGACACAGAAAGCAAAAATAGGGTTACCAAAATGAGGACTGGAAGAATGAGGATTGGAAGGGAAGTGGGAGGACATTGTGCTGACTCAGAGTATTACCTACGGTTGGATAAGCCTTTTTTTTTTTTTCTTTTTGACATGCATCTTAATATTATAGTATTTCCATTACTCTAAGATTAGGATGTTTCCTTAAAGGTTTTCCAGTTAGTATTTGTGCATACACACAAAAGTGAATTCTTGAATGACAAGAAATCAATGCAGGTCAAATCTAGATATTTACCTGCTGAATAAGGATTTTCTATTGCTTTCCATATGGCTGTCCTCCAGCAACAGTGGGTCAAGTCCTTCTCATGCTTCGAATCTTTCTGACTTCAATTCTTCCCCATCTTTCTGACTCTTTTGCCCTTTTCTTCTGCTTTTAAGGCCCCATATGTATATATATATATATTTTTTAAAGATTTATTCATTTGACACAGAGAGAGAGACAGCTAGAGAGGGAACACAAGCAGGGGGAGTGGAAGAGGGAGAAGCAGGCTCCCAGCTGAGCAGGGAGCCCAATGAGGAGCTCGATCCCAGGACCCTGGGATCATGACCTGAGCCGAAGGCAGACGCCTAACGACTGAGCCACCCAGGCGCCCCCCCATCTGTATATTCTAAGATCCATGATATTATCCCCATTTTAAACTCAGCTGATTAGCAACCTTAATTACATTAGCAAAGTCCCTTATCAACAGTACCTAGGATTGAATAAAGTGGTCATGGGAATCTTGGGTAAAGGGCATCTTTAGAATTCTGCCTACTGTCAAATGTATACAGGGTAAGCTTTCATAAGGGAGAGACCTATGCCTCATTGCTTTGCTAGCTCTCTTCTTTATTCACTGCTATTATTTGCTTTTATACATTTTTGCAATTATAAATATAGATTTCCAAAACTGACTTCTTAAACTTGACTTGACCACACACATACACACACACACACAAAAAGAGAAATTCTTTTTCTTCCTCCAAACATTTGAATCATTGACCAAAATAAAGTCCTGGAAGTTATTAGCCTTTGAATTTTACATAATTTCTTATGATATGAAGTGCACAAAAATTATATTAAAATACCACTGAAAGTTAATCATGAACAGACCATTTAGAATTCTTAAAGATGCTCATTTTGTAGAGAAATGAGGAAACAGAAATGTCAGCACTGGCAGCTGAAAGGGTATAGATCTCCTGGTAATAAGAGAGGCAGCTGTTTCAATACACATTTTTTTTGGAGTAAAATGCCCCATTGTGCTCTGGAATCCCTAATTAATTATGGTAAAGAACCAGAGTTTGCTGTTTTGTACCATCCAGAAAAAAATGATATTAAACAACAAGGTATGATCTAAGGAGACTTTACACTAGAGATTTAAAGTGATCTAAGATACAGAGCAAACCATATTGTCAATTAGTAGTTCCCAAAATGAATAGAAAGGCAGACAAATAAGTTCATTTTTTAATTTTAAGTCTCTAGAAATGTAAGTAAATCATTGAAACACTCCCTCTTTTAAATGTTAAAGATTCAAAATAAGTGCCTGGCTTCTTTAGACAGTATAATATAACTAATAGAGCATAAGCTTTGGAGATAGATAAAACTAGGCCTAAACCTTGGCTTTCTCACTTAGTAAATGTATGCATATGAGCAATTTACCTAATCTTTCTGTTTCACTTTCTTCACCTATAAAGTAGAAAAAGTGTTACCTTCTTTGTAGGCTGTGGTGATGGTGAGGATTAAACAATTTGTTAAGTTCATACTCAGTACTGGTCACTTAGTAAGTACTGAAATGGCTTGTAGTTATTTGCCCAAGCCTATGCAACATAAACCTTGGTTGCTACTGAATAACACATGAGACAAATGTTGGAGTTGGTACTATGATATGATAATCTCTATCATGAATAAACTCCTTTCCTCTCCACTTTCTTGTTCTCCCCCTCCTCTCTCTTGGTATCTTCTTTGTCTCTCCTTTTCTCTCTTTTCTTGAGTTTTGTTTCACTCTGTTGTTTTTTTTTTTTTTCCTATTTTTTTCCAGAGTGGTTGGAGAAACAGTAGTAAAATAAGTATTGTGTAGTTATAAAGACCAAAGGGAAAAAAGTGTTTCAAGGAGCAATTTGTTACCAGTGTTAAATACAACAGAGAGATCAAGGAAAATGAGAACAGAGAAGATAATTCTGCAGATCTGGCAGGAAGACAGTCTGCTGATGACTTTCATAAGAACAATCACACTCCAGGGTATTAATTTGATGAATCAAGAATTTTCAAGTTTCAAGGGTATATAAAGCACAATGAGTGGACTCAATATAGAGATACAGGCTCAAAAGATAATATGAAAAACTCAAATCAGCTTTATTCCAGCCACATATTCTTCCTGAAACATAATGGGGAAGAAAGTAAGGAAGCAAATTAGGGTTTAAGAATTTTACACATCTCCAGGCAAGGTCTTCAGAAAGGCTAGAGGAGGAACAATACTTAAATGAGAGTCCCAGAGGGTACAATATCTTCATCTACTCTTGAGTTAGTTTGTGGTCTGTTGTGTAGTGCTGTCTCAGAGAGATTCATTAGCTGACTTACTCCAAATGCTACGTCTAGACCCAAACACTTATACACACTTATTGAGTTAACTGGGTGTAATAAAAAATGGCAAGGAAATGATGGACTAAACATTTACTCTTTTTCATCTTCCTGTGAATTGCTTTCCTTCCCTTTGAAGTCCCAGACAACTTCTTCCTTCTGCTTAGTTCTTAGTTCTGTCTAGTTCATTTTGCCTGTCTTTAGTATCTCATGTCTGTGTGGATTCCCTGTATATATGTAATTGAATTTGATTTTTCTCCTCTTAATCTGTCTCTGTTATTTTGATTTCTTAGACCAGCCAGAAGCCCCTTGAAGGGTAGAGGAAAATATTTCCTCCCCAACACTTGAAAAAAAGGTTAAATTTTCAGCATGTGAAATGGGAGGTTTGGTAAAAAATAATTTCTTGACCATTAGGCATGTATTAAATATTGGAATTGAGCTATTAAATATTTCAAATGTTAAAAATAGAAAAACTTTCATTAACCTTGAATTGTTTGAATTTGGTTCTGTCTGAAATCAGAGTAACAAATCGTAAGCAGTTAAGATTTTTGCCACCTTGTGAATTTACCATTTAGTTTTTGTTTTTATTGAAAATGAGGAATAAAGCAGCAAAAGAATACAAAATCAAGGAAGCTCTATATGTAAGTAAAGGAGATAATGTGTGATAGAGAACTCAGAAGATTCTCCATTTTTAGGGTTTCTTCCTATGGGGTTTGTACCTTTGGATAAGTTATTTGAGTATCATGAATCTCAGGTTTCTCAACTGGAAAATAGAAATTATTCCTATGCCACTTAATTTATAAGCCAGTTTTTTAAGATCGAATGACTTAATAGTTTGTGAAGCTGTTTTGTAAATTATAAAATTCTAAATAACACAAATTGTCATTATGAAAATCAATGTGTATCATAATATTTTATTTTATTTTATTTTATTTTTTTAAAGATTTTATTTATTTATTTGAGAGAGAGAGAATGAGAAAGAGAGAGAGCACATGAGAGGGGGGAGGGTCAGAGGGAGAAGCAGGCTCCCCGCTGAGCAGGGAGCCCAGTGCGGGACTCAATCCAGGGACTCCAGGATCATGACCTGAGCCGAAGGCAGTCGCTCAACCAACTGAGCCACCCAGGCGCCCTGTATCATAGTATTTTAAATGCAATCCTATAACTGTGTAAAATATTACTTGTGCTCACATTTTCGGTTAGACCCTTAGGATATCTTAAAAAGTAAGATAAAAAAAGGTCTATAATTTTTTAAATCCATCTGAAAAATCTAGACTAATTAGAATTATATTAAAATAGAATACACATCCATATTCTAAAAGCAACAAATATGTTTACCTTAAAAACTTTAACTTTCTGATTTTAATACTATTTGGAGGCTGTTTTATTATCTTCTTATGTAGATAAAGCTATGCAGAAGTTTTGACTCAGCTGATTAAATATCTACTTGGACATCAATTTCCACCTCTAACTCTTTAGTTGAATCTGGTTGCTTGCTATACTAAAGAATAAATGATAACTGGATCTTGCATCAAAGAAAGAGGGAAATATTTCTTTTTTTTAAATTTTATTATGTTATGTTAGTCACCATATAATACATCATTAGTTTTTGATGTAGTGATCCACGATCCATTGTTTTCGTATAACACCCAGTGCTCCATGCAATACATGTCCTCCTTAATACCCATCACCGGGCTAACCCATCCTCCCATCCCCCACCCCTCTAAAACCCTGTTTGTTTCTCAGAGTCCGTAGTCTCTCATGGTTCATCTTTCCCTCCGATTTCCCTCCCTTCATTTTTCCCTTCCTTCTCCTAATGTCCTCCATGCTATTCCTTATGTTCCACAAATAAGTGAAACCATATGATAATTAACTTTCTCTGCTTGACTTATTTCACTTAGCATAATCTCCTCCAGTCCCATCCATGTTGATGTAAAAGTTGGGGATTCATCCTTTCTGATGGCTGAGTAATATTCCATTGTATATATGGACCACATCTTCTTGATCCATTCATCTGTTGAAGGGCATCTCAGCTCCTTCTACAGTTTGGCTATTGTGGACATTGCTGCTATGAACATTGGGGTGCATATGGCCTTTCTTTTCACCACATCTGTGTCTTTGGGATAAATACCCAGGAGTGCAATTGCTGGGTCATAGGGTAGCTCTATTTTTAAATTTTTGAGGAACCTCCACACTGTTTTCCAAAGTGGCTGTACCAACTTGCATTCCCACCAACAGTGTAAGAGGGTTCCCTTTTCTCCACAACCTCTCCAACATTTGTTGTATCTTTCCCTGTCCATTTTGGCCATTCTAACTGGTGTGAGGTGGTATCTCAATGTGGTTTTGATTGGAATTTCCCTGATGGCTAATGATGATGAACATTTTTCCATGTGTCTGTTAGCCTTGTGTAGGTCTTCTTCAGAGAAGTGTCTGTTCATGTCTTCTGCCCATTTTTTGACTTGATTATTTGTTTTTTGGGTGTTGAGTTTGAGAAGTTCTTTATAGATCTTGGATACCAGCCCTTTATCTGATATGTCATTTGCAAATATCTTCTCCCATTCTGTGGGTTGCCTTTTTGTTTTGTTAAGAGGGAAATATTTCAAGGAAAGATCTTAAAGTTGCCCCTGAGGAGCAAATTCAGTGTTCTACTAGTTTAATATTTTCTCACAAACAGGAACAAAATTGTGCTCTTCTGACGCTGCATGACTCCAGATTTGTTTGTTTCACAAAATGTATTTCTGTAGAATTAAGAATGCCTACTGTATAAATACATGAAATGATGACATGTTGTGATACTTGTAAATGTCTTCCTTCTTTTTGTTTGCTTTTATGAATGTTTTTACGTGTACTGTCTTAACAACTAAATTAAGAATCACAGTTCAGCTTAATGCAAAAGTTTCTACTTAACATGACGAAGCCACTTGGCAGATGAATAGTATGGAGCAGGTTTTACAAAATTGCCCAACTTCCTTTGGACTCCAAATGGTTCATATGCATTTAGGAAAAATTAATCTGAACCACACTTAAATGATTGGCTCTGAAATATCCATTAAATCTCAGCATAAGGATTTGAAAGTTATTATTGACAGTTTCTTATACAGAGGAAACCAACACATATCCTGTGTTGCAAAACTACAGAACACCTGTACCTGGAATATTACATACAGTTATAATCACTGGATCATAAGAAAGACACAGAATTGGGGTAGGAGAAACTTAAATCATCACAAAATAGGAGACATTGCTATATAGAACAACCTTAAACTAGGACTTTCTGGTGAAGTGTTACCTTCTAGGTTCTTGTTTAAAGAGCCAGGAACAATGTTTAAAATTGTAAAACAGGTCTTTTAGGACGATGAGAAAGAAAAACTATTTTCCACTGGAGAGTGAATGGTTTGATAAAAGAATATTGATATTGAAGTAAGACAGGTTTGAATGAGAGTCCCAACTCCAACATATGTCTGCTGTGTGACTCTGAGCAAGTTACTTTGCCCCTGAATCTCAATTTCTTCACTTATGGAATAAAGGTAATTATAATAACTGGTTTTGGGAATTAAATGAGACAATATTATTTCACAGTCCTAGACAGTTAGTGGGAATTCACTAATTATTACTTCACCATTTAACACATTTTTAAAAAGTGGAATTACCATTCCAAACAAAGTAGAATTACTATTCAAATAAAAGGCATGTGCTAAATAGTTTAAAGAAGCATAATGATGAGAGTGACAGTCCCATAGTAGATTTTTAAACAGAAATTCAGGATATTTAGAAAGGATACAAATTTTCAGTTAATAAGAAGAATATGTTCTGAGGATCTAATGTAGAGCATGGTGGCTATAGTGAATAACATATATATACTTGAAAGTTACTGAGAGTAAATCTTAAACATTCTCACCACACATACGTGCGCGCGCACACACACACACACAGAGTTAACTACGTGAGGTGATGGACATGTTAATTATCTTATCTTGGTAATCATTTTACAATGCATACATATACCAAATCATTACATTCTATGTACTACTTTTAAATATATACAATTTTAAATATTTAAATATACAACTTTTATATTTGTATTTAAATATACAACTTTTAAATATATACAATTATATTTGTCAATCATGCCTCAACAAAGTTAAAAAAAAAAAAACAGAAAAGAATATCCCAAGCATTTTGAGGTAAATGTTTAAGAAGATGTTTCAGAGGAAATTTTGGCCAAAATGTTAGGAGAAAAAGGCTTTTTTCCCCCTTCTACAGCTGGCCCTGAATGAACAGATTCTTTTTATAAGGCAGTGAATGAGAATTTCAGAGACAGACATTGGTCAAAAGAGAACTCCCAAAGCTCTTTTACTTTCTATTTAGGATAATATTAAGCAAGAATTAGATAATATCCATCCTGATTTCTCAGCCCTTTAATGATGAAGTTTCTTTACTATATGTTTAACTGTTTCAAATATCCAAGTAGAAAATCAAGACAGTCTCCTGTCTTAGCTTAAGAGTTTGTCAATGGTCAATCATTATGGGCATGGCCTAGTCTCTGCTCCTCTCCTTTCATAAAAACTCCCTCCTTTTTCTTAATGCCTAAATTGACTGTCAGTGAAGACAATTGTATTTTTTCCTTAATTAGGGCATTGATACATGAGTTTCTTAAAATTACAGAGAGGTTTGCAAATTCACGTGCATGTAAAAATTTGCACGGTTCTTTAGGGGCCAAGAGAAGACCTCCCCAAGATGGGTCACTTTGACATGCAGATTATTTTGAGTTAAAAGCAATCAAAACCCAGCAGATTCAGGAAAAACTCTTGACCTCCCCCTCAACTGCCTAAAAAGGATATGGATGAAGGGTCTGCTCCAGGAAGAGAGCTATCACCATAGAAAACCACATTATAATATGAACTAGGTATGGTAGACAGAAAGGAACCTAGAAAGGCCTGTTTGTTAAAGTCCTCCATGTTTCATTGTTTTTGAATGGCCCAGCAAACATTTGTTGACCAAACATCTACTCTTTTTCATCTTCCTGTAAATTGCATTCCTTCCCTTTGAAGTTCCAAATCCCTACCCCCTTCTCCTTAGTTCAGGATGACATGTAATACTGCATTTTGACTGTCTTTGGAATTTTATATCTATACAAAATTAAATTAGATTTTTTCCTGTTAACCTGTCTGACATCAATTTGATTCTTAGTACAGCTAGAAGGACTTTGAAGGGCAGAGGAGATTCTTCCTTTCTGACAGTATAATATAAACCATAAAGGCTAGAGAATACCCCATTATCTCTTCCAGTTCTTGTTTATAAGATAAATAATTTATCTCTTGGGAATGAAAAGGCCCAAATCTTGCTATACTATTACATCCTGGTATATTTTCAAATCCTTATGTTTCCAGATGAAGACTTCATTGTCTTGTGGAAAATAGTCAAGAAAGCCCTTGATTTTGTAGGATTGTCCAAGAGTCCCTGGAACAAAAGACTGTCAGTCATGCTTCTCTTTGGACTTCTCATGTTTCACTGGTTCTATGAAACAAGATTCTGACTCACTTTGCTATTTGTTTTTCTTAGATAACTATTAGAGTTAGTTTGCTCTCTTACAGAGCAAATAAAGCCTGAGTGTTCCATTCAAGAGTGGTTGTAGTGAACAAAACCAGAGTGGCTTATTATTAATTTTGGTGCTCTTTCTACTTGTAACTTTAGATGAAAAATCTTTTGTATATAGTGCTAAGTAAAGAAAGAGCAATATGCAAAATTGAATGTATAGCACGATCACAATCTTTTAATATCCATAAGAAAATGTAATAAAGAAAATATCATCAAATATATTGATTTGAAGGGTAGGCTTTATCTGTTTTTAAACTTCTTTTCAGGACATAATCCATTTACAATTAAAAAATAAGTTAGATACACATTTAAGGGAAAATCTGTACATCAATCCCAAGAATTGTGAAATGTTGTGGATGCTGTGATATCTGCTGTGGCTGGAAATGGCTGTGTAGGAAGTAAGTCACCTCTTAATTGTGATTTCAAAGTAATGTGGGAATGCCCCTCTGCCTCAAATTAGTTCCTCCACAAACTTTCATATAAATGCCTGAATCCCTGCAATTAAGACATTATCTTTCTGGACTGTGGATATTTTCCTTTGTTAAAAAGTAGTACATACTTTGGGAGGGGAAAACTATCCAACATATCTTTTTTTTTTTTTTAAAGATTTTATTTATTTATTTGAGAGAGAGAATGAGAGACAGAGAGCATGAGAGGGAGGAGGGTCAGAGGAAGAAGCAGACTCCCTGCCGAGCAGGGAGCCCGATGCGGGACTCGATCCCGGGACTCCAGGATCATGACCTGAGCCAAAGGCAGTCGCTTAACCAACTGAGCCACCCAGGTGCCCCCAACATATCTTAATAAAGGCTTTTAACTGAAACCTCAAAAACAAAACAAAACAAAAACACAAGACCAGGTATACAAGATGACTTGGTTAAGGTTTTTAATTGCAGGCAACCAAAACTGTTTTAGGATAATTTAGGAAAAAACATATTTTATTGAATCTATTTGATATCTCATAAAATCACAACAAAAATGAAAAAAAAACAGGCTTAGGTAATGAGCAGAAAAAAGGAGCTAAGATATAATGGAGAATGCACTCTATTGGTAAGAGACAAAAGCAGTGGTAATAACATCAAATTCAAAATTTAGGTGGGTGACAAACCTAGTCATATGCCTACCCTCTAGCTAAAAAGTAGGTTGGAGAAGAAGGTAAAGTTTTTCAGTTTCTATAGTGTGAGGTGGGCTCTCTCTCCTGCCAATATTCATAAGGTAAGAAATTCATCAACATGGGAGTTCAGATAATAAACACCCAAAAGTAATGACAAATGTTCACAGAAAATGCAGTGAGGGCAGATAATAATATAGTTATGTAATAAGAAGTTTTATGTGGGAGGGTACAATATATTTGTATTCCTTGTATGTGGTATCAAAATAAATTAAAGTGATAGATATATCGAGGGGAAATTTAAGTCAAGCCTGAGGAATTTAGCGTGAGGTTCATCTGTAGATGTTTATGCAAGTGTAATCTGGTATAAGTAATGTTTGAAAAGATTATCCTTGCTGCAGTGAGAAAAAGTAAGATCTTGGAAACAGAGACAAGAAGTGGGATATTTGAATTGCAATCATCAAAGTTCTTTCTGTTAATATTTCACCAGGCACAATTTGAAAAGGCTAAAAACTTCTGATCCCTAGTTGCTCCTACTTATTCTTACCTTATTGCTTCCCCCCCACTTTGTTATGTCATTCCAAAAAGGCTTATTTCCTGACTCCTATGATTAGTAGTAAGCCAATGAAGTTCCTAGAACTTACACCATTTCACATGATTCGAAATTCTAGATAATGTGTAGCTGTTGAATAAAGTACAACCTTCCACACACCACATATAAGTTCTGAAGCACCTGCTTTTTTGGAAAAAAAAAAAATCTTGTTTTCCCTTGACCCACTTTAGAATTTTGTTTGCAACTCATTTTCGTATCAGAAGAATTTTTAATAAACTATTAATGTTAACTGCTTGCCATAAGCAAATATCTAAGCAATACCTTATGTAAATTCATATCACTACTGAAAGGAGCTTTGCAACAAATCCTTATTTTTTTAAAAGATTTTATTTATTTATTTGACAGCGAGAGAGGGAACACAAGCAGGGGGAGTGGGAGAGGGAGAAGCAGACTTCCCACTGAGCAGGGAGCCCGACACAGGGCTCCATCCCAGGACCCTAGGAACAGGACCTGAGCTGAAGGCAGACTCAAGGACTCAGCCACCCAGGCACCCCATGCAGCAAATCCTTATGTATTTACTCCCCAGCTTATATATATTTTATAAACTCTTATTTTGGAATGTTTGTTCATAAAGAGAGGAACATTTATAATGTCAAAGCTTGTTATTCTTAGTACATTTATATAAGACCTTTAGTCCTTCACATGGATCAACTTGTCCTATTGACTTTAATATGCCAGACCCAGTGCATTCTGGGAAGATGGGGGATGGCAAAGTTAAACATATTTTCATTAAATACCACTTTCCCAACTACTCCAATCACAGCTCCTTTAAATTTTAGCAGCTCAATATTTGACTCAATCAGAATTATTAATATCATCCTTTTCTTGTTTTACACAGTTAAAATATACTAATTTCACCTTCTGTAGAAAAATCTAGGTTAGCATGTCTTTTTTTTTAAAGATTTTTATTTATTTACTTGAGAGAAAGAGAGAAGAGAGAGAGCACAGAGGGAGAGGGAGAAGCAGACCCCTGCTCAGACATGGGGCTTGATCCCAGGACCCTAGGAATGACCTGAGCTGAAGGCAGATACTTAACCAACTGAGCCACCCAGGCGCCCCTAGGTTGGCATGCCTTAATATGTCAGTGTGTCTTTTAGGAATGGTATTTTAGATACTATATGAAATACATGCATTAAAAAGTTATGGATAATATGAATTGTACTGGCCAGGAATACCAAAAATATTTAAAAACCAAAGGCCAAAAATGTAAAATACAAAAAAAAAGCAAAAAAAAATTGTCCAATAGTTTGTCAGAAAAGTTGTTATGCTCTATGAACAGATTTTATGGCGTTATAAAAATATGTATGATAACCAGTCTTTGCCCATAAATGTTAGTTTAGCTTATTTCAGTATGGAAATGTTTTCAAATACAGCTTTTCCCAGCTATGGCACTAGGTGGATGCAAGGTAGGGGCAAGGGCAAGAATATTGCATTGCATGGAATATACTTTTGAACTATAGCCAATTTGGCATATAGACATTTTAGCCTCTGACCTATTCTGTGTATTAGTGAACAATGGCTTTATCATCCAATAGCTGGGACATATTCTGAGCATAACAGAATTCTATAAGTTTGTGGTGTAGATTTTTTTCATGTATACATCACTGGTGATATCAGTGTAGGTCAAACATCCAACAAAGGTCAGAGAGTTGTTTCACAGCTAATCTTGTTTAATATTGAAACTGTTAGAAATAATACCCAAGGGAAAAAAGGGAGGATGAAATATCCTCCCTCCCATGAGGAAGATTTGTTCCTTCATTCTTAATGAATTAAAATTATCCATGCTTAAAGAGGGTGAAAACATCTCATCCCAAGCTAACAAATATGTGGATGCCAAAAGGGGCCTTTTCCAACTGCTAGCATTACCTATTGATAAGATCAGCCATGTAGGAATTCACAAAATGAGAGAGATAAACTGTGGCATTATCTGGCTAATCCTGCTTTCTTTAGGCTCAACCATTCAAGATGGATGATTGTCTACTGTTTTGAAGCTCTCGAGAAGCATATAATGCATTTCAGTATTTCATCAATCTTTTCTGTTTGTCTGAAAATCATATTTCCTATTTCCACTTAAGTGAATCTCTTCTTGTTTGATAACGCATGCACATTATTTTTCAATATTTTTTTCTTAGAAGCTTTTTACAATATTTGGGGATTGCTATCTAACCAGTCCGTAAACCCTTCATTCTGTAAGCTAAACAACCTAATTCCTTTAACATTCCCAATACCTATTATACCAATTATTTCTATTATTTTCTGAAAAAAATCACCAGTTCTTCATATCCTTTAAAAATGTGCAACTAAAATTTCAAATAAGGTATAGAGAAACTATAATATCCAGAGCAAAGAATGGATCTAGAACATGGGTTTATGAAGTGGTAGGTCTGGTCACTAGGGACATGAAATAAGCTAGCAAGAATTTTAATGAAAAAAGTTTTTTTAAATAACATATAGCAAAATTTTATTTTTTAAAAATTTTTTTCACATATATAACCTAATTTATTCAGTTTGGGGAAAATATTTGGAGAAAATAAAGCCTAGTCAAGTCTGAGAGAATTGTCATATTCATTTTAAAAAATTATTTTAAAACATTTAAGATAATTGTAGATTTGCATGTAGTTTCAAGAAATAATAGAGATCCCATGTACTCTTTAAGCATATAGCAAAATTTTAATAAAATAATACATCACTTTACAGTATGCATTCCCAGTGCCAACATGATATCTCTCACCATAGAAACAAAATTTAGAATTTTTAAGATTATAAATTAAAAATCAATAATAGCATATATACTGAAAAGCATCATTCTTGAGGTGTAAGCAAAGCAAATTAAAAAATCATCATCTATGTCTTACTTGATGTCAAAATAGTTTTATAATGCCATTGAGTCATTCAAGCATCAACTTCTACATAACGGCCCTCAATGTCAAGCCACAGAGGCTTTCCTCCATCATGGCAACAAAGAGTAGAAAATGAGCATACCATACACATTAAAGTTAATTGCTAAGACAGAGAAATATATAACAGGTCTGAGATGTTGGAAGCATTAAAATGGTGACAATGTTAAATAACAAATAACAAAGATTGATTAACTCAATTGAATCAAGGTTTGTTTTGAAGCTAAACTTAAAATTCTGATAGAATATTTAAATCACCTGTAGAAGTCTAAGAAATTCTTATATTACTGTCTTGAAATATTATAAAACAATTATAATAGCAGATATACTTTGTTCCTGATTTAAGGGGCATATATTTAATGTTTCACCAATAAATAATCTGAATTTTCCTGGGGTGTGGGTGTGTGTGAACACATATGCTTTCATTTGGAACAGGCATAGTATTAAATGAAATTTCAGTATCAGAATCATTAAATCTTTGTGGCATAAATTGGGTTGATTTTCATTATCTGTAATCATGTATATATGCATGTATGTATGTATGTATTATAAAATAATAAACGGGCACAAGATTAAAAAAATCCAAACAGTACATGACGGCATTAAATTAAAAATACAAATAAAAAGTTCTTATTTATGCTTACGACAGAACAGTGAACTAGATAAGCTGAACAAAAAAAAAGAAAATTTCAGTTTTTTTAAACACATAGATGTTGTTTAAAATATAAGAAATGTACTTTCAAGTACATTGCTGATCTTTCAAGAAAGAGAAATGCCGAAGGGCCACAAAAATTAAATGGGGAGTTGAAACAAGTGTGGTAAGTGAAATACGGGCTGCCCAGGAAGAGAAAACTTCGGGGAAAAATGGCCAATCCCAACAAAAATCAAAAATTAGACCTAAGACTTGTACAAATTGAGGCACTGCTGAACTGGAAACCCCAGCAAAAATCCAGATCTTTGAGGATGCACATTCAATGAAATGGTTTTGTGTGACTTTTGTTTTTTTTGTTTCAATGAGAAGGTAAAATAATTATTTAACAAGAAGGTAAGGTAAGAAGGTAACAATTATTGCAAAGTGGTAGGAGTAGGACACTAACTCTTAACCCCCAAATTTTTGGACATTGAAGAATAAACATTTAACACTTAACAAGAATGTGAGAGAAGTGGTATCTTCTTGAGAAAGTCAGGTTTATATTAAAGCAAGCAGGTAGAAGGAAGGTCCAGAGCAAATGTTTAGACTGAAGCATTGACTAATGGAGATAGGGTAAGAGATATATGGATTTCATCTCCATAGTCCCTTTCATGAAGAAATATCTATGATTTTAAAATTAGCTGAGTGTGAATGTATGAATATATAAATGTAACAATAAAATGCTATTGTTGAAATAATTTTTTGCCTTTATGTACATAATGTACAAATATTCTAATGAGAGGTAAATAGCATAGTATTATAGAATAACAGTTAATCCCAAACCAATTATATTTGACTTTAGGATGTTTGAATATCATATTCAGACATTCCACCCAGAGTTTTTTTCCCTACTGTTAGTCACTCAAGAGAACAGTGAGAAATATGGAGAAATACAAGTGAAGAAAAACTTTGTATGGATTATCCACATACAAATAATTAAAAGTCAATTGTTTACCTTAATTTTAGCCACATGATATTGACTAACCTATTTATTTATTTTTTCCTAAGAGATGAAAACACATAGGAAAATCTATTATTCATTGTAGAACTGTGATGTTTAATACAGAAGATACAGCTATGTTAAAAAATATGAGTAATTCTAGCTTGTCTTTTTCTATGTTGTTGACATGAGGCACTTTTTCTATTGTATTATTTCTTGTTATAGTAACTATGATTTTGCCCAGCTAGCAATCTTAGTAATTCTTTTATCCAGTGATGGATTTCTTTTAGAGGGAATGAAGAAGATAGGATTTTTTTGTTCAAAAGAAAAACTATTGTGAGGACTTCTTTGATATATTTAATAAGAATAATAGCTAAAATGTCATTCAACTGCTACTATATACAATCAAGAAACTTTCAGAAGTTGTAAATAAAAAGCAGTTTTAAAGATAGATTTTGACATATATACATAATAAGCGTCTGAATTGGGAGCAAGGTCACTGCTGAAGAAGACTGGAGAGATCTTTATACTCCAAACTATTTCCACTAAAGAGTCTTAGCCTTTGAAAATCTGGCCATATTACTTAGCACCATATTACCTAAGTACACATGCAATAATAAAAATAAAAACAATAATTGGATCTATTGCAATTAATATAAAAATCTAATCAAATGTAAATGTGAGATGAGAACTGGCATAGATTAATGTCAGCAAAAATGGGAGAGTAAGGACCTTCTAAAATTCTCTCCTCCTTAAAAGGATTGGAACAACTGGCATAGATTATCAGAAACAACTTTTTCAGAAATCTGGAAATTGACCAAAGTTTTGCAGCAATTTAGGGAGAGTTTATTTAAGGAAAAAAGATGAATCTCAGTACACGCAGCAAGTTTTGTGGCATTTTAGCTTGCCTATTCTAATACCCACCTCTAGATTTTCACTAGCTCTGAGAACTAACAGTTCACAATTATCACGAAATCACCATGAAAACTCACAGCCTTGCAATCATCAGAAGGTGCAGAATGGAGTTAGAGCTCCTTCAGAGCCTCATTTCAAAAGAATTCACATTATTTGGCCCATCTGGTGTTTCCCTGGAAGATCCTACCCGTAAGCCTGCCTTATTTGACCTGACTTGGAGGTCACCAGGAGTAAAAAATCTTTCCTAAGTTGAGGTTGTGAAAAATAATTACAGGCAATTGATTAAATTCATGACTGCCTGAAGCAGTGATAACAGTTGGGACACAGAACAGGCTAACCAAAAACCTTAAAAGGAAAAACTGGGGAATTAGTTTTCTCTATAAGTCTTTGAAAAGTTCAGACATATTCCTGGAAATCTAGAAAGCCATGCTTACATATAGAACTGCAAGCATATCACGTTTATTATGGACATATTCAAGAAAGACCTGAGAAAGTGTGAAATCTTCACCTCAGGCAGACCCTGAGATTCTGTATAAGCAGGAAGTGAGGGCTAAAGAACAGTTATCAACTTTTTGGCTAAGTGTTAAAAGTGCCCTCCAACATCTACACATAGTCCCTAGGCAAAAATCAGGAGACTTATTAGTTCCAGAATATTATGACATCTCTGTATAATTATCTAACAACTAAACTAAGGGAGAAGATATTTCTCTGGCCACAGATAACAAAGAATACCTCTCTCTGAGGAATATTCCATGATTTCTCTTGCATTTTATTTCTGTTAATTATCAGTCAACCAATTGCTTGTGTGAGAAATTTGAGACTCATCTTTATCTTCTCTCAGTTACAGACTCTCCCTCCCCCAAATCCAACATACCTATAAGTTTTAACTTCTGAATATATAAGATATATTCCCTTGCTAAAGACTTTCAGTCTCCTGGGGAGCCTGGGTGGCTCAGTTGGTTAATCATCTGACTCTTGATTTTGGCTCAGGTCATGATCTCTTGGTCGTGGGATCGAGCTTCGTGAAGGCTCTGTGCTCTGCATGGAGTCTGCTTGTCCCTCTCCCTCTGCTTCTCCCCTGCCCACCCCCCCCAGCTCACTGTGTATATATATATAATATTATATACTATATATCTGTATTAGTTTCCTAGGGCTACTGTAACAAGTTACCACAAACTAGGTGACATAAAACAACAGAAATTTTTTCTCCTCTAGTTCTAGAAGTCAGAAGACAAAAATCATTGTGTTGGTAGGGCCATGCTTCCTCTGAAGGCTCTAGGGAAGAATATTCCCTTGCCTCTTCCATCCTTGGGTGGCTCCAAGCATTCCTTGGTTATTGGCAGCATAACTCCAATCTTGTCCTCCATCTTCATATGGCCTTCTGCCCATGCGCTTATGTCTCAATTTTCTCTCCTTTCTCTCATAAAGACCCCTGTCCTTGGATTTTAAACCCATCTTAAATCTAGTATGATCTCATCTTGATATCCTTAATTTAAGTACACCTACAAAGACCTTATTTCCAAATAAGGTCACATTTACAGGTGCCTGGGAGCGTTAGGAGTTGGATATATCTTTTTGGCAGCCACTCTTCAACCTACCATAATAATATATGAATATATTTATTTATGATTAATTTTATATATAGTTTTTCATTTACTTTAATAAATCCTTGCTTCAATAAATCCTTGATGCCTACATTATGAAGTCCATTCATTCATTCATTTATTTAATAGGCACTGTGCTAGGAACTGGAGATTTGATGGTGACTGACAGACACACTTCTTGCCCTCATGGATGTTAGAATCTAAAGTCAGTGAAACTAAAAAGTAATTAAAATGTGGCAACTGTTATAAAATGGATGCTCATGAGGTTACGGAAATATGTAGTAGAAACACTTGCCCTAGTTAAAATATTATGTTGAGGTTCAGAGTTTAAGACACTTATCCTTCACTATCTGATCATAATTCACCTTTTAAAATTCATGATCTCTCACCAAAAGGAACTCCATAATCTACTCATACTGACTTCTTTGCAGTTCTTTGAACACACCATTTCCCTCATACTTTCAGAATTTATACATTCTCTTTTTTATTCTGAAACATCCTTTCCCTCCTACACTTGTACATCAATAATCTCAGCCTCCAAGACTAAATTCAAATGCTACTATCTCTATGAAGCCTAATCTCTCCATAATCTGTGCTCAGTTATTGTTTTCTTCTTCTGTGTTCTCAAAGAACTTTCCACATATTTTTGGCAGTTATCTCAGTGTGCTATAATTACTTGTTTACATACCTGTATCTACAAATAGACTGAGTTTCTTAGAGACTCTAACTTAGTATGATTTACATATACTGATTCAAGATTCAAAAAAATGACATAGAAATTCAAAATACATGTGATAAATCAATGATGAATAAATAGAGCTAAAACAAAATATGCAACTTGTTCTACAGTTTATCCTATTCTACTTTACATTCTTTCTTTTAAAGATTTTGTTTATTTATTTATTAGAGAGAGAGTACACACAAGCAGGCAGAGCGGCAAGCAGAAGGAGAGGGAGAAGCAGACTCCTTGCTGAGCAGGGAGCCCGATGTGGGACTCAATCCCAGGACGCTGGGATCATAACCTGAGCCGAAGGCAGATGCTTAACCAACTAAGCCACCCCGGTGCCCCGAAATTCTTTCTGTAACCTCCTCAATCATCAAACAAATACAAACAACAATAACTCTTTGCCTATCAAATTAGCAATGATAAAAAATGTGTAACATATAGTATTGGTTCAAACTGATGAGCATTTTCAAACTATGTTGGTGCAAATGTAAGTTAGTAAATCCTTATAAAGTATTTTAAAATATTCTCTGCTTTTGTCTAGCAACTAAAATTTTAGAAATCAACCTTAAGGAAATTATCAGAGATGTGGGCAAAGATTGGTAAAAAAAACTGTTCATCATATGTGATATATGAAAGAACCTAAATCTCCAACTATAGTGAAATGGTTAAGTAAATTATGGTATATTGCTAGGTATATTGCCTAATATGGTATATTAGGCAACAGTTAAATCTCATGTATTTGGAGCATATTAATGAAAGTTGTTAAATAGTGCAATGAGAAAAGAGGTGATTTTGAGTTACTAATTTTAATATTTAACTTTTTTTCTAAGAGCAATAGATGTGACAGAATAGTTCTTTTCATGGGACCATGCTCATCTCCCAAATCCTTTTGGATTCCTTCTCCAAATGACGATGATTTTGCTTTTGCTTTTGTTTTTATTTTTGTAAAGGCAGCGTACTCCAAATTTCAGTTTACTGATGGAAAGAAAAATTTGTTGACACTTTAAATTTAGTTCACAGCTCCCTCACCTGCGCCTGCACCTCTCATCACCTCCACCTGCAGTTGAAGAAACTGTGAGGACTGTAAACTTAAAGAAACATTTCCTTCAATAGGCCCACAGATATCCTTTTCCATCAGCCTCATCTTGCTCAGAGGAGAATGAAGTTTTCCCTTCTTCATCTAAACTTACTTTGACTTACTACTGTGGCTATTCTATTAGCATTTGGCAGCTACTTCCAAAGTGTAGCACTCCAGTCTCCTATCTTCCTTGCACTGCTGCATAGATGGGATTCCCCAATTTCCCTACCAAAAGAACACTGTGGTCAACTTATTCAGTACCATCTTTCCTGTAGGTATTCTCCTTGGGAAATTTTTAAGCTAAACCTTTGGGCCTCTGACTTCCTTCACTGCCAGTAAAACATTTATTATTAGCAATGAAGGCTCATCTCACTAAAACATTTTTAATAAGTCAGGAATAAAAAAAAAACTTTAAGTGAATACAAAAGATTATAGCCAGCTTACTTAAAAAATGTCTAATACTCAACTTGTGCTATTTCTAGCATAACTGATTCAAATAAAACTGTTACTATCTTTTTTTTAGTACAGAAGATCTTGAAAAGAAAAAAAACTTGAAAGGTTTAATTAAAAATCTGTTCTTTCATATTTAATACCTCTTAATGTTTTTAATTAATCTGAATATCCTTAATTACTTTTGTAATTTTTTCCATGTGTAAATTGCTAATTAAAGTATTAAACTACCCTGAAATGTTGCATAAAATTAAATATATAATTGTTCTTGGGCTGATTAAAGGATTACATAAAAAAAGGTAGTAAGGCTTCAGGTAAAGTTTTTGTTGCTTGATTTTTGAATTCTGGGTACTTTTTTTTTAAAGATTTTATTTATTTATTTGAGACAGAGAGAATGAGAGAGAGAGAGCACATGAGAGGGGGGAGGGTCAGAGGCAGAAGCAGGCTCCCTGCCGAGCAGGGAGCCCGATGCGGGACTCGATCCAGGGACTCCAGGATCATGACCTGAGCCGAAGGCAGTCGCTTAACCAACTGAGCCACCCAGGCGCCCG
>NC_138385.1:20685969-20705845 GCF_054177405.1 Leptonychotes weddellii
CACTTACCAGAGCACATACCCTCCCCAGTGTCTATCACCCAGTCACCCCATCCCTCCCACCCCACCCCCACTCCAGCAACCCTCAGTTTGTTTCCTGAGATTAAGAATTCCTCATATTTATTTAAGAGAGAGAGAAAGAGAGAGAGAGCATTAGCTGGGGAGGAGCAGCAGAGGGAGAGGGAGAAACAGACTCCTTGCTGAGCAGGGAACCCAACACAGGGCTGGATCCCAGGACCCTGAGATCATGACTGAACCGAAGCCAGATGCTTAACTGACTAAGCCAGCCAGGTGCCCCCAAAACAGTTTTTAAACAATATTTAATGTTATCAACATAACAACCTAAATTACAGGAATGGGTAAATAAATTATGGTACAACCCTAGGATAAAATGCTATGGAGCTGTTTACATTTGTGACTTTGAATTTTGCAATATGAGAAAAAAATGATATAATTTTTAGAAACAGGATATTATGGTACAATATAGTATAGCTGGTTTTATGTGAATTTTATAAAAATAAAAAATTCATGCTCAATGTGCATACACATACATATACATATATACACATGAATATATTCCAGAGGAAAATTACATGAAGATAATGGAATTATGATGGGATATTTTCTTTATATTAATTTATTTCTCTACAGTGACAACTTCTCTTGATATCATTAAAAATGTTATTGACAAACAATAACTTTCAAATAGACCCTAATATATTTTTGAATTTATATTATAAAGGAGGAATCATAGATTACTGACACTGAAAAGGAAGAGCTGCTTAACAAATGGCTAGAGAATAATTGCTCAATTAATAAAAAGAAAATAAAAGCATATCTTTGCCTTACGCAAAAATTAATTATAGTGTTTGAGGAACTAACTGTAAAAAAATAAAATAAAGTAAGAGCTGGCAGAAAAAAGAAGGTAAAATATCAGATCTCAGATACCAGGTCCAGAGAAAATTTTCTAGATTAAAAACAAGGATGTCAACAAAAAACAACTAAAGAAAATGTTTGATTACATAAAAATGTAAAATTCTGCTGGTCATATACGCATTAAGGAAATTAAAATTAACCATTTGAGAAAAATATTCACACAAAGTAAAAATGTCTTACCATATAAAGATCAGTAAAAGCCCTAAATTATTCACAGAATAAAAGCGACAGAAAGACTAACAAATGAAACTGTTTGACTCCACTAATAAACTAAGAAATTCCAACCAAATAGTAGTAACATACTATGTTGTCATTGGTAAAATTTGAAAATCTTCTTCTGACTATAATAAGTAGTGTTTTGGGGGCATAATGAAACAAACACTGTCATTGTCTGCTAATGAAAGTATAAATTTGTAATGGTTTTGGAAGGACATTTTGATAGTTGCATAAAATATTTTAGGGGCGCCTGGGTGGCTCAGTCGTTAAGCGTCTGCCTTCGGCTCAGGTCATGATCCCAGGGTCCTGGGATCAAGCCCCGCATTGGGCTCCCTGCTCAGCGGGAGGCCTGCTTCTCCCTCTCCCACTCCCCCTGCTTGTAGTCCCTCTCTCGCTGTCTCTCTGTCAGATAAATAAATACAATCTTTAAAAAAAATATATTTTAAAGGAATCATTTTGGCCAAGTTCTCCTCCCTATTTTTGAGTAGGGGAGGGAATCTATTTTGATGAGGTAAAGATTCCATCAACTTTATTGGTCCAAAAGACTCATTAAATATTTATATGTAATAGTGAACAATTGTAAATTTTCTGAATTTCCAACAATAACTGAATATTATGCCACATTCATTAAATAGATTACTATATAACACTTTAAAACATGAATAATAAAAAGTATTTAACAGTGTGATGAAAGTTTGCAAATTCATTTGAGGTATAGAAAGCAGAATACAAAACTATAACCCAATTTTTTAAAAGTAATCTCTACACCCAATGTGGGGTTCAAACTCCCAACCCCAAGATCAAGAGTTTCATGTTCCATAGACTGAGCCAGCCAGGTGCCCCAAAACTATAACCCAATTTTGTAAAACACAAACAGTCATTCCCAATAAAAATGTGTATGAAAAATTATAATGGAAAGAAATATAACAGTAGTTCTTTTGGCATCACAAGACTATGATCCTTTAATTTTTATCTTCATAAATGTTCTCCATTTTCCAAATTTCTAAAAAGAACTTTTATTATCATGATAATCAGAAAAATAAAACAAAAGGTTCATATCTATTACTTTTGAGTTTGCAGAGAAATCCCATTCTACTTATCTTTCTTATTAACCTAATAGCTGATTTGTATCTTACAGAAAGCAGATTTTTATTTTCTGAAAAACCTATGTAAAGCCATTATCATCTTATCTCAGATTCCATAGTTTGAATTTAACCAAAATAAAGTTTGTCTTTTAAGGGACAAAGAATAAAACTGTGGGTTTTGCCCTTAATGTCCTAAATGGGGGACACATTTGAATATTGAAACATTTATCCGTCTGCCTCCATTAGATATTTTGAAAAAAATATTAATTCAGATTTCCACGATTTTGTTGGGTTATTAAATCCTGTCACTAATTTAAGGCTATGGAGGTACTTTTATTATTCCTTTGTATGGTATTGACTTGCTATTTCCTGAATACATCATGCACATTCATACCTTCATGCTTTTGTATATGCTATTTCTTATGCAGGAAATTTCCTTACCTCTCTTTGCTTCCAGATGAAACGTCCATGTCCTTCAGCACATCATTTAAATATAAATGAGACGTGGTGACAATTTTCTAGTTACCTATTCCTTTATGCCCGTTTTTCACTTTGCATATACTTCTACAATTCAGTTAGTATTATTTCTGTAGTAAATATAAAAAATTAAACCCTGATTTAAGGAAAAGAAAAAGGGTGGGGGATTATTAGCTTCATGAACAGCTTGAATCAGGGATTATAATGATGTCATCGGGGCTGAGTCTCCATTTTTTGGCATTGTTTACCTCTGCATTGGCTTTACTACTCTGTAGGCCCTTGCTTATGATGACCAACTGCAACTTCAGGCTTATATCCTCTTGGTAGTACACGAAGAAGGCACAGAATTTGTGCTTAGATCAGTTGGCCTTAGGGCCCTGAGACAATTACTACAGTTAGGTCTAGATTGGCATGATCTAGATCACTGACTTACTGCTAAACCAGTCCCTTTGTTTAGGAGAAGTACTCTGGTAGGCAGGGCTTGGAGATGTTGGAAGAAAGCAATGATTTGAAGAATGGAAGTTAGAAAAAGAGAGATTTTCCTTTTCATAGGACACAGATTTTCCTTTAGTATTAGAACAGAACTAGGCATGTGGAAATCTACAGGATGTTCTCATCCAAGTTAGGAGTAAAGAATTTCAATTTAAGAACCCTTCATTCAAACAACAGAAGAATAATACAAAATATTTCTATAGATTGGTTTATTGATTAAAGACTTTTAAAACAAAAGGAAAGATACATTAGGAAAGATAAAATATACATGATATATTTGGTGAAAAACATTTTCATACTGTTTTTCAGATATTGCACAAGAATTGTTCCATCTTTGCAATGATGGTACTATCCTATGAACCATAAAATTAAATATATTTACACCTTTATTCTTCTACAAATATTGTATGACTTCCCATCATAAAAACAGATTATATATATTAGCAAATACTAAGGATTTTTTTTATCGCCAAACTGGAATTCTGTGGATCAATACCTTTGCAATGCAAGATTTACAATCTCTTCCAAAGAAAGCCGGAAACTGAACAGTGGTGCAGTGCTGCAAAGCAGACACTGCTATAAGGATGCATACGAAAGATTGCAGTACTAGAAACCTTCCATGAACAAAGACTGCTAGCTACTTAAGTTACAATTAAAAGGTCACTCAACCAATCAATAACGACAGTGGACTACTAAATCTGCTAGCCTGACACAGTTCCCCACTCTGCTACATATTCCATCACATAACTACTGTCAACAATCTGGAAAGTTGCCTGATGTAGCTCTGTTACTTCTGACCTTGCCATACAGTCAGCCATTGTACCACTTGTTGGACCAGTTGCAAATTATGGCATTCCTGAGATGTTGATTTCCATGGTTATATCTGCAAACTAGAAACCACACCCAACAAACTAAGCAAATGCCCCATGGATGATCATTGGGCAGAATCTTCTGGGGTTTAGAACAGCATTGCTTCTTTTTTTAAAGTGAAACATTGCAAAAAATTTAATAGTAATAAAAAAGTTTGTTCTAGCTATATTATAAAATTAAAATGGCCATTGTCAAATATTTATAAAATAAACAAAACTTTGAAGAAAAAAGCAATCATGCATAATCCTACCATCTAGAGATTATTTTTTTAACCAACAATATGTATTTCCTGCAAGTCATTTAGCTATGTATATGTATGGAATAATAGATGATTATAACAACAGTAGTTGCCATTTCTATAAACTCTAAGCACTCCAGGCTTCATTTTTTCTAAGTATTTAGTAAAACTCACTATTTTTTTTACTTTAAATGATGTTTGAGTCCCTGCTTTCTACTTATAATTCATTTGGGTATATGCCTAGGTACAGGGAGCAATTTATTATCAGGAATAAAATAAAAGGGACAAAAATAAAGCTCCTAACTTCCAGAAGTTCTCATCCTCAGGTCCACGGACAGAATTCAGGGAATTTGTAAGCTTTGATGTGGAAAAAAATGGCATCTTTATGGTCACTAACTTATAACTAAAATGTACCATTTCCTTCAATTATGACTACAAGCAATGCTGTAGTAGTATTAGCAGTACCTATAACAATAGAAATCATACATGTTTTCATAGCTCGTTCCTTTCATTGTGGATATCTTGGAATATCATTACATTTGTCACTACTCCAAAGTTATGGTAGTTATCAGACCTACAGCCGGATCTTGTTATTTAATACAGTAAAGAAGTCATCTTTTGCTCTATCACAGATTTTTTTTTTTAAAGATTTTATTTATTTATTTATTTGAGAGAGAGAAACAGCATGAGAGGAGATAGGGTCAGAGGGAGAAGCAGGCTCCTCGCTGAGCCGGGAGCCCGATGTGGGACTCGATCCCAGGACCCCGGGATCATGACCTGAGCCGAAGGCAGTCGCTTAACCAACTGAGCCACCCAGGCGCCCTCACAGATTTTAACTGTAACTGTAACTATTTTAGCTTGATCAGTTTCCTTTGCAGTCCTATGAATTTATTTTATACAAGTAAAAAGATTACTCTAGGGAGGCATCAAATTCTTCACCAAACAGCCAAGGGCTCCAAAAAAGGTTAAGAAGCCCAGTCATCCCCCACCTTCCCACTCTGCATGTGCATACAGTCTCCCTCCTCTCCTCAAGTTGCCCGTGGAGGGGCCCACTGTGTAGGAACCAAACTGCCAGAGCAGGTTAGCATAGTTGCTTCCATGCAGCTCCGTGGAGGAGAATCAATGCTGACCAGTCCTGGATAAAGTTTTAAAGCCAAATGTAGACAGATACTGGGGCTCCGGGTGAGGTTGGAGCACCTTCATGCATTGAGCCATCATGACACAAAGGAAGGGCTCAGATTGAGCCCAGGTCCTCTCTGTGCATGCCACCCTCCCAGCATGTAGATATGGTCACCAACCTGAAATTGTTCTGAATCTCTTTGGTTAGGGTTTTTATAGAAACTTCATTATATAGACACAATTGATGAAATCATTGGCTACTGGTGATTAATTGAAATTTTAGTTCCTCTCCCCTCTCTGGAGGTCATGGTGTAGGGCTAAAAATTTCCACCCTTGGGGTCCCTGGGTGGCTCAGTCAGTTAAACATCTGCCTTAGGCTCAGGTCATGATCCCAGGGTCCTGGGATTGAGCTCGTCGTCATTGGGCTCTCTGCTCAGCGAGAAGCCTGCTTCTCCGTCTCCCTCTGCCTGCTGCTCTGCCTACTTGTGCTCTCTCTCTCTATCAACTAAATAAAATCTTTAAAAAAAATCCTACCCTCTACTTATATAGTTGGTTCCTCTGGCAACCAGCACCCAATTTTTAGAGGCTTTTGAAAAATTACCTCAAAGTTTGCCATGACTTCTTAGGGAATCCTTACTGGCTCCCGGAGATCATCACATTCTTTTATAATTCAATGCTTATTAACCATATTTAAGCTATTACTTTTTCGCCCAGGCTATGTTTCAAACAAATAAGTCTTTAAATATCAATATTTTTTTCCATTTTAGGAAATTAGTGGGTTTCGGCTGTCTGACTTCTGTCTCCATTTTCCAAGATTTCTCAGAAATTATTGATGCTGACTTTGTAATCACATCTAAGCATGATAGAAACAGTTTCTTCCTCAAAGTAGTACACTTAGATTAAGTTTAAAGGAGGTAAATGTTGTCCAGAGTTTAAAATCTCCAATACAGATACAGGGACATTTTCAAAGTCTCTGGCAAAAATCTTAAGTTTATACTATTTTAACCAGCCACATTTATTTATGATTAAACTTCAGTGAAGGGAAAATTGCATGTCATAGAATAGTAACTTGCATTATGGATATGATTTCACAGGATCCTTGGCTTTTTATTCTGTGATTAAATTATCAGATTTATGATTGGATCCAAAATTACTAAAGTCACATGGTTTCTCCAAGACTAATAAAATATGTAGACTATTCTATACCTAAATGCTTTTGGTGAGAGAAAAATGGTAGTTTTTGCACAGTTTTTCCTCAAAGGTTATTACTACCTATTTTTAAGTGAAAAGTTGCTGGATGGACTTACATAATTTGTTTCAAACTGGACTGGCTACAACATTTCATTTTTGAAACTTTCTCTCCTGGGGTTCCCAAAACCTTTCTGAACAAGTTCAATTTTCTTTGTCTTTGTTGGCATTTTACTTTGTTAGCTAAAATGATAATATCTCCTTAACGTATGGATAATTACAATTGGTGTCATTTTGGTGAAGATTTGTACCCTACTTTGTGTCTAGGAACATTATTCTGAATAAATTTATTTCACACTCATATTGCCCTCTCCAGAATCTCAACACCTCTTTTACTTTACACATTTGCATACTAAAAACTTCAATTACAGAAATAAAAAATTATGTTATTACCTTTTGGAATAACCAGGACAATTCTCTCCAACGATGGAGAGAATCCATTAAGACAGGGGATCAACTCATCTACCTCAACACTTTTTAAGAATCATTAACATATATTCATTTTTGTCTCACTCAAACTGTAATAGGTATGAGATGTAAATATATACATAAAATCTGTGTCTATCTTTTGATAAATTACTATTTACAAAAAATATATGCTTAAAAATCATTGGTACATTGGAATTTTAATGATTTACTGTATGTTACTTCATATAAGATTTAGTTTAAGTCAGAATTTGAGAAATGTCAATCACACAGTGGCAGTTGTGATACTTGACAAGTTAATCTATGGCAAATAACAGAAAGATGTCTCTTAGTGAGTATGTCATGTGACAAGCAGTGTTACATTGGTTGTAGGATCCTGTTTAATTTGGTGCGTGTTCATTATCCTAAAATATATTTCTACCACGTATAAGACTTAGGCAGGCCATTATTTCACTTACATTGCTTTAATTAGTCACTGTATGTCACTATTATTTTAATGTCAAGCAAACATCTTAATTTTTAAAAAAGCAATACATTAGAGTATACATAATCTGAAAGTCATGGTTTTCTACAGTATGCCTTACCCAATTGTTTACCGTCTTGACTCTTTTGTTTCAAATATTTAGGGAAACTGTCAACCTCATTAGTTAAAAGAGCAAAGATTAAACTGGCTCTGGCACCTACTGTTTTCCTCTGTGGGAAGATATCTTTTTCAAATTCATCCACTGATAGTGTCACAATTGTGGTTCTAGGCATTATGCGGGGGTTTTTCATCCAACCTCCCACCTATCTCTTCTCAAACCTATTCCATTGAAACCTAGTCTCTAGAAAAATGGCAATCTTCATGCACCCTGTGATCACCCAGCCACCCCATCCCTCCCAACCCCCACCACTCCAGCAACCCTCAGTTTGTTTCCTGAGATTAAGAATTCCTCATATCAGTGAGATCATATGATACATATCTTTCTCTTATTGACTTATTTTGCACAGACCTGTACCTCTGAAACAAATAATACATTACATGTTAAAAAAAAGAAGAAGATAGTAGGAAGGGAAAAATGAAGGGGGAGAATCGGAGGGGGAGACGAACCATGAGAAACTACGGACTCTGAGAAACAAACTGAGGGTTCTAGAGGGGAGGGGGCTGGGGGGATGGGTTAGCCTGGTGATGGGTATTAAAGAGGGCACATTCTGCATGGAGCACTGGGTGTTATATGCAAACAATGAATCATGGAACACTACATCAAAAACAATGATGTATTGTATGGTGATTAACATAACACAATAAAATTTAAAAAAATCTTCATGCACCCTAAGGGCAAACACCTGCTCCAGAGTTTGACTGTCTCTATGTAATAGAACTATTTTGCCATGTCTTGCATTCTTAACTTTAATATAAATTTAGCGATGCGTTTTAATAAGGATAAGAAAGTATACGCAAACACGTACATACAGAGAGATAAAAGTTTAAAGTATTCTATACTAGCTGCAGTTTCTCTGCATATCCATCCTATATTTATGGAAATAAAAATCTTATTTTTGAATTCAAAAATGTCTATATCCATGACACATACAGTCAACATTTTGAATTAGCAATAACAATGCTTATACATGGGACATGTGTTATGTTCTCGTGCTGAGTACTATTACTCAATATTATTAACACTTGTGTTGAAGTATAATTTCAGATTTTTAAATAAACATCTGAAAATATAAGTATCCAAATATTTTATATATTTATGCTTTCTGTTAAAGCTCATATCAATTGAAATTAGTGCATGCAATTATATTAAAAAGAAGACTATGCAAAATTAACTGAAGTAAATATAGCCAAGTGTCTTTGGTAGTAAATAAACAGGGCTTATAAGTCTAGGTTCCTAGTCTTTGAAACATTGGAAAACAAGCTCATACATATTTCTTTGCATAATACCTTTATTATTGTGTAACTATCCAGGTCAATTCTCTTCTATTTGACAAAAATGATACTTGCTTAAAGAGTTCCAGAACTATGATAGTATGCTACATAGAATGTCTGCAGCAGTTAATGGCAAAGTAGCATTCATTAGATGTAAAAATTAGTGGAAGAAAAAGACAAAGACCTATGCTTGAACAAGTACTTCAATCACTGTTATTATATAGCTGAAATTTCCACAATAAAAAAGATAAGAATTAGCAAAGCATTCACTATTGAAGAAATAGCTGCAGTCTCTTATGGTCAGGAAATGTATTTGTCAATATATACTCTTCATAAAAGTATTTTGTATATGAGACTTTGTAATGTGTTATAAAATCTATTGAAAATGCATAAATATGTGGGGATAATGAGCCACTTTATTCTTATTCTTGCTTGTTTTATTGAAGTGTAATATATACTTCATATGTGTATATATATACACTATATATTATATATAAGTATATATTATACTTCACATATATAATATATATTATTATATATTATAATATATATGCAATATTATATATTATGTAAGTATATATTATACTTCACATATATATACACATAAAAGTACATGTAATAAGTATAACTCTTGCTTAATTTTCAGAAACTGAGCACAATTATGTAAGTAGAACCCAGATTAAGAAATTGAAAATTACAAGCACCACAAAGTGACCATCATATCCCCCTCTAGTCATCCATCTCCAAGAGTAATCACTAATTTGACTTTTAATAGATTGGGTTAGTTTTGCATATTTTGGTACTTTATATAAAATGAATCATACAGAGCAAACTCTTCCTTGTCTGGATTATTTTCTTCAACAACATTATGAATTTGTGACACCGGTCCACATTATTCAGTTTAGTTGTACATTGCTCATTTTCATTGCTGTATAGTATTCAATTGTGTAAAAATACCATAATTTATCTAATCTATTTATGAGCATTTGGGTAGTTTTTCAGTTTGGGACTCTTATAAATAAAGCTGCTATAAACATTCCAGTATATGATTTTTGGTGGACAAATACACACATCTCTTCTGGGTATATATACTTGTAGTGGAATTTTTGAGAAATGGGACTTATATATGTCTTCTACTTTAGTAGATCATGTCAAACAGACTTCCAAATTAGTTTTACCAATTTTTACACCCATTAAATGCAGTTTATCAGGGTTTCAGTTGTTCTACATCATTATCAGAACTTAGTATTTTTAATCTTTTCTATTTTAATGCCTTATTAATTTTCACATTTAGGTTTGCAATCTATCTGGACTTGATATTTGAATATGGCATGAGGTAGGACACAGATACATTGATTTTTTATGGATTTCTAATAGAATAGACCATTTATTGAAAAAACCATCTTTTTCCCCACTGCACAAAACTGTCACCTTTTTCATAGAATATAAGTGTGCCTGTATAGTATATACACATATACATATGTGAGTATATTTTGAACTCTATTCTGTTCCATTATTTATTTTGTCTATTATTAAGCTAATACTAGTTACTATGGTCTTGAGATCTGGTCTCTTTGCTCCCTTTTCTCCCTTGCCATTTGGTGATCCTTTGACAATTTCAGAAATATGTTCTTCAATAAATGAAAATAGAATTGCTCCAAGTTATAATTTTTGAAGATGTCTAAATTAATAAGTACTCATAAGTATTGTGCCTACACTAGCCAACTAGTCAGTTGCATCTCAACCCCACACTCACCCTGTCATACTCAGTTTTATGATGTAAGAGCAGTGACTCTGCAATCTGTATTTATCCTTTGCCAGTTGATTCATTGATAGATTCAAAGAATGGGGTTGGAGGACAACAGGCCATCAAAGAGCAAATGGAAAACATGAGGAGAGTAAAAGGGACTTGGGCGTTCCTGTTTTCCTTACTACTTCATGCCCTGAGAATAGTCCCCCACCATGACAGCAGTTATTCCTTTCAGTATCCAAATACTTTTTGGCACTCCCAGCTCTTCTCATTATTTCTCCTCACAGACATCAGCTCTGGCTAGGCAGCAGTCACTCATCAGAGCTCCAAAATCAGTTCTGAGAGCCCTTCCTCCAAGCTCCCAGATTCTAATAACCTAGCTTTTCCATTTTCTTTATTTCTTAGCAATGGTAGCTGCTTCCTGTAGTAGTATATCTGCGTTACCTCAATGTCACTTTTTTTGCCTCTTCAGTCCTCCAGTACCCATGTAATCAATTTCCTATATTAAATTATAGTTGCTGAAATCTTTAGTGTGGTTTGTTTTTTTGATAGGACTTCAATACAAGAACAGACAATCCCTGATTTAAGGATGGTTTGACTTACAGTTTTTAGACTTTACAATGGTGCAAAAGCAATATACATTCAGTAGAAACTGTACTTCAAATTTTGACCTTTTCCTGGTTTAGCAATGTGTGGTACAATACTCTCTTGTGATGCTGGACAGCAGCAGCAAGCTGTAGCTCCCAATCAACCACACGATCACAAGGGTATACAACTGATACATTTACAATCATTCTGCACCCATATAACCATTGTGTTTTCACTCTCATTACAGTATTCAATAAATTATATGACATATTCAACACTTTATTATAAAATAGGCTTTGTGTTAGATGATTTTGCCCAACTGTAGGCTAATGAAAATGTTCTGAGTATGTTTAAGATAGGTTAGGCTAAGCTATGATGTTCAGTAGGTAAGGTGTATTAAACACATTTTTTAATTTATAATATCTTCAATTTATGATGGGTTTATTGGGATATAACTCCATCATAAGTCAAGGAAGATCTATACAGGCATTTTATAATGTAAGACATAATTGGTTACTAGGCTACAGTTTTTCAAATTTAACTATCTTAGGCTAAACCTTTATTGTCCATCTCTACAATATTATAGATTGTATTTTAATACTGAAAACAAAATTTCATACCATAAAATAAAAATTAATTATGAATATAACTTAAATAAACCCAACACACACAATATTAATAAAAAACATTGCTTTAGATAATTCTTTTAGAGAGAGTTAGCACAGTAAATGTCATTTAATTGCCTGTGTCTGATACTGGGTATTAGATATCAGCATAGTTACATTTGGATTTATTTAGGGTAAGATAGTATGAAGCAAAAGTTAAGCAGTATATCAGGGTATACCTACATTGTTGAATTAAAAAATCTGACTTTAATCATATGTGGACTTGGAGATCAACTTTCAGGTATGATTTGAAAGGCATCAATATGTCACTCTAATGATCTTCAATTCCATCCACACCTAAAGTTCCATCATTAGAAATGCATTCCTCTAAGATGTGACTCCTGTTCAAAGGCAGATGACCTTGTGGTGAGACAGTAGTATAGTGAACATGAAAAGTAATTTAATCTCATGGGACTCAGTTCCCTCATCTGTAAGACAAGAATAATTGGTACCTATATCATAGAGTTGTTTAGAGGGATCAATAGGAAAATTAAAACAAAGTGCTCTGTATAGTAGTTTACAAATATGAAATACTCAATAAATTCAGCTACTATTACGATAGCTATGATTATTGGCCATTAACTCCTTAATTATAATATCTGACTCCAAACTGAAAATTACCAGGACAGGGATGCCTGTGTGGCTCAGTCAGTTAAGTGTCTAACTCTTGACTTTGGCTAGGGCCATGATCTCATGGTTGTGGGATGAAGCCTTGTGTCAGGCTCCATGTTCAACATGGAGTCTGCTTGAGATTCTCTCTCTCCTCTCTTTCTTCCTCTACACCTCCTCACTCTTCCTCTGTCAAATAAATAAATAAATCTTAAAAAAAGAAAGAAAATTACCAGGACAGATATTCTCATTATCATAACATAAACCAGTGATGGGATCTTGAGGATGGGATGTCACTATACAAACTTCTTTGAACCACACCTGTGGGTGAGTGGGAAAGTTCTCAGAGAGGATAGGATGAGTATTTGGATGAGGCTGGATAAGTTAATAGTGAATTAACAATGAAGGGTCATGTTGGTAAGTCTATTTTTCCTGTAGGTATTGAGGAGCTTTTGAGAGGTAAGTAGATAATGAGAATTCAGCCCAACTATCTCATAATCCTCAGGAATTCATTGTAAATTTTACTTGCAGTTGTATGATAGACTGGACCAAGGAATTATGCTCAGGGCTTATTCAATACAAAACTGGCACACAGAAAGTGCTGAGTAAAGTTCTTCATAAGCTTTGTAATTTTTATTAATTCCAGAACTTTACACCAATTGTAAATCCATTTAACGTGTTATTCCAGTCTAGGAGTTATGTAAAAATGGTTTTGGATACTCTAAACTCATTTCCATTTTCTTAAACCATGTCATTTCATGTCCTGGACCATTATTAATGATAGTACAATAAATTCTCAAATATAACATTTTCACATTACTATAATTTAAATGATAAGTTTAAAAATGTATTGAGGCACTAAAAGTATCTTATGAATTTTCAAAGGAAAATTATTATATTACCTAAAATATTTTTAACCTAAATGCTTGTTATAATTTTTATAACTTGGAAATCTATATATGGTATATGTGGCAACTATTTATTTACTAGAGTGTTATCTTGTTAACTAGGTTACCTTGTTAAGTCATTTAAATTTTCTGATATTAATTTTCATCATCTATATAATGACAGAAATGAATACCCTATCTAATCATGCCAAATAATCATTATCAGACTATGTGAATTGGTCTGTATGTTAATCATCTTTGTATCCCAAATAACAAACTATCTAGAACTTAATCATACTAGTAGTAATAACATGAACTAACCCTTACAGAACACTTAGAATGAGTCAGGCACTAAAATAGTGCTTTATATGTATTAAATTATTTAATCTTCAAAATAATTCTGAGACAATGATACATAAAAATATATTGAGAGACTTCCAGCTTAAACCTTGACATGTAAAGAGCATGGAAGTTGCCTTTCAACAAGAAAAAAAAAAAAACAAACAAACCTGAAAACCAATTACTTTTCTTGAACCCATCAGAAACCTGAAGTTGGCAAACCATTGCACTGAAATGTAAAGAGACAGGTATATCCAGAGAGTCACAGCCAAGATGTGCTTACAAGGAACATAAGCTGCAGGAGCCATAACTGGTTAAAAGCATTTACAACAATTTGACAAATTGTTGGAAGTTGAATGTGAACTATGATGAGAGTGAGAAACTCCTGGGGATCACAGTCTTAGAATGAACCTCATAATTTCATAGATTTTACATCTGGGAACCCCACCAAGTTCTCACTGTAAAGATCCAAGAAAAATGGATTTATGGCTCTGGTGGAAGAAGGGAAAGAATAATCATTGTAAAATACATCCAGAGTGTTTTCCATTAAAGGGCCTACTCTAGAGGGAAAAGACTTTACCAGAGCTTTATCCTTCTGATGGAAGGATAAATATTCAACTCTAGTTCCTTCTAGCCTTTCTGTTTCATCTAAGCAGAGGGTGGGATGGGGTGGGGGGGCCAATCTCTATCAATGGAGAAATACTTGTGAAGATCACAGCCCAGAGACACAGAACTACTAAAAAGATGGAGATTTATTCAGAAAATTATTGAACACTTCTTCACCACATCTTACCACCATACCAACAGGGCTCCAATATAGTAATAGCTAATTACAGCTAACTATAAGATGTGGACTCTCTTTGAGGGGGAATACGTATGGTGTTCCAAAGTCAAGAAGGGAGATAAAACAAAGGCATAGGAGAAATTTGAAGACTCTGGCACCTCAGCTACAGCAAACATGAACCACAGCACAATTTCTTTTTCTTTTTCTTTAAAGATTTATTTATTTATTTTAGAGAGAGGAACACACTAAAGCAAGGGTGGGGCAGAGGAAGAGAGAGAGAATCTCAAGCAGACTCCCTGCTGAGCATAGAGCCCCATGTGGGGCTCGATTCCATGACCCTGAGATCATGACCTAAGCCAAAATCAAGAGTCAGACGCTTAACCAACTGAGCCACCCAGACACCCCAAAACACAGCACAATTTCTGTAGACATTAACATAAAACCTCATTCTAAAGACCTATTTACCTAAGTTCTTATTTCTGAGATAAGATGTCTGGTTTTTAACAACAAATTACAAGACATGCTAAAAGATGAGAACACAGTCTTAAGCAAAAAAAGCAATTATTAAAACCAGACTCAGATATGATATAGATGTTGGAATTATTAGAAAGGGAATTTGAAATAACTATAATTAATATGTTAGAGGTTCTAATGGAAAATGCAGACAACATGAAGAACAGAGAGCCAATGTGAACAGAGATAGAAATAGAAATTTTAAGAAAGAATTAAAATTTATTGTTAGAAATTGAAAACACTGTAACAGAAATGAAGAATGCTTTTGATGGACTCAGCAATAGAGTGAACATGGCTGAGGAAAAAAAATCAACAAGCTTGAAAATATGTAAAGAGAAACTTCTAAAACTGAAAGGCCAAAAAAAACAAAACAAAAACCCACAACAGAATATCCAAGAACTGTGGGATAATTATAAAAGGTGTAACATACAGATAATGGAAATACTAAGAGAAGAAAGAGATGAAGGGAACAGAAGATACATTTGAAATATAACCATAGGCCCAGGAAGTTCACTTTCTCAAAGGCATCAATTAAAAATTCTATACCTTAACACACCATATTTAAATTGCAGGAAACAAAAGAGAAAGCAAAAATTTCTGGGGAAAAAAAAACGGTGGGGAGAAGAATCTTACCTATGGAGGAACAAAGAAAAGAATTAAGGGAGACTTCTCATCAGAAAGCAGGCAAGCAAAGAAAGAATGGAGTGAAATATCTGAAGTGTTTAAATGAAAACAAAACAAAAACACTATTCTATAATTTTATATTCAGTGAAATTATCCTTCAAAACTAAAGGAGAAATAGATTTCTTTCAGAAAAAACAAAAATTGAAGGAATTCATCACCAGCAGAACTTCTCTTAAAGAAATGTTGCAAGTTTTTTAAGCAAAAAGAAAATGATACACATCAGAAACTAGAAATTACATAAAGAAAGGAAAAACATTGGAATATGAATAAATTAACATAAGTATTTTTTCTTTTACTTACTCTTAATTGTTCTTAAAGATAACTGTTTAATGTAATAATTATAACAATACATTGAGTGATTACAGAGTATGGACACCTGAAATGAATGACAACAATGTAATTGTAATAAGAGATAAGAAAAAGGAATTGGGAGCACTCTTTTGTAAGGTAGCTGCAATGTCCATGGAGTGGTATAGTGTTATTTGAAAGGAGACTGAGATTGATTTTAAAAGAATATTGTAAATTTTATGGAAATCACTAAGTTAATTTTAATAAGAGAAGTATAATTGATATGCTAAGAGGGGAAAACCATAAATATTATTAAAACCAAGCTATAAAAATGTTCAATTAAGCCAGAGAAGGCAGCAAATTTAAAAAAGGGGGTAAAAAAGGAATGAAAAATAAATGCAATGGCTAGAAAACAAATATGAGCATGGTAGATATTAATCCAAATATATTAATAATAATTTTAAGGGTTAATGGTCTAAGTACAACAATAAAAAGATCAGAGATTATGGGACTGCGTCAAAAAACAACATTCAATTCTTTGTTGTCTACAAGAAATCTACTTTAAATATAAAGATATATGCAGATTAAAAGTAAAGAAGTGAATGAAAATATACCCTTTTAAAGCTAATCAAAATAAAACTAGAATAGTTATAATAATTTTAAACAAATTAGACTTCAGAGGAATAATTATTAACAGAGATTAAAAAAGGAATACATATAATGTTAAGGAGGTACAATTCTCCAAGAATTGTACACAACAATCTTAAATGTGTAAGTACCTAACAATAGAGTATCAAAATAGATGAGACAAAAACCAGTGGAACTAAAAGGAGAAATAGATCAATCCAGTATTATGAGATTTCAGTTCCTTCCATAATTAATTGATACATGAAATTGGTATAAATTCAGTAAAGATATAGACTTGAACAGCACTATCAATCAACTTGATCTAAATAACTTTTATTGAATACTCCATTCAATAATATTTGAATACACAGTTTCTCAATCTCACATGGAACATTTATGATAGACCACATATTGGGATATGTAACACTTTAACAAATTTAAAGAAAATAAATCATACAAAGTATGTAATGAGATCACAGTAGAATAAAGTTAGAAATCAGTAACAGAAAGTTAGCCGGATAATACCCAACTATTTGGAAATTAACACACACACACACACACACTACATGCTACACACTTTTATATATAATCCATAGGTCAAAGAGGAAATCTCAAGAGAAATTTAAGAAAATATTTTGAACTAAATCAAAATGAAAATACAACTCAAAATTTCGAGGTTGCAGCAAAAGCAGAGCTTAGAGGGAAATTTATAGAATTAAATGCATGTTTGAAAAAACAAGAAAGCTCTAAACTCAATAAGCTAAGTACCATCAAAAAAAAAAAAAAAGAAATGAGAAAAGGGCAATTTATGTACAAAGTAAGCTAGAAGAAAATAAATAATAAAAATTAGAGCAGAAATCAATGAAATTGTAAACAGTAAATAATTGAAAAAAAGCTGGTTCTTGGAAAAGATTAATACAATTGATAAGCCTCTGTCCAGGCTAAGGGAAAAAAAAAGACACAAATTACTTATATGGGAAATGAAAGACTGGTCATTACTAGAGATCACACAAACATGAAAAGTATAGTATAATAGTGGAATATTATGAATAACCTTAAGGCCAGAAATTTGATAACTTAGATGAAGTAAACCAAATCCTTGAAAGACACAAACTACCAAAACTCACATAAGAAGCGTTTGATAACCTGAATAGTCCTTTACCTAGTAAAGAAGTTAAATCATTAATTGATGATCTTCCATAAAGAAATAAAGCAACAGGCTCAGATGGTTTCACTGGATAATTCTACCAAACATTTAAAGAAAAAATGATAGCAATATTCCACAATTTCTTCCAAAAAATAGAAGCAGAGGGACCCCTTTCCAAATCATTCTTTAAGGCCACTATTACCCTAATACCAAAGCCAAACAAAGACATTATAAGAAATAAAATGTGCACACCAATATAGGACATGAATTTGGATGTAAAAATTCTCAACATTAACAAATTGAATCCAACAATGTCTGAAAATAATTATACCCCATAACCCAGTGGGATTTATTCCAGGGATCCAAAGCTGGTTTAACATTTGAAAATCAATCAGTATCCACTACATCAAGAGGTTAAAGAGGAAAAATCATTTGATCATATTAATTGATGTAGAAAAAGCATCTGAGAGAATCCAACACTCATTCACAATGAAAACTTTCAGTAAACTGGGAATAGAGGGAACAAGGCCTGGAAGAAGCTCCTGGATAAGCTGCCTGAAGGCCTGCAGGTCTAAGACCAAGACTCCTGGCCAAGAAGGAGGAAATCAGTACTGTCCAAGGAGGAAGAGACCTCTTCTCTTGCCTGAATATAATAGCTTCAGCAACTACCTGGCTCATTCAATAAAATAAGCCTATCTGCCTGCAAAAAAATAAAATAAAATAAAATAGAACTAAGTAAACCTGAATAATATATAGACTCCAGTTAATAATAAAGTGTTAATTTTGGTTCATTAATTGTATCAAATGTACCATTGTAATGTTACATGATAATAATAGGAGAAAATTGCTGTGAGGTATATGGAAACTCCCTGTACTATCTTCACAAATCTAAAAATGCTCTAAAAATTTTAAATGTTTATTAAAAAACGGTGAATAGATACAAAACATGTAATTTATAATAATGTGCAATATAAATATAAACCTAAAATAGTCAACATCATTGGCAATAAAAATTGGAAATTTAAATTTATTTTTTTATTTTTTTAAATTGTATTATGTTATGTTAGTCACCATACAATACATCATTAGTTTTTGATGTGGTGATCTCCGATCCATTGATTTTGCATAACACCCAGTGCTCCATTCAGCACATGCCCTTCTTAATACCCATCACTGGGCTAACCAATCCCCCCTCCACCCTCCCCTCTAAAACGCCGTTTGTTTCTCAGAGTCCACAGTCTCCCATGGTTCATCTCTCCCTCCGATTTCCCCCCCTTCATTTTTCTCTCACTTCCCCTAATGTCCTCCATGTTATTCCTTATGTTCCACAAATAAGTGAAACCATATGATAATTGACTTTCTCTGCTTGACTTATTTCACTTAGCATAATCTCCTCCAGTCCCATCCATGTTGATGTAAAAGTTGGGTATTCACCCTTTCTGATGGGTGAGTAATATTCCATTGTATATATGGACCACATCTTCTTGATCCATTCATCTGTTGAAGGGCATCTCAGCTCCTTCCACAGTTTGGCTATTGTGGACATTGCTGCTATGAACATTGGGGCGCATATGGCCCTTCTTTTCACCACATCTGTGTCTTTGGGATAAATACCCAGGAGTGCAATTGATGGGTCATAGGGCAACTCTATTTTTAATTTTTTGAGGCACCTCCACACTGTTTTCCAAAGTGGCTGTACCAACTTGCATTCCCACCAACCGTGTAAGAGGGTTCCCCTTTCTCCACAACCTCTCCAACATTTGTTGTTTCTTTCCCTGTCCATTTTTGCCATTCTAACTGGTGGAAGGGAGTATCTCAATGTGGTTTTGATTTGGATTTCCCTGATGGCTAATGATGATGAACATTTTTTCATGTGTCTGTTAGCCATTTGTATGTCTTCTTCAGAGAAGTGTCTTTTCATATCTTCTGCCCACTTTTTGACTTGATTATTTGTTTTTTGGGTGTTGAGTTTGAGA
>NC_138385.1:20706345-20744831 GCF_054177405.1 Leptonychotes weddellii
GGATAAACCCTTTAAGAATGATATAGTGTCCTTCTGTGTCTCTAACTACAGACTTTAGTTTAAAATCTAATTTGTCTGATATAAGAATTGCTACCCCAGTTTTCTTTTGAGGTCTGCTGGCATGGAAGATGGATCTCCATCCCTTCACTTTCAGTCTGGATGTATCCTTATGTTCAAAATGAGTCTCTTGTAGGCAGCATATGGATGGGTCCTGTCTTTTTATCCAATGTGCAAGCCTGTGCCATTTTATGGGAGCATTTAGGCCATTCACGTTGAGAGTGATTATTGAAAGATAAGAATTAATTGTCATCATGTTGCCTGTGAAGACGTTGTTTTTATAGATTGTCCCTGTAAATTTCTGTTGTATATCACTCTTGGGGTCTTTCTCCTTTTATAGAACCCCCCTTAATATTTCTTGCAGGGCTGGCTTAGTGGTCACATATTCTTTCAACTTCCACCGGTTGTGGAAGCTCTGCATCTCTCCATCCATTCTAAATGAAAGCCTTGCCGGATAAAGTATTCTTGGCTGCATATTCTTCTCATTTAGTACTCTGAATATGTCTTGCCAGGCCTTTCTGGCTTGCCAGGTCTCTGTGGATAGGTCTGACATTATTTTGATGTTCCTCCCTCTGTACATAAGGAATTTCTTACCCCTAACTGCCCTTAAGATGGTTTCCTTGTATCTAAGATTTGCGAGTTTTACTATTACATGCCGGAGTGTTGGCCTGTTTTCTTTGATCTTGGGAGGGGTCCTCTCTGCCTCTAGGATGCAAATGTTTGTTTCATTCCCCAGATTAGGGAAGTTCTCAGCTACGATTTGCTCAAATACATCTTCTAGCCCTCTCTCTCTCTCCACTCCCTCCGGGATTCCAATTATTCTGACCTTGGAATGCCTCATGGTGTCATTTATTTCTCTGATTCTATTTTCATGGATTCTGAGTTGTTTTTCCTTGGCCTCCTCTTTTCCCTTTTTATCTATTATATTGTGTTCAAGGTCGCTTATTCGTTCTTCTGCCTCACTTACCCTAGCTGTTAGATTATCTAGATTGGATTGGATCTCACTGATAGTATTTTTAAGTTCTGCCAATTCACCTTTCTTTTCTGCCCTTAGAGACTCTATGTTGCCATTAATGGATTTCTCCATTCTAGCTCTTGTCTTCACAATTGCTAGCCTGAATTCCATCTCTGACATCTTGGTTATATCTGCATCCATTTGTAAATCTGTGGCATAAGTCATAATCTCTGAGTCTTTTCTATTTTGGGGTTTCCTCCTCCTAGTCATTCTGTTGATGGGTGTTTGAGGGAATGTATAGAGTCCATATTATTGAGCAGAACCCAAGCAAGATGCACCTGTTTTCTAAGGACTTTAGGGTTGCTGGCCTCTTGTTTTTCCAGCCTGTCTTCTGGGGGAGGGGACTGCCGTGTTGTTACTCAGGCAACCCTGTTTGGGCAGGGTTGCCCTGCCCCCCTGTGGCGGGATGGGCTCAGTGGGAATCAGTTTTTTGGGGCTTTTGTTCTCCAGCGGCTTTCCCTGGTGGCTTTCTGTGTCTCTTCCAAGAGTCAGAGCAGAAAAGACCATTTCCAAACCTCTGCCTCAGAGCAGAGAGATCGCAATCTGTTCTTCAGTGAGCTGTCCAGGCCACACTGTCTCCATTTTTCTCCATGCTGCTATAAACTGCAGCGTCCTGGGTTGTGTGTTCCTCCGTAGTGCTCCCAGTCCTGCCCCCAGGTCGGGACAGTCTCTGCCCTTTATGCTTCTAAAGCCACCAGCCACTCCTAGTTCGCGTGCATGACCCCGCTGCTCCAGGTTTCTGTCCCGGGGGCTGCCCTAAAATCTTTTCCCTGCTGCTACACATCTGTGAGTCTGTGCCCCGTCCCCAGCATGGGAGGCTGTCACTCACCGGCGGTGTAGGATCCCCATGGCCAGGCTCCCTTCCGCTGCCGTTTATCCTCCGATGTCTGCCTGTGGAACCACAGCTCCCCACTTGTTACCTGGGAACCAACCGCCTGCAATATTCTGTTTGTAGAGATCCAGATCTTCTTACATCTCAGGCTGATTTAGTCGGTGCTCAGAGTGGTCTGGTAGATATCCAGCTCAATCCCGGGGACCAGTTGTCATAGGGTCCCCACTCCTCTGCCATCTTTTCTTCCTCAGAAATTTAAATTTATATAAATATATACATTTACATAAAGATAAATGTATATAATTATATTCATGTATATGTAAGTGTATTAAATAAACATATAGAGAGAGAAACAAAGAAAGAGAGAGAATGTACTTGTTTCTTGTTTTTAATTGTTTGGATGTTATTATAGATTTTTTAAAAAAAATTTATTTATTTATTTTTTTAAAGATTTTATTTATTTATTTGACAGAGAGAGATTGAGAGCAGGAGCACAAGCAGGGGGAATGGGAGAGAGAGAAGCAGGCCTCCCACTGAGCAGGGAGCCCGATGTGGGGCTCGATCCCAGGACCCCAGGATCATGACCTGAGTTGAAGGCAGAAGCGTAACGACTGAGCCACTCAGGTGCCCCTAAGATTTTATTTATTTATGAGAGAGACAGAGACAGAGAGAGGACACAAGTGGGGGAGAGAGTGTTATTACAGATTTTTAAATGATTGCACTTATTCTCCCCTTACGTGCATGCCCCTTGCAGTGTTATTTTGTAGCTTCTCCCATTAAATTTCAGAGTGTATTATTCCCAACACATGAATCTGGGCTGGCCTTGAGGTTGGTTTAAGCTAATAGAATGTAGGAGCAACATTGAGCTAGTTCTGAACCTAGGCTTCAAGAGGCTTCGAATGCCCTGCTGTCTTTCTTGTTTTGCTCCCTAGCTGCCATGTGACTAGTTGCCATTTATATAATCCCAGGATACCCTGTTGGCTGGTGATAGACATGCCCCAGTGAAGAGCCAGCCACCCCCAGAAGCGGAGCTCTTACCTGACTACATGCTGACTGTAGATACCTGAACAAGCACTATTGAGACCCACTCATCTAATCCCAGGCCAAATTGTAAACCTATGGATTTGTAAACTAAATAGATGGATATTGTATTGTCATTAAATTTTGAGGTGGTTTAGGAGCACCTGCATGAAAACATCATGATCCCAGGGTCCTGGAATCGAGCCTGTTTCTCCCTCTCCCTCTGCCTGCTGCTCCCCCTGCTTGTGCTCTCTCTCACTCTCTGTCAAATAAATAAATAAAATCTTTAAAAAAGTTTTGAGGTGGTTTATTATGTACCAAAGCTGTTATAGGTTGAGTTTGTGAACTAGAGTTTAATATTTAAAGACCTGTAATGTTTTATAATCATTTCTAATATTGTTCATTTTGTTATGTTTTCTTAACTTATTGGGAGTAATATCAAATGACTGTTTCAGAAATGTGATTCTCATTTCTATTTTCAGACTGCCAACTAAAAATATTTTATGAGATTATGCACTGAGGATAATTATTGAAGTCATTCAAATAATTGTTGTCCTTATAATATACAAGCATGCACACATAAGTTTATTCCCATTTCTTATTACTTTGTTATAGTCAACTTCAGTCCACCTTTTTGAGATTTATTTTTCAAGTCTATGATAGCACAGTGATATAATAAAAAACATTGAACTGGGTATCAGGAGAATGGGGTCTAAGTTCTGGATTTGCCACTAACTCTATGACATTGTCAATGTACTATAATCTTCTGAGCTTTATCTTATTCGAATGTAAAATGAGAAGATTAAAGTAGAAGATATCTAAGGTCCCCTTCTAGATCTAATATTCTGTCAGTCTATGTTTCTAAGACATTTAATAATTATATGTTTATTTTGTCAGATTATTTAACTTTTTTATCATATATTTATAGAGATTGGATAGGAAGGAGGAAAGAGAGCATGAAAAAAAGGTGGCCTTGGGGTGCCCGGCTCAGTTGGTTAAGCGTCTGCCTTTGACTCAGGTCCTGATCACAGGGTCCTGTGCTTGAGCCCCATGTTGGGCTCCCTGCTCAGTGGGGATCCTGCTTCTCCTTCTCCCTCCACCCCTCCCCCCGCTTGTGTGCTCTCTCTCTCTCAAATAAATAAATAAATAAATAAATAAATAAATAAAATCTTTAAAAAAAGAAAAATATAGATTATGCATTGAATATAATTATTACAGTCATTCAAATAATTGCTGTCCTTATAATACATAAACATGCACACATATGTTTATTTCCATTTCTTACTACTTTGTTACAGTCAACTTCAGTTCATCTTTTTGTGATTTATTTTTCAAGTCTATTATATTAATGTGATAAAAATATTTATTTCCTGAATGACTCAGAGTTTGTTGACATACACCAGAACAGTAGGGAGAATGTATACATAAGAAGTCGGTAAAGAAAGAACTGAAAAGTAAGATATAAATTGATATTGAATTAAGTAAAAGGAAAGGTCAGCAGTTCAAGCAAAGCCTTTAGATAGTGGAGGAAGGACATGTTGCAGCAAGCCAAGACAACACACATAAGTAAAGATAGATGATAGAACTTATCTCAGGCATTAGTGGACTGGGGGAAAGACCTGTAAAAATAGAATCCAGGAAACAGCTAATTCAGGATTCCAATACATGAGGACATTGGAACAAACCATTCTGAAAGTGTGACTCATTAGAAGAGTCAGCCCTACACATTATGTAAAAGTAGATTCCAACATGTAGCTAAGGACCTATAATGTACCTATTTAAATATCTCTTGCACTCTAAAATTCATATTCTAAGTAGCTTATTAAGCTAGGATGACATCTTACTATGGAAGACCACACACACACACACACACACACACAAGCACGCACGCACGCATTTCCAAACATAGGGATAGTCTGCAGTCTGAGGCTCACAAACCTAATTCCTTCTTACTCACCTGTGGAGGTAGCAGAAATGATGAGAGCCAAACAGAACTTTTCCCTGAAGCAGTGATTATTTTGCAGTTAGGAAATAGAATAGAAGCCTGTCCTAATATTCTTACTTAGGAACCTATAATTTGAGCACACATCATTACCAGCATCCATTTTCTTGACTTTATAGGAATATGTACTCCACATTATTAAGTTATTGTCTCCTTTATCAGATTTCTAAAATGAGATGACTCAAATGTTACGGGCATAACAACCTACATAACATCGTGCACCATCATTTGTGTTGTTCTTTTCTTCACAATAGGGACATATTAGCTGCTGCATAACATTTAACCTCCAACTTCTAAAATATTATTGAATAACACATCTCCTCTCACAGAAAATGTGATTTCAAGCATCCAACTGTGGATTTTTCTGTGATTCATTTATTTTCACAGAACCTACACTAAGCCTATCTCCAAATATGTTATATTCTATTCACTACATCAATAATGTGCTTTAATACTAATGTTTCCATACTTAATGAACAGAAGTTCCTCGTACATTCATCTATTTGATGATTTCTGAGGTCACTCAATATCAGCTAAAAAATATTGTCCAAAGCATATAGAAGCTTTTACTGATAGCAATGTAAACACTTTCTTCACATACACCTAATTCATGTGTGATTAATGAGTGTGTGTTCTTTAGTTCTCCAGCCTCTGGATTCTCTCTTTAATATTCAACTATAGCAGCTTAATCATAATACTACTCCCTATGTCTTTAAATCTGCTTGTGTCGACTAGGAAGTGGAAAGCTGATGCTTTTCCTGGGTATCTCCTACCCTCTTACTATCCTTATTCCTTCATTCTCTACCAAACAACACTGATGAAATCTTTTACATATATCAGGTTTATATTAAAGTTTTAGAGCAATGTAGTGGTGTTACAGCACAATAGAAAACAACTTAAAAGTTAGCATCAGATATCACTGTCCTAAAATTTTACTGGGCCTTCCTGGAACTAAGAGTTTCTTGGTGTCTGTATCCCTTCCTTAGGCTATCACCTTTTCAGGTTTCTTTCTACCTCCTTCCCAAGACTCATTTCCTTCACTTTCATCTCCACATTGGTGTCCTTTTGCCCTTTCAGGTTACCTGCATAAACTTAAAATCTCTCTCACTGTCTTAGGTAGCACTATGAAGTTGGATCATTTAGCGCTCTGGGTTCAAACTTTTCAACCAAAAATGCTCATTAAAGTACATTGTGAGATTTTTCCTGAAAAAGAAAAAAGGTGATACTCACCATTGAAGAGATTGTTAATGTTTCCCTAGAACCACCAGCAAAGCAGACACTCTGTTTTCTAAATAGCATTTTTTCCCATCTGGCTACATATATAAAGAAAGCCTTTATGAACCAGAAATTCACAAGTGTATACATGATATCCCCATCTCATTGGGTGCTATGTGTTAGTCCATTTATCTAGCTTGCAATATCTTAAGGTGTTTCACTCTCAGTATTCAATCTTTCCAATTCCTATGAACATCAATATTCCCAATTCCAGTTGCTCACAAAAGCAATGTCTTTTGTCCCTACTGCCCCTAATCATCTACCTCCAATTCACACCATTTCTAACAATCACTTTCTATCTCTCTCCTTTAGGAACTACTTGACTAAGCAATGACTTAAAATATGATGTTGTTATATATAAAGAAAAATACATTTTAAAAAAAGACCAAAAGATGATGCATATAACTTTTAAATGCTTCAAATATTGTACATAATGAAAAGGCAATACACATAAAAATCTTTAAAAAGGAAAATGAGTTATTTTACCCTTTTGATTAACACTGAGAGACAGTAGTATTTGTGGTTAAGACAAGGGTTTGAATCCTGATTCTAACACTTACAAGTCATATGACTTTGGATAAGTTGTTGACTGTTTTGTGCATCAGTTCCCTTATATGTCATATGGGGTTGATAATAGGGTTAATGCAAAAATTAAATAATATATATAAAGGACTTCACTTAGTGCCTGAAACATAAGTGCTTGATAGCTATTCACTATCAATGCTCTTTCTATCTGTAAAATCCTTAATATAAATGCTAAGTTAGAGGGATTCAATATCATAGGCAAAGATGTTTTGTGTTGACAAATAGTAAAATACATATTGACTATGTAGTAAGATGTGTACTTGGTAACTACTACATATCATGACTTACATTGAAATTCAGCCACCCTGGCAGTTGATACTGAGATAATGGCAGACTTTCAACAATTTACTTCTCCCAAAATGGTAGTGGACAGAAAAGACTGAAATGAATAAAGTATTCTATGTCCAACGTATATAGAAAAAAATTTCTCATGTCACAATGAAGCAGAGTTTAAAGTAGTTAAGATTCACACTAAAATCTAAATGCCAAAATCTGGCATACTTGAGCAATTGTGGCTTGGCAGACTTGACTTGCATAATGTTACTTCCCCAATGAAATACCTAAGGCTCAGACTCCTTGAATGTAGTATTCTGGAATACCAGACAAGTTTCACTGATTCTTTATTAAAAATTGATGTTATATTATTGTTTACAGAATAATTCAACTACTGTGAAATGGGGACAATAGACTAAATGAAAAATCAGTGTAATTCTACTACAAAACCCGCTTGATATAATCTTTAGAAAGATTAATAATGAAATTTATAGCTCAAAATTGAAAATTTTGAGTCTTTGTTTTCTTCAACACAAAGTATTACATCTGGACCCTGGTATAGCAAACACTATTTTTACTACTGGTAGTGAATTTTAGTGGTTATTTACAGACATTTAAATTAAAAGCTGTCAAAGGAGATAAAAGGGTGTAGATCTGGATTCCAAGGGAACTTAATTAGATTTAAAGGTCAGTAATAGTGGCAAAAAGTCAATGAATCTAAATAAAGCATAAATGTCTTTGAGAGAATATACTAATATTTTATGTATAGTACTTGTTAGACTGCTCATAGAACCTATTCCCAAGAGTTAACTGTTTTCTATATATAACTTCAACGTGGTAATCCCTGGTTAACTTGCTTTTCAAGTACACAGTGTTCACTGGCTTTTACAAATGGTTGAGTTTAATTTGTAGACCATCTGATTATGCTAGATGATACTTTCTCTCAAAATATTCAGTTTGGCTAGGAATCTTGAGTTCACTATTGTCTTTGTTTTCTTTCTGATATATAGTTAAATATTGATGGAATTTTTTTAAAAACAAATGTTTCAGGTATTATAAATTACTCTTTATTACACTTTAATTAGTATACTCCTAGAGATGCTCAGTTATAATAGCTGTTAATATTTCTAAAAGTTAAATTAAGATTCTACACTGTTAGTGAGCAAACTCATTAAAGACATGAAAGGATGACAAGATGAAAAAGGATTTACATTTGTAGAATCTCCTGTAAAATTATTAGAAGTGACAGGTTCCATTTTTTTGATGCTGGAATCAAGGTTGCATGTCTAAACCATAGTGACACCATGGTTGGATTTTGCATAGCTGAGAACTAATAGGAAATTAATAGAGTGTAATACAGGCCTATTGAATTTGGTATAATGGTGCAACTTTGATGCGTAAGAACAGAAGGCATAATTTCAATCTTTGTTTAGTGTCTTGGACAGCCAACCTCAGTAGCATCTAACTATGGTCAGGATTAAAAATGTGATGGATAGTACCACAGCACCTTCTTGACAGCTTTTCTATTCAAATACAAATTTATGTCATAGCCCTAGAAAGTTCGAAGGAGAATTCAGAGATGAAATATCGTAGCTGCAACAAGCCCAGTGTGAAGCTATTATGTTTTGAAAGGAAAAATAATTACAAATTGTACATCTCCTAGGCACATATCTGTATTAATAATGCATGGTAATAAATACACTGGAGTATACTAATGAAATGTTATTGAACATTAAAGTTTTGGAAATCATAGGGTTATGAATCTGTCAAGAAAATGTCAATGCATATGTCTACTTTCAGATTTCTGTACCTGTTTTAGGCAAATAAATATTTGGGAGAGTTGTGAAAAGCCATGATTTATTCCAACTTCCATAATGTCTCTTCATTACATTTTTAAAAAGGAATTTGGGGTATTTCTAAGCTGTTTGTAATCTAAATGATCGATACACCCAGCCCTCCCATGAAAATTTTATGTTCCTCTACCAAAATCATTTTGAAATGCACAAAAGACTATGTTCCTATGAAGTCTGGTTTTCATGATGGTATTATAGCATTGTTCTTTCAAATAATTTTTCTAAAAACAATTGATGGGATTCCCCTGAAAATAAACGTTAAATAAACTTCAACCTCAAATTCCACTCTTATTTCATAATAAAAATATATTCTGTTGGTGAGCGCTGTGGATTGTGTAAGACTGTTGAATCACAGATCTGTATCTCTGAAACAATACATTATATGTTTAAAAAGAAAAAAAAAGAAGATAGTAAGAAGGGAAAAATGAAGGGGAGAGGAAATCGAAGGGGGAAACGAACCATGAGAGACTATGAACTCTGAGAAACAAACTGAGGGTTCTAGAGGGGAGGGAGGTAGGAGGAGGGGTTAGCCTGGTGATGGGTATTAAAGAGGACACGTATTGAATGGAGCACTGGGTGTTATATGCGCACAATGAATCATGGAACACTACATCAAAAACTAATGATGTAATGTATGGTGATTAACAAAACATAATAAAATAAAATTTAAAAAAAAGAAATATATTCTGCCACAACTTCCAATTTTTTTCTATAGTGATATATGTCTTCCCCTATTGTTTCTCTAAGTAAATTTGTCTTTATAACAATAAATCAAAAGATTAGTGTTAGGAGTTTTCAGAACCCAAAATATTAAGTTCTATTCTAATTTGTAGAAGGAAATAAACAGACTTCAACTGAAATAAGCATAAAATAATTTATAGAATTCTTCTTTTGTGAACCAAGATTAACTTATACCCCTTCCTGACAAATTGTCTTTTAATCTGGGAACCAAGTATTACACAAAGACATTGCATACTGTCAGACCATTGGATTCATCAGGCACTATATTCCTAGTTGATAATTTTTGCAATAAGCATTTTCATTAGAATGAAATATTTGTCCCCTATGTCAGAGTTATCACATAATTAAGGCTAATTTTTTAACTAATATTGAATGTTTACTGTGGTCAATATAGAAATATAAGTCAAGGTATTCAACATCAGCCTAAAATTTTCTCATAGAGATACTTCCCACAAAGATAATAGATACTTTGGGTCTGAACGGAAATCAGAACTACATAATACATAATATGGTAAGTGTCAAGGAAGATATTAATAAAAGTTCTATGGGAGTTTACAAGTGGGAAAGATTAACAAGAGAGTTTTCACAGAAGATATGGGTCTAGAAGTACTGCTTGAAGGTGGAGAGATGTGTCTCATCCAGAGGGGACGTCATTCTACTTAAAGGTCAACATGAGTTAAATCAGAGGCAGGCAAGTTTAGCACGTTCATGGTGCAGTGAGTATTCCAAGTCCTTCAAGAGTAGAAATGAAGGATACGAACAGGAAAATCCTTGTGGGAAAAGTAGGTTGGGAGCATTTTATGGAATTTTTCTGAGTATAACACTGGTAAGTTTATATATACTACTAGGAATTGAAGAACCATTAATGTTTCCTGAATATTTATTTGTTGCTTTTTTATCTCTGCTGTCTTTTTAAATAATGCAAGTTTCTCTTGAAATTCTTTCCTCACTATTATGTCTTGGTCTTCTTCCCTACTTCTCTGGCTGTTCTTTTTTAGTCTTCTCAAAATATTTTCCCCACTCATCTTTTACATGTTATTGTTTCTTCATATTCTTCCTAAAGAGTTTCACCTCCTCCTTTACAACTATCCCCACTATCTTTAGAATTTTACAGTATCCATCTTCAACCCAATGTTCTGAATTTTATTTCTGAAAATCCCATAGTCAGTTTGTCTGTATCCCTCATTAGACTATGAGCCCTATGAGTCTTATATGTTATCTTATCTCCAGTGCCTAGGTAGCCTAGCATATGCAGATATTCAAGACACATTTTTTTCAACACACATTTTTGAAGGTACAAGTGAATGAATAAATGAATGGTAGCATTGTGATCATAATTGTACTTTGGGAAATTGAACCTTGCAGTAGTTTGCAAGATGTATCGGAGTTGGCTTGAGAAATGGGTTGGACTTTCCTATTTCTGTGTTTCATTGTCCATATTACTTGTTCTTTACTTTGACCTACACAGAGATAGAACCCTATTAATTCATATACTCTTGCAAAAACACAGACTACATTCACTTACAGAAGCACACATTTGTGATGTTCTTCCTTTTACAATTCCTCTTATGGATACCTTAAGGAAATCAAGCAATTTATAAGCCCCTGTGTATTTCCACTTCTCTCTGTTTTCCATACCTAAGAAAAACTTATCTGCCATGCCTATGTGTTACCTCATGCTTACATAGCAACTATCACAATTGTAAGTCTACTGTTTGAGAGGTAAACAGATACTTTTTAAAAGTTAAGCTTTATGTTATAAACTCGGGTTAAATAACAAATGTAGAGGTATGTTATCTGATTCACAGAATCATAAAGTGATGCTTGTTGGTTCTAAACTTACTTTATTGAAAAATAAATTTCTATTGTTTACAATGAAACAACAATCATTTATTCATTCAGTAAATATCTGCTGCACATTTACTAAGATACTGTGCCATGCCCACATTATGAGGCATAAAGAACTTCCTTAATGCAGTATACAGAGACCAGGCTCCTGTTTCAAGCCCTAACTCAAATATTCACCTCCTTACACCAAAGCCAAAAGTTGAATAATCTTTGTATATTTTAGCAATGTTTTAATCAGCATTATTGTAATTCAATAATTATTTGAGCACCTAGAATGTACAACACATTGTAATAGACATAGTGAGGAAGAAACAAAGGTGACAAAACTTATTTCCCATCCCTTAAGAACTTAAAACCAAGCACATTTTACATTTATTGAGCCTTTATTATGTTTCACACACTGTACCTAGCATTTACCTTTATTACCCAAACCCACATGGGTTGGCTACTGTTTTTATCTGTACTTTATAGATGAAGAAACTCAGGCAGAGAGGTTTCTCATATAAAGTCTCACAGCTACTAAGTAGAGGAGCTAGGATTTTCATTCAGGTCTTTCTGATTGCAGAGACAGTGTTCTTAACAAACAGTACTACACTACATTTCCTGGCATGAGAAAAAAAAGTTGCATGCACAAGTAACTATGGTTCAGGAGAGATTGTGAAATATTAATATTATGATGTCAACAAAGTACTGTGGAAATACAGCAAAGGAATTTGGGAAGATTTTATGGGGAGAGGCTTCATTTAAATCAAGCCTGTAATAATAATAACAGCTACCACTTTCCAACAAGTTCAGTTTGCCAAACACTTGTGAGGTTCTTTATACATAACAAATCCTCACAATAATGCTAACAAGTTAATTTACACTTGAGAAAACAAGGGCTCACAATGATTAAAAAAAATAAACTTGCCCATGGTCATAACTAAAAGTGGCAGATCTAGCATTAAAAACAACAACAACAACAACACCAACAGGCTATGTGTTGCCTGGGTGGTTCAGTGGGTTAAGCATTGACTCTTGGTTTGGGCTCAGGTCATGATCTCATGTGTCCTGAAATTGAACCCCACGTTGGGCTCCACACTCAGTGGGGAGTCTGCTTGAAGATTCTTTCCCTCTGCCCCCTCTTCCCACTCGTGCACTCTCTCTCTCTAAAATAAATAAATTATTCTTTAGAAAAAACAGGCTGCATGGATTGCCCTCCCCCCTTCCTCATCCCCTTTATTTTCACTTCCCTATACTGTTACTCATAAATATGCTTTTGACTTATTTAGGCAGTGGTCATGGGGAAAGGCATGAAATCAGGGAAATTTAAGGCTAATTTGGGGAATGACTAGTCACTTTTAGCTTGAGTATAAAAGTATATTGTATGGGAGGGTAGAAGAGTAGTGGGAGATAAACTTAAAAGCTCATTTAGGTTAGACTGTGGCAGGCTTGAAACACCCAAGTTAGAATTTTGCTAGACAATATACATTTGCAGCATAGTATTAGATAAGTTGGTATAGGGATAGACTGGCAAATATTCTGCTGTAATAATTCAGGCAAGGGATAAAGAGTGCCAGAATTAGGTGATAAAAGTGGGAATTGCAATGAAGAGAACAACATTAGAGATACTGTGAAGAGAGTATTGACTAGATTTGTTCCCAATATCATTTTCTTTAACCCCTCTTTTCTAAGGTTAGTTATTTCCAGTAAGTAAATTATCTGATTAAAACATCTTTCAGTGGAAAACATCTTCTTCGCTAAATATTCATTTTTGTCCAATAATATGAGTTTATTTTTGTTAAATTTTGGAATATTTAAGAACACAGACCCATGTAGATTGCTTTCCCTAAATGCATTGTCACCTTAATAATATGTATTTAAATTCAAATATGTATTTTAAATATTAGCTAAAATGTTAAAAATAACATTATAACAATTACATGGATTGATTCAACACAAATTCATTCTTTCTTACTTCTATCACAAAGAAGTACTATATCTACCATGTTTCAAAATCCTTTACCTGACTTCACATATCCTCAGCTATCCATTTTTTTCTCTCCTTCATAGAAAATTCCTCAGGATAGTTATATATTCATGTCACCTTTGCCCTCTAATTCATGCTTGAGTTCCCTAAAAACAGATTTTTATCCCCATTAATAAACTAAAGCTATTTTTTTTCAAAGTCAACAATGACCTCCAAATTGCCAAAGACTTCGGCCAATTCTTAGTCTTTATTTTATTAGACCTATTAGTAATATTTGACACAGTTGATCACTGATCCACTTTCTTCACTTTGGTTCCAGGACACAACATTCTCCTTTTTTTTTTTTTTCTTATTGTATAGGTTCCTCTTTCTCAGTATTTACTTGATTCTCTTCCTCTTCTAAACCTCTAAATATTGGAGTTCTCTGGGAGTCAATCATCATGTGTCCTCTTGCCTCCTCTATTTAGACTGAATTCCTTGATGATTTCATACAGTCCTATGCTTTTTATATGTCATCTATATTTTGAAAATTTATATAAGTACCGTGTACAATCCATTCAACTCCAGGCTCTTATATCCAGCTACCACTTTCATATCTAATAGTTATCTCAACCACACATGATGAATAACTGCATTGCTGATTTCCACTCGCCCATTCTGAAACTTGTTAGTTTGCAATATCCCACATCAAAGTAAATGCACTCAATTGCTTAGGCCAAAACTTGGCTACTCTCTTTTTCTCACATCTTTGCCATCTAATTTTTGTCAGTTCTATCTTCAAATTGTATCCGAAATTTAAAAACTTTTTATCACTTTCACTACTACTATTCTGGTCAAAGCCACCATATTTCACATGCATCACTGTGATAGCCTTCTAATTGCTCTCTCTGCTTTTGCCCTCTCCCCATTATAGTCTTTGTTATACACAGTACTCAGAGTTGTGCTTTTAAACCTAAGTTACATTGGGCTGATCCACTGCTCAAGATGCTCTAATGAATTTGTGGTAGCTTTAAAACATTTTGCAAAATCTTTGACATTTCTCTTGGGGCGCCTGGGTGGCTCAGTCATTAAGTGTCTGCCTTTGGCTCAGGTCATGATCCCAGGGTCCTGGGATCGAGCCCCACGTCGGGCTCCCTGCTCCACGGAGAGCCTGTTTCTCCCTCTCCCACTCCCCCTGCTTTTGTTTCCTCTTTCGCTGTGTCTCTCTCTGTCAAATAAATAAAATATTAAAAAAAAAAAATCTTTGACATTTCTCCCACCAAGTGGTGAGATGCATGTCCTCTCACTTTGACTTGGCTTGTGTCTTATTTGACCAATAGATTACTGCAGAATGATGTTATGTGACTTCCAAAGGTAGGTCATGAAAGATTATGCAGCTTTTGCCTGTTCACTGGAATACTCTTTTATAGTTCTAAGCTGCTATGTAAGAAATCCCGCTGCCCTGAGTTTACTGTGCTATGACTGACAGTTCTAGCTCAGCCTAGATTTCCACTTACCCACCAAAGTGCCAAACATGTGAGGGAAGCTTTTATGGAGACTCAAAACCAGTCTGTCTGCCAGCTGAATACCAACAATGACATTCATCAATGCCACAGCCAAGCTTTGCTTGAGTTCCTGACCCACAAAATCATAAAATATGATTAAATGGTTGTTATTTTAAATAACTAAGTTTGAAGATTGATTACTATGTGGATAAATGGAATAGGCTAATCTTATTCAAATTAAAAGTCAAACTATTTTCAAACTTAACATCATGAAAAGTAAACTCCATATCAACAACCCTAAGCCTGTTCCTGCACGGCTTTCCTAACTCAGTTAATAACAACTCCATTCTTTAAGTCTCTTAGACCAAAAACTGAGAGTTATCCTTGATTCTTTTTTTTTCCTCTGGTATTCCACATATGATCTCACAAGTTTTGTTGGCTCTACCTTCATATTATGTTTATTTACTTTAAAGTTTTATTTATTTATTTGAGAGAGAGAGCACGAGCAGGGTGAGAGGGCAGACGCTTAATTGACTGAGCCACCCAGGCGGCCCTCATATTATGTTCAGCATATGGCTGCTTCTCAACATTTCCCCTGCTATCTGGGCCAAGCCAGTCATTTATCATTCATATTCCTGCAATACTGTCTCATCTCAATTATTCCCCCAATTCTTTTAATAGAAATTTGAAATATTAGTATTTATTTTGGAAAAATAATATACAACTATGATTTAATTTCTTACCTCAAAAAACCTTGAATTTGTCTTTCTCTTCAATTGTCCTTTACTTCTCTTCCTCAAATATTTGCAGAGCTGGTAATTGTAGGACATGCCCAGCTCTGAGACTGGTCCATGCCTGGGCATCTCCAGATAACACAAAGGCATCTCTTATTTTCCTCTGTTTATCAGCAAAGATAAGCAACTGTATTCAGTTTCCAGGGCACTGCTTTACACTTAACAAGAACAAATAATTGGATGAAGGTGGTAGTATAAGAACTCTGTTAGAATATGCTGGTTTGAGCCTTTTCAAACCACACACACACACACATACCACATTCACTTAGAAAATGGTAATTCTGAACTGTACCCCTTTCTCCAACTTTGGACTATTTCTAGACTAGAATTCACATTGTAGTGTATATAGAAAATTGAAATCTACATAGATTGCTTCTCCTAAATAATACAACATATTTTCTTAGCTGACATAAAATTTTGCAAAGGGTAAGCAATACTAAATGATACAGATTGAGTACCTAGATAAATTAGTAGAAATACATGAAATACTCATGATTACTGGAGAGGATGGTACCCTTTTCTTTTGTGGTCATACTGGATACTCACTTTCATTTAATATCTCATTTTCATTTTACTTGAACTCTTTTAGAACACATACAAAAACAATAAATGTCACATATACACACTGAATCTGTGATCATTTAGCTCACATAACTCAGACACAGCTGAATATATTTCACTCTAGCATTTTATAAAGAAACAAAACCAAAATTTAAAATCAGGTACAACTGGGGTGCCTGGGTGGCTCAGTTGGTTAAGCGACTGCTTTCGGCTCAGGTCATGATCCTGGAGTCCCTGGATCGAGTCCCGCATCGGGCTCCCTGCTCGGCAGGGAGCCTGCTTCTCCCTCTGACCCTCCCCCCTCTCATGTGCTCTCTCTCTCTCATTCTGTCTCAAATAAATAAATAAAATCTTTAAAAAAATAAATAAATAAATAAATAAAATCAGGTACAACTGACAAGACAATTTTAAGTCCCAAGTGATATTTTTGTGTTTGTGTTTTGTTTTGCTCCTATATGAGCAGATTTGGATAAGGGAAAGTCAGGTTGAAGTAAAGGATCCTGGAAAGGGGAAAAAACAATTTAGAAAATAATTATTGGCATCTGATGGCCCTCCACAATGAGCTACAGTCAAAATTAGCATTTCTGGCAGTGCCTGAGTGGCTCAGTCAGTTAAGTGTCTGCCTTTAGCTCAGGTCATGATCCCAGGGTCCTGGGATCAAGCCTCATGCTGGGAATCCCTGCTCAGCTGGGAGTCTGCTTCTCCCTCTCTCTCTGCCCCTCCCCCCACTCTTGCTCGCTCTCGCTCTCTCTCTTACTCTCAAATAAATGAATGAAATCTTCTAAAAAATTAGTATTTTTGTTCCCTGAGCTAATTGGGACTACATTTTACAAGTCACTTGTGGTGTAATGACAAATGAGGTCAAGTTGTGCTGTCTGGGTGACATACAGCACAATGGAATGTCTAGACTATAGAGTCCTTAGGTCTCCATGGAACTTTGGAAGCTTCATTTAACAGGAATAATTTCTATGTACTTTTTGCATTAGGAACAGCTGTACTTTTGCATTTCCAAGTGATCTCTGTCTTCAAATAGCAATTTTTTATCCTTCTGAATATGCTGTTGTCCTCTCTCCTTATGTGTTTCTTGTCCTATGAAATTTTTCTGCCAGCAGGATGTATTTTAAAAGTAAATAATTTACAGGGAGTTAGGAAGGAGGAAGAATGGAGAAGAGCCTACAAAAACCTGTTTTCTTAAGGTTTATTATCTGTGAAACTTTTAGATAGAATTATAGCTTTATATTCACTGAGTGACCTAAAAAGAATCAGGTGAATACTAAAGGGCTTTTTCTTTAGATTTGTAACTGTAAAAGTTAATTAAATTATACATAAAAAATAAAAGAGAAAGACAAGTTTAATCAGATGCCTTCACTGAACATCGAAATATATCCTAAGTAGGCCAATTCAGATCATCTTTTAAAGAAAATTAATATTTGTTATCACTATTGTTTTTTGTTTCCAAGGCCGGCATACTCCTGAAGCTGTTATTTCATCTGACTAGCTACTAAGACTACACCTCAGGGGAGTTTATAATCTGAACCTCTAGATTTCCCATAAATTCGTTAACCTGAATCAAAGATTATAGCATAATCCTTCCTATAACTGTGCTTTTTTTCCAAATAAAAGTAATTATTAGTGAACAAAACTACTTATAAACATTAAAGAGCACTGAGTCAAACTACATACAACTTGTAGTAAGATCTAATAAATGCACAGCTAAATTAGAATTAATACAATTTAAATTCCAAGCTATTTATTTTTGAAAACCCACTATATATTAATGTGATTGCTGCTTAATCTGATTATTGTTGTATTGTCTGGTTTTAGAAGAGGGTATAGCTTATCATTTATTTAATTATGATTAATATATAATATCCCAAATATTAACATTTTAACATATATTTATTTAGTGTTGCTTAATTGAAAGGAATATGAAATTGTGTTTTTCTTCATTGTCTCAGGAGTATATGGTAGGTGACAAATTTTATTGAATAAGTGAATTTTAATAAATGAAGAAATCCAATTTGAATATGGTGTCAACATATGAAGGAAGGTGTAATGAAGAAAATTGATGAAAAATAAACAAAATAATTATAGTTTATCTTTTACTTCAACTATTTGACAGTTCAAATTTTACTTTAGAGTAATGGAAGTATTTGACATATTTAGATGAAATACAATAAAACTAAATTGAGTTTCTACTATGTTTCATACACTGGACAATTAGGGATGCAAAGATTGTGAAGTCAGGTATCATAACCTCAAAATGTGCATAATTTCAGCTCAATAATATATTATTAATATTTAATTATTGGGGGAGCACAAGTTCTTCAATGGAACATACTTACATATGGATAGAATATCTCTCTGTAAAGATTTGTAAGAAACTAGTAAAGTGGTGGTCCCTGGGATGGAAAACTAAGTAGCTGGGGAAAGGGTGGTGAAAGAAATTCACTCTTTACTGTATATTTTTTATGTTTTAGGAATTTTGTATGAACTACACTTAGTATGTATTAAAATATAAAATAGTTGTTATAAAAATATTTTAAAAATATATCTGCTTGCCATATTACCCCCATATGATCATATCAAAATGGGCCTAAGTGGCAGGTAACTTTTAAGGTTTAGGTGACTGAGCAACATCCAGGTGAAGAGGGCATTAGGTAGGTGGATACATAGGTCACAAACCGAGGAAAAACAGTTCTGGGCTAGAGATATAGAATTAGATAATTGAAGCCATGCAAGTGGATAAGATTACCCAAAGTGAGATAAGGTGTGGATCTACAAAGGATGTTATATAGAAAGAAATAAGAGCCAGTAAATAAACCAATAAGTATGATGAATATGAATACCCACAGAAACAAGATGAAAATGAGGAGAGTGTGGTAAGAGAGCAATGAAAAGTAGGAATGGACAATGCTCAAATGTTGAGATCACAGAATAATTAGAAAGTGTTTATTATATGTAATAACAAGGAAGTTGGAGGATATTTACTAAAGTAGTTTCAATAGTATCCTTAGGGAAACAGGCAGATTGGAATGGCTGGAAAAATGTGGATATAGCAAGTAGAAAAAAATCCCTTTCAAAACTTTACCAAATAGGGGCACCTAGGTGGCTCAGTCAGTTAAGCATCTGCCTTCGGCTTAGGTCATGATCTCAGGGTCCTGGGACCAAGCCCCACCTGGGGCTTCCTGCTCAGCTGGGAGCCTGTTTCTCCCTCTCCCTCTGCCCCTCCACCCTGTTCATGCACGCTTTCTCTCTCTCAAATAAATTAAATTAAATTAAAAAAAAGTTTAGCTATATAAATGAGAAAGATTAGCAAATGGAAGAGAAGTTGGGATTATTATTTTAAATGAAACAAATTTTGATCATTTTAAAATTCGCTAGACAATGATGCTTTATAAAAAATGCATTGAAAATAATGAAGATGGAGGGAATCATCCAAGGAAAAGTTGTCTGAGTAGCAGAAGGGAATGATATCCAGCTTATAGTTGAAAAAGATATTAGGCTTACACAAAAAGAAAGATACTTCTTCCAATCTAACGAAGAATATACATGTTGGATGCAGAGAAATCTGTATGTTTGTTGGCAGAAAGGAAGTAAGGGTTTTTTGTTGTTGTTGTTCAGTAGAGGATGGAGGAGGGAAGAGTAGTTTGAAGAGCCTGGAGAAGGTTTAAAGATTATTTATTTATTTGACAAAGAATGAGAGAGAGAGAGAGAACAAGCAGGGGGAGCAGCAGAGGGAGAGGGAGAAGCAGGCTCCCTGCTGAGCAGGGAGCCCAATGCTGAGCTTGATCCCAGGACTCTGGGATCATGACCTGAGCCGAAAGCAGACATTTAACTGACTGAGCCACCCAGGCTCCCCGAGCCTGGATAAGGTTTAAATCACTGCTATGCTGGACAAGAAAGAACTGACTAGAGATGCATAGGGGAATCCCTTGTAGGCCCTGAAGAACTGACTGAGATTGAAAACCATAAATTTATGTGGCACATATTATGCACAATATTGTATAATTATGTGATACTCTACAGCAGTGATCAAGTGGTCAACAAACCAGATTGAGTGGGAAAAAAAGATAATTGGATTGATACATGATAGACAGATATGATAAAAGGACAATAATGTAAGAAAATTGGGAAAAATCTGTGTGTGTGTGTGTGTGCGTGTGTGCGTGTGTGTGCACGCGCATGTGCATGTGTTTCAGACCAATTATTGGATATTTCCAAGCAGGTGTTCCGTGGGCAACTCAAATACAATGTGGCAAAATCTAAAACCATCATCTATCAAATTCTTGCCCCTCCTTCTGTATCTTTATGTCTTCATAATAGATCAAGTTGCTCAAGTAAGACCGTTACAGTCAATTTAGAACTTTTCTCCATTTTGCACATTTGCAATGGTTTTCCATGCTTTGCACTTCTGTATCAGTTAACCTTCTGCTTTAAATTTCTTTCCCCATTTCTCTGTTAAAATCATCTTCATATTTTAAGGCTCAGATTAAGTATAACTTCCTCTATCAAGATTTCTTCATCCCCTCTTTCTACCAGAGTTAATCACTTCATCTTTTCTGGATTACGGTTTGCATCTTAAAACTCCCATTGTAACTCTTAGTGTATCACCCTTAGGTTTCTTTTTTTCTTTTTTTTACATGACTCTTCTTTTTTGCTGTAAGCTTAAAGAAGAGACTATGTGTTTTTCTTCATTGTCTCAGGAGTATATGGTAGGTGACTGATAAATTTTATTGAATAAGTGAATTTTAATAAATGAAGAAATCCAATTTGAATATGGTGTCAACATATGAAGGAAGGTGTAATGAAGAAAATTGATGAAAAATAAACAAAATAATTATAGTTTCTTTTTTACTTCAACTATTTGACAGTTCAAATTTTACATTAGAGTAATGGAAGTATTTGACCTATTTAGATGAAATACAATAAAACTAAAGTGTATCAAATAAAATTTGTGATTGTCTAACATCTTGAGCAAAAAAAAATCAAAATTTTATCCAATACTTATTAATAAAATCATTTCTGTTCATGAAAGCAATATAAACCTTTCTTGGAAACAAACAGGAAATATTGAAAAGCATATATACACATATCCCAAATATTAACATTTTAACATATATTTATTTAGTGTTGCTTAATTGAAAGGAATATAAAATGAACAAGAGAAATATTCCCTGAATCTCTCAGGCCTGAAATTATAGAATCATCTATGATGCCAGAGGAGACATTTCCTTTGAAATATTTTTCTTATCTGCCCCTTCACAACCCTTTGTATCCCTGACACAAGGAGACGAAACCCTTATGACCTTATGCATGACACATCGTCTTAACTTTCCTCCCAAACTCCTCTGTAATGTAATCTTCAGGCTGCTGCCAAACTAATCATCAGAAAATAATGCCTCTATATATGATTTTTCTGAATACCTCTTACTGTGATTACCATTCATGTAGGACTTTTATGTAATATATTACTTTCTCATGAGTTTTACTTACTTTTGGAACTTTCATTACTATGCCCACTTACTGTGACTTTATATTACTTGTTTTTGTGTAGCATATTAGTTATTTAACATATATCTTATGTGTTTATCTTTTTATTTAGATGCTCCATGAGAATAGGGATCTTATATTTTTCCTCTGGATATCACCAGAACTTGGTTAATGACATAGGTATGGATAAATCCTTGATTATGTCATTTCTTCAAACTTAGCTTCTTGAAAGCAAGAACTGTATTTTATATATAAATATCCCTCCATTCCTATCATACTCCTAGGTTCATAATAACTACTTAGAACATTTGATTTAATATTTGATAAGTATAAATATAACCAATATATTTCTTATACTCAAATTAAGAAAATACTTCTCTTGCATTAAAGGTCACATTGTGAACTAAGTAATTATATAACAACAATAACAATAGCCAACACTTTTATAATGCTTACCATCAGGTGCTATTGTAAACACTTTGCACATATAAACTTATAATTCTCACAACTTTGTAAGACAGGACTACAAATATCACTACTTACATATATAAGGAATCAGATATAAAGAATTAAGTGACTTATAAATTAGACTTAAAAACTTGTGCACCAAAGGATACCATCAAGAAAGTGAAAATACAACACACAGAGTGGCAGGAAATATTTTCAAAGCATGTATCAGATACGGGTTTATTATCCAGAATATATAAAGTGCTCTAACATCTCAACAATAAAGAAATAATAATCCAATATTAAATCATGGACAAAGGATCTGCATGAACTTTTCTCCAAAAAACATATGCAAATGGTGAATAAGTATATCAAAAGATGCTCAATATCATTAGTCATTAGGGAAATGCAAATGAAAACCACAATGAGATACCACTGCATATCCACTAGGATGGCTATAATAAAAAGATGGACAATACTAAATGTTGGTAAGGATGTGGAGAAATTGGAACTCTTATATATTGCTGAAAGGAATGTAAAATGGTGCAGCCACTGTGGAAATCACTTTCCCTATTCCTCAAATAAAACAGGATTACCATAATACCCAGAAGCTCTACTACTGAGTAGGAGTGATGAAAATATGTCTTAACAAAAACATGCCCAGAAATGTTCATAGCAGCATTATTCATAATAACTAAAAGTAGAAATAATTCAAATGTCCAGCAACTGTGGAATGGATAAACAAAATGTTATATTTCCAAACAATGGGCCATTCTTCAGCCATATAAAGGAATTAAGTACTCTTACATGCTACAAAATGGCTGAACTTAGAAAACATTATTCTCCGTTAAATAAGCCAGACACAACTGAGCACACATTGTATGATTCCACTTGTATGAAATATCCAGAATAAGCAAATCCATACAGGCAGAAATTAGATTAGTGATTGATGGGTGGAGGGACTGATGACTAGGGTTTTTTTTTTTTTGAGGAAATGGAAATATTCTGCAGTTATATAGTGGCAATGTTGCAAAACCTTGTTAATATACTTAAAAATACTGAATCAAACATTTTAAAAGGACAAATCTTTTTTAAAGATTTTATTTATTTATTTGACAGAGAGAGACATAGTGAGAGAGGGAACACAAGCAGGGGGAGTGGGAGAGGGAGAAGCAGGCTTCCCACGGAGCAGGTAGCCTGATGCAGGGCTCGATCCCAGGACCCTGAGATCATGACCTGAGCCGAAGGCAGATGCTTAACGACTGAGCCACCCAGGCTCCCCCTGAAGATAACTTTTTCAATAGTTTGTTTTCTATGAAATAGATTTTCTCTAACTATAGTTTTGTTTTTAAGCTCTATGACTCTTACTTACTTTTTATAATAGGTAATTATTTCCATCTCAACAGTAATATGATTACAGTACCAGTACTTTCATGAAATCTTTCTATACTTCATCATTATTATTATGTTTTTAGAATGTCATTCTTTTTAAAAGGATAATGGTTTTAATAACTTTAACAGTTATTTGGGAATAATGAATCTAACAAGATGGGTCATTCTCTGAATATGCAAACATGGTTATCTTCATATTCATTTTCACATTTCTTTTCAAATGAATGAATTATTCTCTGATCAGTTTAATTACTATATTTCAATCTTGAGAGAATATTATCCATTTTCCATTCAGATCAGAACTGAGTTATTCAATTCAGCTGCATAAAATAACTAGGTTTCTGAATATTCTGGAAAATGCACCAGAGGAAATATTAGGAAGCACATTGGAATTCCAATCCTTTTCCATTTTCTCCACTCTTAAGGTAAAACCTCCAGATATAGTCTGCAGACCTACGATTTATTCATTTAAATTTGTAGCTCTCTATATAGACCTAGAAGGTATTTCTTTGTACCATAGGAGGGACTTCTGTTTTCCATCATTTTATTTTATAACTTACAAAAGAAAACAAATACATGTATGTCTAAATAACTGACCAATGCTCTTCAAAATTGTCAAGGTAATGGAAGATATAGAACAAAAGAGGAACAGTGACATATTGAAGATGAAGCTCAAGATGAAAAAAGTCAAAAAGTTAAAACTTGAGAGCTTGGTATAGAGAGCAAACTGATGGTTACCAGTAGCGAGGTGGGGTTTGAGTGAAATAGGTGTTGGCAATTAAGGAGTGCACTTGTCATGATAAGCGCTGGGTCGTGGTGAGCACTGGGAATTGCTGAATCACTATATTGTACACCTGAAACTAATATAACACTGTATGTTAACTACAGTGGAATTAAAATTAAAAACTTAATTAAAAAACTTGAGAGTTTAGTTAGAACTTTAGTAAAAGTGAAGGAAGTTCTACAGTTTATTAATCATATTGTTCCAATGTTAATTTCCTGGGTCTGACAATTTTACTATTGTTATGTAAGATCTTCATCTTAGGAAAAGTTGGATGAGGGAAATATAGGACTTCTGTATGATTTTATCACTTTTCTGTAAGTCCAAAATTCTTTCAAAATAAAAAGGAAAATAGCAGCAGCAGCAACTGCAAGAACAACTAAAACCTCTCAAAGTTCCAGGGTTTAGAATCAGAGAGTATTAATCCAAAAACTATCTTAAGAATTAACTCACTTTATTTAAGCTAATGCTATTCTAATAATACAAGACGGATGACACATAAAAATATGCTAATGGGGTGCCTGGGTAGCTCAGTCAGTTAAGCATCTCAATCTTGATTTTGGCTCAGGTCATGATCTCAGGGTCATGAGATCGTGCCCCATGTTGGGTTCCACATTCAGCATGGAGTCTGCTTGTCCCTCTCCCTCTGTTCTTCCCCCACCCCACTCTCTCTCAAATAAATAAATAAAAATCTATATCTATATATCTATATCTATATCTATATTCACATCACATAACTCATCTTAACCATACCTAACAGAAAATACATAATAGTTGTCTCTGCAATGACTGATATTAATCATAGAACTAATCAAAATAGACCATAGTCCAATGATGGAATGTATTTACAGGCATGACATTAGTCTCTGAGGAAAAAAGAATCCCACCTTTTCCCTTTTTATTATTATGTTTTTTAATGAGCTTTATGTTTCCTCTTCTGTCTCTCTGAATCTATCTCTCTTATTAATATAATTCACAGTTACTTACTCTGGAGCATTCTTCAGTAATGACAGAAAAAATCACCACTTGTTTTTTTGTATGTCTTAACTAACCCATCATCTATTTTATCTTCTCTTCCTTTTCCTTATATTCCTTCTTATAATTACAGCATTTATTATTGTTCTTATAAGAATTGTTGAAACAAAATATATGTACTAGTGTAATTGCTAACATCAGCTGGAAACTAAAAATACAAAACATATTATTTTTTTAAAGATTTTATTTATTTATTTGCCAGAAAGACAGAGAGAGACAGCGTGCAAGCAGGGGGAGTGGCAGGCAGAGGGAGAAGCAGACTTCCTGCTGAGCAGGGAGCCTGATGTGGGTCTCGATCCTAGGACCCTGGGATCATGACCTGAGCAGAAGGCAAATGCTCAACTGACTGAGCCACCCAGGCGTCCCATAAAAATACAAAACATATTAAACCAACCAGTTGAGTGCGAGTTTATGGGTAATAAAAGCAATCTAAAAGTCTCACCTCAGTATTAGGGATAAGGAAATCATTGAATTGGGCTTTTAGTTAGTCTTTCATTTTGATACAAAAATAACATTAAATGTCATGCAAAACTTTTAAATGAAATATTAACAGTCAAAATCAGCAACAAATAAAATAATATAAAATAATCAAGTGAAGTTAATTATAAAATTGCAAGAATGGTTCATCATTCTAACCATTAACAAATAGATCAACGAAAGTCACTACATTAACAAATTAAGTGAAGAAAACCATATGGTTATATCTTTAAATATTGAAGAGATATTTAATAGCATTCTACAACCAATTCTTAGCATGACTCTTAATAAAATAGGAATAGTAATTAGGAAAAAATACTATTCATGAAAAGCTAACACCAAATATTATTTTATTTGTAGATTGGTGAAGTGAATTTCAATAAATCAGAAATAAGTCAGTGAGATTGGCAACCATGCCAATAAGACTTCTCTTAGAAGTTTTATTCAATATAATAAGAGACTAAAAACATTAGTGTAAATATTAGAAACCAAGAAACAATTTTTTGTTTGTGGTTGACTTAACTATTGATCTAGAAAACCTATGAAATTCCACTTAAAAAAAACTATTAAGGGCGCCTGGGTGGCTCAGTCATTAAACGTCTGCCTTAGGCTCGGGTCATGGTCCTAGGGTCCTGGAATCGAGCCCCACATCGGGCTCCCTGCTCGGCCGGGAGCCTGCTTCTCCCTCTCCCGCTCCCCCTGCTTGTGTTCCCTCCCTCGCTGTCTTTCTCTCTGTCAAATAAATAAATAAAAATTAAAAAAAAACCTATCAAAATGGATGATGTAATTTAGGAAGATTTCTGGGTACAGGATAAACAAAAAGCAAGTTTTTTTTTTCTTTACTATCTCTCATAATTTATAAGTGAGCAATCCATCCTGTTTTAAATGTTAACAAAATTATAAAATATCAAGAGATAAATATAATAAGAATATATAAAAAATATTTTTATATACTATCTTATTTTATGCAAATACCAGTCTGATCACACATGGTCCAAGAACACTCAAATAATAAACCAAATATAAAAAGATATTAAAGATTGGTCTTCAAACATTATAGCCAATGATACCACGCTTGCTTATGATTTCACCGACATAAAACCTCATCCACACCTCAGTGGCCACCAAACCATTCAGCAGAGCTCCCTTAACTGTGAGCCCTTTGAAGCTACTGGTTTGAGCACACTTGACTATTTTTTTTCAAGCTCTGAATAGCTGTAGGGATCTCAGCAGGAGTTGGAGGAACCAGCTCAACCTTGGCATAGTGTCAAAATGTAGCCAGTCAAGGTTACATTTAAGTCCCAGCAGCATTCACCAGCACCGGGACCTTCTCCACAAGGTTACAGACAAACTGGGCCATGGTTCCAGGATGTAAAGTCTAAAAAAATCTTTAAATTGTATAGAACAGGGCTAATACTTTAGAATAGTGGAGTAAGGACATCTGAGAGTCAGCTCCTCCACAAAAACAATAAAAACAGTGGTAAAAATTATTAAAATAATCTTCTCCCACTCTGGAAATTAACCAAATGTTTCCAACCATTCAAGGAGCATTTATTCAAGAAAAATGGTTAAATCTTGGAAATAACAGTAAGTTTTGCTTGCCCTATACCCATTTTCTTCTCCTCAGCTCCATGGTATCCTTGAAATCCTGTAGTCTAATAATCATAGTGCATTAACTCCAGCTGCTGAACAGCACTAGCGGGGGGAAAATCAGGTTTGGAGTACCCTAAAACTCCACCCTACAGAACTGTCATTATTAGATTCATCTGACAGTTACTTAGAAATCCCCACTCTCAGGGAATGTTTTTGTTTGACCTGACTCTGAGCTTACTGGCAACAACCTTTCCCTTGGGACATCAAAACAATCAAAAACAATTAGTGACAATTGTTTAATTACTTCCTGAGGCAGTGATAACTGTTGGAACAAACAAGATTATGACTAAAAACTTAAAAGGAAAAGTTGACAAATAGGATATCAATTGTGGGGTTTGAAGACATCCCACATATTCCTGGAAATTGAGAAGGCCAAGTGTTTACACTGGCTATGTACATGTTCAGGAAGATCTGAGAGGCCCTATTGTCTCATCTATGGTGGACCAATGGAGGCTCTATACAGCAATCAGGGAAGGCTAAGGCAGAGTTGGCAATTGCTTGCCAGAATGTTGACACCAAGCTTCAACATGCACACAGGGCACCTCATGAAAGGCTAGAAAATGTTTTGGTTAAAGGTATTTAAGGAAATCTCTCCAATCATTCACTGACAGCTACCCTAACCAAGCAGAGACTTCAGTGGCCATATATGACATAGAACAGAGACTTTACAAATGTAGTACAGGAGAGTCACTAAAGAAGCAACAACAAAAATAAATTCTGAGTAAAGGAAGTCAATTCTGATTTCTAGAATTGCCACATTATATTATATAAAGGTCCAATTATCAACAAAGATTATGAAACATGCACAGAAACAAAAATGAACGGTCTATACACAGTAAAATTGTCAATAGAATATTCCACTGAAAAAGCCCAGACATTTCATTTAATAGATAAAGACTAAATCAGCTATTAAAATTTGTTCAGGGCGCCTGGGTGGCTCAGATGGTTAAGCGTCTGTCTTCGGCTCAGGTCATGATCCCAGGGTCCTGGGATCAAGTCCCACATCGGGCTCCCGGCTCAGTGGGGAGCCTGCTTCTCCCTCTGACCCTCTCCCCTCTCATGCTGTTTCCCTCTCGCTCGCTCTCTAAAAAATAAATAAAATCTTTAAAAAAAAATAAAAATTAAAAAAAAATAAAAAATAAAATTTGTTCAAAGAACTAAAGGAAATCATGTCTAAAAGTGAAGTATGAGAACAGTATCTCAATAGAGACTACAAATAAAGATATAGAAGTCATTAAAAAATCTGAAGCTCATAAGTACAATAATTGAAATAAAAATTTACTAAAGGAACTCCACAGCAGATTTGAACTGACAAAGAAAGAACCAGTAATCTTGAGGATAGGACTATTATAACTATCCATTCCAATGAACAGAAAGAAAATAAGAATTAAGGAAAGTAAACAGAGCCTCAGAAACTTGTGAGGCACCATCAAGAATACCAACATATACATAGTGGGAGTCCCAAACACAAAGGAGAGAGGAATGGGCACAAAGAATATTTTTAAAAAATAATGGCTAAACATTTCCCAAGTTTGATGAAAAACATTAAGTTACATATCCAAAAATCTCAAAACTTTCCAAGTAAGATAAACTCAAAGAGATCCACACTATGTACATCATACTCAAAATTCAGAACCAGATATAAAGAAAGGATATAAAACACAGCGAGACTGAAGTAAATCATCACATAAAAGAAAACCTTAATAAGATCTACAACTGATTTCCCAACAAAAACCTTGGAAGCCAGAGGGCTGTGGGATGACATATTTAAAGTGCTAAATGAAAGACTGTTGACCAAGAATTCCATACTTAGCAAAACTATATCTCAAAAATGAAGGAGAAATTAACATATCACCCAAATAAATAAAAACAATTTTTTTGCCAGAAGATAAAGTCCTGGGGATGAAATAAAAAGACACTATACAGTAATCCTAATCAACCAATCAATCCATCAATAGCACTAGTAATGGTAAGTATATAGTAAAATATAAACTATGATATTAAATGCATTATTGGATTATAATTATTTCTTTCTTATCTGATTTTTAAAAACTGCTTAAAACAATAATTAAGAAACTGAGTTGATATTAGGATCTAACTCATGGAAACTAGCACATGGTTACAGAGATATACAGAGCTATACAATTTGTATATACAATTGAAATTAAGATGGCATTACATTGAAGTACATGTTTTTAAGTTAAGATGTTAGTTGTAATCCTCAGGAAAACTGCTAAAAGAATAACTCAAATATTTATTAAAATTACAAAAGAATTAAATAATATACTAGAAAATACACATTTACCACAAAGTAAGAATAAAGAAATAGAAGGAAAAAAACCTGAGACATAAAAAAACAAAGAGCAAAATTGCAGACACAAATTCTAAATTATCAGAACTTAGATTAAATATGAATGTATTAAACATTCTAATCAAAAAGCAGAGATCCACAAAATAATAAAAATTTTAAATCATAATTTGAGGAACTATCTGCAAATCATATATCTCATAAGGGTTTAGTATCCAGAACAAAATCTACTAACTCAACAATAAAAAGTCTACAATCTAATTTTTAAAAAAGGCAAAGTTTTCAAATATTCACTTCTCTGAAGAAGGTACATATAAATGGTAATTAAGAAAATGAACAGATGCTCATCATTAGCTATCAGAGCAGTGCTAATTAAAAGCACCATATGTTACAACCTCATATCCACTAGGGTGGCAGATAAATAGAACAGATAATAATAAGTGTTGATAAAGATATGGTAAAATTGAGACTCTCAAACATTGCTGGTAGGAATATAAAATGTAGCAGTCTCTACGGAAAACAGTTTGGCAGGTCCTCAAAAATTTAAACATAGAGTTACCTTATGCCTTGGCACTTCCACTCCTAGGTATATACCCAATAGAAATGAAAACAAATGTCCACACAAAGACTTGTACATGAATGTTTATAGCAGAATTGCTAATAATGGCCCCCAAATGGAATCAGTTTTAATGTCCACCAACTGAACAATGGACAAATAATATACGGTATATCCCAAAATGTAATACCACTCAGCAATAAAAAGAAATGGAGTACTGATACATATTACAATATGAATGGATTCTTAAAACATTACACTAAGTGGAAGAAGCCAGTCTCAAAATACCACATATTATGTGATTCAATTTACATAAAATGTCCAGAATAGGCAAATCCATAGTGACAGAAATTTGATTAGTGGTTGGGAAGGATGAGGGGAGAGAGAAATGGGGAGAGATGGTTAATGGGTATGTGGTTTCTTTTTGGAGTGATAAAAATATTTTTGTAATTAATGACTATGGTTTCATGTTCTTATGAATGTACTAAAACCTCTGAATTAAACACTTTTTAAAAAGATTTTATTTATTTATTTGAGAGAGAGTGAGAGAAAGAGAGAGCACGAGGAGCAGGGGGGAGAGGGAGAAGCAGACTCCCCACTGAGCAGGGAGCCTGATATGGGTCTCGATCCCAGGACCCTGGGATCATGACCTGAGCCAAAAGCAGATGCTTAATTGACTGAGCCACCCAGGCGCCCCTGAATTAAACACTTTTAAAGGGAAAGATTTGATAGTATGTAAATATTATCTCAAAAAGATTATTTAAATTAATAAACAAATCTTATAGAAAGACATAAAAACACCAGAACTATTGGGAATGAATAGTATTTTCCTGCATAGGGATGGTTAATAGCATGAACATCTCAATGAAGACATAAATTTACCTATTCCAAATTTTTAGAATTGAAATAAATGATATAAAAATTTATAGGGAATAATAAAGATCATCAAATGCCAATAATATTATATTAAAATTAATAGTGCAGTATTACTGATATAAAGCCTTCTATATTAGAAAATAAACTTATTCTGAGTCAGATGGATAAGAATAGAAAAATATATTAGTTGTGGAGCATAACTGTCTAAATAGATTTCAGATTTAAGTTAAAACAGGACAAAGTTGTCATTTTAATTCAGGTAATAAAGCATAGCTTATTTAATAAATGGTGCTGGAAAAATTCACTATTCCTTTGAGAAAAAAGAGTTCACTACTTGACATAATAAAAAATAAATTCCAGATGGAGTAAAGATCTAAAGGTAACAAGTAAAAATAGAAGCATCTTCCAAAACTTAAGAAATACATTACTACAAAGTAGGGAATACCTTCTTAATCAAGACAGGAAAATAGAAGGTATTAAAACTGTTTAATAAATAAACAGTTGAATTAAAATAAAACAAAAAATAAATTCTGTGCTTTTTTTTTAAGTTTTTCTTTTTTTTTTTTTTAAGATTTTATTTATTTGCCAGAGAGAGAAAGAGAGAGCAAGAGAGCTTGAGAATACAAGCAGGGGGAGCAGCAGGCAGAGGGAGAAGCAGGCTCCCTGCTGAGCAAGGAGCCCGATGCGGAACTCAATCCCAGGACCCTGAGATCATGACCTGAGCCAAAGGCAGACGCTTAACCATCTGAGCCACCCAGGCACCCCTGCTTCTGTGCTTGTATGTGTGTGTGAGAGAGGCAGAGACAGAGACAGAGAAACAGAAAGACAGAGAAAAGAAAGAATAAGCCGTTAGAAGGGTATGAATAGGTACACATCAAATTGTTACCACTGGTTACTTCAGGAGGATGGAATTAGAGGGTGAGGAAGAAAAAGATATAACACATGTACATGGAAATAAAATTTTAAATGTATGGAAGGCTATAAATATATTTTTAAATCCACCTTATTTTCATATCACCAGCCTTACTACTTAGTAGTTATTTCATTTGTTATTTTGGTGATTATCATAATAACTCTAAGTAATATGCTTATACCCCTAATTTATTTAAATATGAAGAACTGAGCTCAATTAGAGGACTTTTCTCTTCAATCTTTCCAATATGTGTTAGATACATTTGTTTTTATAATTCTTCTATTGATTATCTTTATAAAGCCTTATTTCTTCATTTACTGATTTTAAATTATAGCCATTGACTCCCCCACTAACTCACATAAAATATAATTTTCCTCCCCTTTACATCTCAACTTGAGTTAACATGACTTTTTTTTAACATTGACAAGATTTATAACATAAATCCCATACTTTAAATATAATTAAAATATCCATCTTTATAGGTTGTCAAGGTTATATAAATATGTATTTAATACTTTTTAATATTATAATTGTGTATTTTCACTGTAGATCCAAGTAGTATGACTAGATCTACAAAAAAAATGATATAGCCTGCTAAAGGAAGATGCTTCAAGTATCAAAGTCTAATGCATTCTTCTACTTTACACTCCATTTAATCCTCAAAATCATGCCACATTTTAGATTGTTTCATATTTGGATCATTATATCCTTATAGAGTTTCTTGTTTTTCCTGGCATAACAAGTTAGTTTTTTTTTTTTCCTTTCTGGTTGACATAAGAAATGTATGCCTTATTTGCCTATGACTAAGATCATCCAGCTTCCTAAATCATACTATTCTAAGACCTCATTACCAATGTTTTAAAAAATTGTACTTAAAGTGAAAATACTGAAAACAAGACCAAAATTTCATTGTTATGAAAATAGCAGAAAGTAAAAGTTTCATTGAGAACTTGCCTGGAGAAAATTAAAATATAAATTTATTTAATCTTATATTTAATAACATTTATGTTTTAATCAAAACTACAGATTAATATCTTATAATAAACAATGAATGAAAGAAGTATTGATTTTTAGGGGGTAAATTAGAGATCAATTTTTCCAACCAAATTATAAGATAACATTCTACTATATTTCTTATTTTGCATTTAAATTTCACAACATGAAAATAAAGAAGGTAATTTTTGCAGAAATATTTGAAGGCTTCATTTGCTTTCTAAAAGGATTCCCCTAATATTTTGATATATAAATTATCTTCTTGTGAAACACGTACCATGTCATGGTATTTATCAATTTTTCTCTTCCTTCAATTTTTAACTCATTTAATTCTGCTAGATAGTCTCCTGGATATTCATTTACCAATGGCCCTGTTGTATGATTCCTACTGTTTGCCAATAAAACTTTGATAATCTATGTGATATCTAATAATTTTTGCAATTTTTGTGATTTATTTTACATTCAATTTGAATTCTATTAACTTTCTCTTTACTCAAATTTAAATTTCATTTGTTTTCTGACTACTATTTTCTTAAAGATTTTATTTATTTATTTGAGAGAGAGAGCATGAGAGAGAGCAAGCACATGAGAGGGGGGAGGGTCAGAGGGAGAAGCAAACTCCCTGCCGAGCAGGGAGCCCGATGCGGGACTCGATCCCGGGACTCCAGGATCATGACCTGAGCCGAAGGCAGTCGCTTAACCAACTGAGCCACCCAGGCGCCCCTGACTACTATTTTCTTAAAGCCACTTGTTCTTTTTTTATGAATGTGTGATCTTTTTGATTCTCCCAAGAATATTAATTAGAATAATTTTTAAAAGTTATTTTCTTCCAAATTTTCCCTGGTTCTTCCAGGGTTAGTTGTGCTTCCTTTTATGCTTCCAGTTTTTCTCAAATATCTGATGATGCTTGGTTTTCTATTCATCTGTACAAATGAAGCACTATGTTGATTATTATAAGGCACTATCAAGGAATTTTTCTCTCATTATTAAGATCTTTTTCTTTCATGGGCCTCCTGAAAGTCAGATCTAACATCGAACTACTGGGTTATATTTTAGTGTTTATGGCAGAAATCAGGCACACGGTCACTCTTCTGTATATCAAAATAAGGAAAGTTCTTCTGTGAGTTATCAGCTACCATAATAATAGCATTAACCCCTTTCTGGCAGATTATACTTTCTTTAAGCAATAGCACTTTGGTCTTTGCCTGCAGGTAAAGGCCAGTATAAGGTGTTGTTGCTGACCCACACAGCTATTCTATAGTCTCTATCAGTTCCAAAAAAAAGACATCTATCACTAATTATATATATGAATTTATATTTATTAAATTAATAATATATATTTTTTCTGCCCTCCTCCTTCCCTACCCTTCCCCTGCCAATAATATATTTAATATATAAAATATATATTATATATATTTCTAAATCACATACAAAAACAACTGTCAATCTGTTCATAAAATATTGAGAAGCATAATATATTTATTTTTGATAGAAAATAAGTATAATGGACACTAATTTTTTTTCTGTGTACCACATAGAATCATCTTGTGTATCCCTTTATATGGGCACACACAACCTTGAAGACAACTGTGGTAGACCATCAATCACGTTGGTTTATAATTTTATTCCCATTCCACCTCTGGTGAAAGCAGCTCTAACCTCTCCTGAAGCATTGTGTGCATGCCCTGATCTGTGGTTTTGGCCATTGTAGATTATTCATCAATATGGTCTCACCTTTCCTCCATCCTACAGAATATGTGTCAGAGCTCTGGTGTTCTGATGCCTTTCTCATTTTCAGTGAATTTATAGGTTTACTATCTTTAGTACTTCATTACTATTATTCAGGATCAAAAGGAGCTATAAAATGTGTGCTGCCTGTTGTCTTGAACCAGAAACCCTATCAACTATTTTCATTCTTCTCAGGTTATAGAGCTCCATTTTATTATTAGACTATAGACATCAATCAATCCATCTGAAGGGAAAATCATTTTTGTATCAATTAATATTGGCATTAGTCCCAAGCACACACTGAATATGACCAGTAGGCCAAATCTCTAAGTTGTGATTCATTTGATTTTTGAACAGATTATAGATGCTGAATTCAAGTAGTATTAAGACAAATGCATGGTATTAGGGAATTCTGTTGGACATAAATAGCTTTGCAATGCAGCATTTCAAGTTTAAGATGTAATATTAATGATTTAGACTGGTGTTAGTCTTCTTTCTTGTTTGCAGCCCCATAGTGACAAGCTTTCTTTTTAATGTTCAGGGCCTGCTGTGCCAGTAGTACTTTTAACAAAATACATTTGCTTTAAGCTTTCTGACATGGCTTCATACTGAGATAAACACAATTAACAAGATCTATTTAAATTCTGGCTCTTCGGTAATTGTTTATTAATAGATTTTAAAGTTCTTTTTTTATTTCAAAATATTTCAATCAGAGTTTTCATTTGCTGTGTGTTTTATTTTTAACACCTGGTTATTATCTGTTTGATCCATTTCTCAATGGCAAGAACACAATCTCTACCCTCATAAAATGATCAAAGGATCATCTTTCCTAAGCTTTTTGTAGTGGGACAATTATGGAGAAGAAACCTTAGTTGCAATAGGTTTTGAAGATCAGTGGATTCATAAATAAGTTTAACATTCAAACAAATCATTTATTTTTACTCTTGTTTAGTAAGTGGGAGCACTATATACTTTTTTACTCTGATTTTAAACCATGCTATCAGTTATCATCATGAACCCACAGTATGTAGCATTCCATATTACCTACCATAGACGTGACATAAGAGGGATGCCTGCATGGCTCAGTCGGTTAAGTGACTGCCTTTGGCTCAAGTCATGATCCCAGGGTCCTGGGATTGAGTCCCTCATCAGGCTCCCTGCTCAGCGGGAAGCCTGCTTCTCCCTCTGCCTCTGCCCTTCTTCCCCACTCATGCTCTCTCTCTCTCGCTCTCTGACAAATAAATAAAATCTTAAAAAAAAAAGTGACATAAGAGAGTGATACAAACATTGTTTTTTTTTAAGATTAACTTATTTTAGGGGGGAAGGGACAGAGAGACAGAATCTTCAAGCAGACTCCCTGCTGAGAGTGGAGACCAACACAGGGCTTAATCTCTCACGACCCATGAGATCATGACCTGAGCTGAAACCAAGAGTTGATCGCTTAACTGACTGAGCCACCCAGGTGCCCCACAAACATTTGGTTTTAAATACAGTTGAATCTCAGCTCTAACACTTATAAGCTGTGTAACTTGGGCAAGGCTTAACCACTATGAATTTGAGTTTTCTCATAACATAAAATGAGTATTATAACTATCCCAGAAATGCTCTGGTGGTTAAATAAGGTAACATATATAAAGTAATACAATTCCTGGCATACAGTAGATGCTCAATTGTATTTAAATGTACTTTTTTGTTTATCTTTAAGTGTTATACTTGTTTGTCCAAGCAACAACAAAAAATTAAGCCATGCCACCATGTAGAGTTTTCAGGAACTCAGGCCAGTGCTATACCTGTTGTTTTAAATTTTAAGATTTTGAAAATTTGGATTCCTAGAGGTTATCTGGTGCAATAAATATATATTTTATATATTTTCAATATATATATATACAATATATCTTCTTGAGAGCCAGAGGAAAAATAAATAAATGATAATAAAATAGCATCAGATAATCATAATGCTTACATCAGGCACAAAAAACTAGTTGCATTCTGAGGAAACCCAGAGAATAAGGATGTCAAATAGTCAGAGGAGCCAACAAGAGAAAGCTATTTAAAAACACAGATTCCCTATCCCCATCCCAAACATATTGAAACAGTATATTAGAGAATCAGAAACAGACATGTACATTTTTAACGGTCTCCAGATTATCTTGATGGAAGCCATTGAAATAGGAATGCACTAGTCAGAATCTCTATGCTGTAGCTCTATCAAATCAGATTGTCAGTGCTAAATATTTAAATAATACTAATATGGTTCCCCATGGAAATGCCTCAGTAAATATAAAGTTTCATATTTTCCCACTACTCTTATCTATGGCCATTAGTGAAAAGCATGTAAAGACTGTCCTTCTTTTATGTTATAAATTTATCCAAGACAATATTTTGCAGCCTGATAACTTCTTATATGAACGATCATATCAATAATTTATCCCAAGATGAAGGCTTAGACAGAGAGTTTGTCTTTACCTGAATATCTGTATTGTTTGTTTTTATTTGAAAATGAGACTTAGCCCATTATTTTTCCTTTCTTTACTTTGACTGCCTGGAAGCTAAATATATCTTTACCACCTCAACATCAGCTTCCATTTATTAGTCGTTGTCGCCTATTTTCCCTTGCTCTAATGATTATAATGCAGCTGTAGCTCTTTTTTTTTTTAACGATTTTATTTATTTATTTGAGACAGAGAGAATGAGAGACAGAGAGCATGAGAGGGAGGAGGGTCAGAGGGAGAAGCAGACTCCCTGCCGAGCAGGGAGCCCGATGCGGGACTCGATCCCGGGACTCCAGGATCATGACCTGAGCCGAAGGCAGTCGCTTAACCAACTGAGCCACCCAGGCGCCCTAATGCAGCTGTAGCTCTTGTTAAAAGTCAGCCGAAGTGGGGTTTTCTTGGAGGATGGGGGGAATACATACAGAAATTTAAAAAAATGTAATTGTTTGAAACTCCTAAGGATCATACATGTCACCAGATGTACATCTGAATTTTGCTGTATAAAATCATGCCCTGGTATTGACTTTTTAAATGTTTTACTCATTTAATCTGCTTATAAATAGATGCCCTAATAAACTTTTTTTGTAATTTAGAATTTCTGATACCAGAATTTTGTAGGACAGCCCTAACATATTTAACTTAGCCCTATTTTCTTTTGCTCTAAAAGCTTTCTTATCGGCAATGTGATTTTTTTTAGAGGGATGGTTATGAATTTTCTTTTTGTTAATTTAATTTAATTTTATTATGTTATGTTAGTCACCATACAGTACATCATTACTTTTTGATGTAGTGTTCCATGATTCATTGTTTTCATATAACATCCAGTGCTCCATGGAATATGTGCCCTCCTTAATACCCATCACCAGGCTAAACCATCCCCCCAAAGCCCTTCCCTCTAAAACCCTCAGTTTGTTTCTCAGAGTCCATAGTCTCTCATGGTTCATCTCCCCCTCTAATTTCCCCCCCTTCATTTTTCCCTTCCTTCTCCCAATGTCCTCCATGCTATTCCTTATGTTCCACAAATAAGTGAAAC
>NC_138385.1:20745331-20773768 GCF_054177405.1 Leptonychotes weddellii
GGTTGCCTCTTTGTTTTGTTGCCTGTTTCCTTGGCTGTGCAGAAGCTTTTTATCTTGATGAAGTCCCAAAAGTTCATTTTTGCTTTTGTTTCACTAGCTTTTGGAGATGTATCTTGAAAGAAGTTGCTGTGGCCGATGTCAAAGAGGTTACTGCCTATGTTGTCCTCTAGGATTTTGATGGATTCCTGTCTCACATTGAGGTCTTTCATCCACTTTGAGTTTATCTTTATGAATGGTGTTAGAGAATGGTCGAGTTTGATTCTTCTGCATGTGGCTGTCCAATTTTCCCAGCACAATTTATTGAAAAGACTGTCTTTTTTCCATTGTATGTTTTTTCCTGCTTTGTCAAAGATTATTTGACCATAGAGTTGAAGGTCCCTATCTGGGTTCTCTATTCTGTTCCATTGGTCTATATGTCTGTTTTTGTGCCAGTACCATGCTGTCTTGGTGATCACAGCTTTGTAATATAGGTTGAAATTGGGCAACATGATGCCCCCAGCTTTGTTTTTCTTTTTCAACATTTCCTTGGCGATTCGGGGTCTTTTCTGATTCCATACAAATTTTAGGGTTGTTTGTTCCAGTCCTTTGAAATATGTCATTGGAATTTTGATTGGGATGGCATTGAAAGTATAGATTGCTCTGGGTAGCATAGATATTTTAACAATGTTTATTCTTCCGTTCCAGGAGCATGGAATGTTTTTCCATCTTTTTGTATCTTCTTCAATTTCTTTCATGAGAGTTCTGTAGTTCCTAGAGTATAGTTCCTTTACCTCTTTGGTTAAGTTTATTCTGAGGTATCTTATGGTTTTTGGTGCTATTGTAAATGGAATCGATTCTCTAAGTTCTCTTTCTACAGTTGCGTTGTTAGTGTATAAGAAAGCAACATTTCTGTGCATTGATTTTGTATCCTGCCACATTTCTTAATTGCTGTTTGAGTTCTAGTAATTTGGGGGTAGAGTCTTTTGGGTTTTCCACATAAAGTATCATGTCATCTGTGAAAAGAGAGAGTTTGACTTCTTCTTTGCCAATTTGAATACCTTTTATTTCTTTTTGTTGTCTGATTGCTGTGGCTAGGACTTCTAGCACTATGTTGAACAATAGTGGTGAGAGTGGGCATCCTTGACGTGTTCCTGATCTTAAGGGAAAGGCTCTCAGCTTTTCCCCATTGAAGATGATATTCACTGTGGGTTTTTCATAGATGGATTTTATGAACTTGAGGAATGTTCCCTCTATCCCTATACTCTGAAGAGTTTTAATCAGGAAAGGATGCTGTATTTTGTCAAACGCTTTTCTGCATCAATTGAGAGGACCATATGGCTCTTCCCTCTCCTCTTATTAATGTGTACTATTACATCGATTGATTTGTGAGTGTTGAACCACACTTGCATCTCAGGGATAAATCCCACTTAGTCGTGGTGGATGATCCTTTTAATGTATTGCTGGATCCTATTAGCTAGGATTTTGTTGAGGATTTTGGAATCCATATTCATCCTGGATATCAGTCTGAAATTCTCCTTTTTGATGGGGTCTTTGCCTGGTTTGGGGATTAAGGTAATGCTGGTTTCATAGAATGAGTCTGGAAGCTTTCCTTATGTTTCAGGAGAATAGGTATGATTTCTTCTTTGAATGTTTGGTAGAATTTCCCAGGGAATCCATCAGGCCCTGGACTCTTGTTTTTTGGGAGGTTTTTGATCACTGCTTCAATCTCGTTACTGGTTGTTGGCCTATTCAGGTTGTCAGTTTCTTCCTGTTTCAGTCTTGGCAGCTTATAGGTTTCCAGGAAGGCATCCATTTCTTCTAGGTTGCTCAATTTATTGGCATATGATAACAATTTCTAATACTTGTTTCTATTTCCTTGGTGTTAGTCATGATCTCTCCCCTTCCATTCATAATTTTATTAATTGGGTCCTTTCTCTTTTCTTTTGGATAAGTCTGGCTAGTGGTCTATTGATCTTATGAATTCTTTCAAGGAACCAGCTTCTAGTTTCATTGATCTGCTCTACTGTATTTCTGGTTTCTAATTCATTGATCTCTGTTCTAATCTTAATTATTTCTATTTTAGTGCATAGCTTAGCCATCATTTGTTGTTTTTTCTCCAGTTCTTTAAGTGTAAAGTTAGTTGGTGAATTAGGGATTTTTCTATTTATTATTTTTTTTTTAATGAGGCTTGGATGGCTATGTATTTCCCCCTTAGGACCGCCTTTGCAGTATCCAATAAGTTTTGGACTGATTTGTTTTCGTTCTCATTGGTTCCCATGAATTGTTTAAGTTCTTCTTTGATTTCCTGGTTGACCCAAACATTCTTTATTTTATTTTATTTTATTTTATTATGTTATGTTAATCACCATACATACAACCCAAACATTCTTGAGCAAAGTGGCCTTTAGCTTCCAAGTGTTTGAATTTCTTCCAAATTGTTTCTTGTGATTGAGTTCCAGTTTTAAAGCATTGTAGTCTGAGAATATGCAGGGAATAATCTCAGTCTTTTGGTATTGGTTGAGACCTGATTTGTGACCCAGTATGTGGTCTATTCTGGAGAAAGTTCCATGTGCACTCGAGAAGAATGAGTATTCTGTTGTTTTAGGGTGGAATGTTCTGAATATATTTATGAGGTCCATTTGGTCCAGTGTGTCATTCAAAGATCTTGTTTTTTTGTTGATTTTCTGCTTAGATGATCTGTCTATTGCTGAGAGTAGAGTATTGAGGTCTCCTACTATTAAAGTATTATCAGTATATCTCTTTATTTTGGTTAACAGTTGGCTTATGTAGATGGCTGCTCCCATGCTGGGGGCATAGATATTTACAATTGTTAGATCTTCTTGTGGGATAGACCCTTTAAGAATGATATAGTGTCCTTCTGCATCTCTAAGTACAGTCTTTAGTTTAAAATCTAATTTGTCTGATATAAGAATTGCTACCCCAGCTTTCTTTTGAGGTCTGCTGGCATGGAAGATGGACCTCCATCCCTTCGCTTTCAGTCTGGATATATCTTTAGGATTAGAATGAGTCTCTTGTAGACTGCATATGGATGGGTTCTGTCTTTTTATCCAGTCTGCAACCTTGTGCCATTTTATGGGAGCATTTAGGCCTTTCACGTTGAGAGTGATTATTGAAAGATACGAATTTGTTGTCATCATGTTGCCTGTGAGGTCTTTTTTTCTATAGATTGTCTCTGTAAATTTCTGTTGTATATCACTCTTGGAGTCTTTCTCCTTTTATAGAACCCCCTTTAATATTTCTTGTAGGGCCAGCTTAGTGGTCACATATTCTTTCAGTTTCTGCTGGTCTTGGAAGCTCTGCCTCTCTCCATCCATTCTAAATGAAAGCCTTGCCAGATAAAGTATTCTTGGCTGCATGTTCTTCTCATTTAGTACCCTGAATATGTCTTGCCAGGCCTTTCTGGCTTGCGAGGTCTCTGTGGATAGGTCTGACATTATTCTGATGTTCCTCTCTATGTATGCAAGGAATCTCTTCCCCCTAACTGCCCTTAAGATGTTTTCCTTGGTTCTAAGATTTGCAAGTTTTACTATTACATACTGGGGCGTTGGTCTGTTTTCCTTGATCTTAGGAGAGTTCCTCTCTGCCTCTAGGATGTGAATGTTTGTTTCATTCCCCAGATTAGGGACTTCCCCAGCTATGATTTGCTCAAATATATCTTCTAGTCCTCTCTCTCTCTCCACCCCCCCAGGGATCCCAATAATTCTGATACTGGAATGTTTCATCGTGTCACTTATTTCTCTAGTTTTGCTTTCACAGATTATAAGCTGTTTTTCCCAGGCCTCCTGTTTTTCCTTCTTTTCTTCCAATTGGTATTCTAGATCACTAATTCATTCTTCTGCCTCTTTTACCCTAGCTGTTAGAGTACCTAACAGAGATTGGATCTCATTGATGGCCTTTTTAAGTTCTTCCAACTCAGCTTTCATTTCTGCCCTTAGAGACTCTATGTTGCCATTAATCAATTTCTCCATTCTCACTATTGTCTTCATAACTGTTACCCTGAATTCCATTTCTGACATCTTGGTTATATCTGTAATCATTTGTAAATCTGTGGCAGAAGTCAGTCTCTGAGCCTTTCCTATTTTGGGGGTTCCTCTTCCTAGTCATTCTGTTGAGGGGTATTTGAGGGAAAGTACAGAGTCCAAATTATTGACCAGAACCCAAGCAAGATGCACCTGTTTTGTAGGGACTTTAGTGTTGTCGGCCTCTAGTTCTCCCAGCCTGTCTTCAGGGGGAGGGGACTGCCCCGCTGTTACTCTGGCAACCCTGTTTGGGCAGAGTAACCCTGCCCCCTGTGGAGGGGGATGGGCTCAGTGAAAACCAGTTTTTTGGGACTTTTGTTTTCTGGCGGCTTTCCCTGGTGGCTTTCTGCATCTCTTCCACGAGTCAGAACAGAAGAGACCATTTCCAACCCTCTGCCTCAGAGCAGAGAGATCGCAGTCTGTTCTTCAGTGAGTTCTCCAGGCCACACTATCTCCTTTTGTGTCTGTACTGCTAAAAACAGCAGCATCCAGGTTTGTTGCCCCTCAGTTTCCAGGGCCAGGCACGTCTCTGCCCTTTGTGCTTCTAAAACTGCCAGCCACTCTCATTTTGCATGCACAGCCCCACCGGTCCAGGTTTCAGTCTGGGGGGCTGCCCTAAAGTCCTTTCCCCACTGCTACTGGTCTGCGAGTCTGTGCCCGGTCCCCAGTGCAGGAGGCCTTCGCTCACTGGCAGTGCAGGATCCCGATGGCTCCCTCCCCCTTTCGTTTATCTTCTGATATGTGCCCTCGGAATCATGGCTCCCTGCTCCATACCTCGAAACCAGAGCAGAAGTGGCCGTTTCCAAACCTCTGCCGGAGAACAGAGAGATTGCAGTCTGTTCTTCAGTGAGCTCTCCAGGCCACACTCTCTCCCTTTCTGTCTGTGCTGCTAAAACTGCAGCATCCTGGTTTGTGGAACCCTCAGCAGCACTCCTAGCCCTCCCCTCCAGGTTGGGGCCCATTTCTGCCCTTTGTGCTTCTTAAACCACCAGCCACCCCAAGTTCGCACACATGCCCCTGCAGCTCCAGGTTTCAGTCCGGGGGGCTACCCTAAAGTCCTTTCCCTGCCACTACCCATCTGCGAGTCCGTGCCCAGTCCCCAGCACCCAGTTCCCAGTGCGGGAGGCTTTTGTGCTCCTGTATTATTTCACCTTCCCTGCTCAAGCGCTTATGGCAGTTCCTTCCCCCTTCCATTTATCTTCTGATATCTGTCTTCAGAATCATGGCTCCCCACTTCATACCTCTAAACCAACTGCCTGGGATATTCTGTTTGTAGAGATCCAGATCTATCATCTTACATCTCAGGCTGATTTCATGGGTGTCCAGAGTGGTCTTGTAGATATCCACCTCAATTCAAGGGACCAGTTGGAATAGGATCCCCTACTCCTCCACCATCTTTTTCCCCTGGCAATGTGATCTTTTTTTAAGAAAAAGAGCTTTAAGACTTAAAGGACTTGCCTTTAGTATATTATGGTGTTAGCAAGTGTACAACCAAGAAGACTTTGAGAAATGGTGTAAAACTCAAGAAGAAATAATGGTACATTGAGTACTTTTGCATGTGGAATCACAGGAAATCATTTAATCTTGCTCTATATCCAAGACTTCTTGAATACCTTGAGAAGAGTGAACCTGATTTTATTTGATAGCTTAGGCCATGCATACTTATTACACCACACCTCAAAAATGCCAGTGTTACTTTCCCACTGACTGATGCCTCTTCCTCTCCTCTTCTTCCCTCTCCTTCTTTTCCCTTTCCACTTCCTTCCCCTTATACATCCTTTCTTTTCCCCTACCATCATTTCTCTGTTGTCACTTTTTCACTCTTGTTCATTCCCCTTTTCCTTTATACACCATAGTGAAATTTATGTGCCTTAATTGGGCTCAGTAAGAACTTATGGATAAAGCGGTTTCTAACTCTAATTCTAAAAGGAAAATTACAATTTGAAAGTAAGCTTTCTCAGAGACCTCAAAGTTCTCAGAAACTTGGCTCTTTCTGGGATGTTGGGCCATTGCTGTTTTTCTTCATTGTTACATTTAAATATTTATACCAGAGAAACTACCAAGTTCATAATAAGCACAAAAGAAAATAAATTCATTTTCTTTTATGCTCAGGGTGATCAGTTTTACCACAAAGTCTACCGCAGGGCAGCTGCTTGTTTTCACTGTTCATTTTCTTGGATCAGTCAGGTAGACAGCTGGGTTTTTTTAAGGCATTTTTGTTCATTCATGTTCCTTCAAATTGTAAATTCATCATCACGTTTTCTTTGTGAATTTCAGCCTGGAGCTCACAATTCTATTATTAGAAAAATCTTCTGATCACTAATTCAAAAAGTACAAATAACTACATATTCTAGGCATTTTAATCACATGCAAAAACTATGCACAATAAATTACCTTAATTCATTAAAGCTTAGGTAAAACAAGATTCTGTTTTATGTGACTGCAGTATGTCCTCATAATTCCTGTGCAAGATAAAATATGGCTACTGACATACAATCATCATAAAATATATATAGTGTGCTTCACCTTATGCAAAGGGTGTATTACTACCTGTATGCATGTGGCTAGGCATGCAATACATCATCTCTGATACAATCATCTAATAGTAAGTAGTTGAATACTTTCTATGTCTGAACAGTGTTAAAACATCTGGCCAATTCAATGGGGAAAGTTCAAACTGGTAATTTTACATCATATAGCCTAAACAGTGGGTTGATTGAACTTTTCATTTTGCTCTGGGTTGTTTAGACTTTGTGTAGACAGACTTAGCAGTAACATAAGACATATTTAAGTTTCTTTTTTAATTGGGTGATGTGAAGCAGATCATTTTAACTAAACCAAACAGTAATTTTAATAGAATTTTAAAGGAAATTACATAATGTAAATCTGAATGGATCTGTGATTGTGTTGCTGATTTTTGTTTACTATTTTATTTTATTTTTATTTCTTAATGAAGATGATGATATTGGCATTGTCATAAAATGTGACTTGTTTTTCCAGGAGGAGGTGGGTGAGGATTTCAACAAAGCTGTTCACACTTTCTGAGGAAGGTTAAAAAGCAGAAAATTGTTTTGTTTTGTTTTAGGTATTCAGATGTCTCTCTTTGTGATAAACCAACAGCTGGATAGAATCCATCACTCAGCCCTCATTATCATCATATAAACACTCACAGTTTAGGGAACACAATTACCAAAGTCTCAATTTTAAAAAATAAAATGAAATTTTTTCTGTGTGTTAAAGTTCAGATATTTCTTACCTTATGACAATATATGATTTTTATTTGATATGTAATCATAATTTTGTTATAATATTTTATAAATATTGGGTATTTTCTTGTTTTCTCATAGTGAGTGGTGTTTGTCTCATTACTTTCAGAATATTAGTCTATTTTCATTAAAAGGAAGGGAAATGGGAAGAATGTATAATACAAAGAATCTGTTTCACTTAATAGGCATATAATAAATATTTGTTAAATGTATTAATTATTCAGAATTGTGTCCAAATAATGTGTCCTATTAACCAAATAATTTAGGGAAATACTATTGTAAACCATATTTCATCAATATAGTGATGTCTCAAGCCAAATGGTAAGTTTTATACCCAAGAAAAAAATCAAAGGAAAATGACTTCTTTCTTGGTGAAAAAAATTAGGTCAGAGCATTTAATTCCACCCAAAACCTAAACATATCTAAGCCTGTCAAACCAATGGTATTTTCTGTCATAAAAACATAATCTGACCCACTCAGCAAAATCTCAGTTGACCCCATGCTTGACAAAGACAAAGAAACTATCTCTAATCCCTTTATTCTGTTAGTAATGGACTCATTATTAGAATGGAAGTACCATAATAGTTAATTTCAGAAACCAGATATAGAATGTTAAATAAGTCTTTCATATCTTCTTATTTTATTTATTAGTACACATTTTGCCTTTATCATTGATGTTAAATGATAGTTTACTCCCTTTTCTTATCATCTGGTGTCTAAGTCAGATTGCTTAGCTGGTTCATAAACTCCCTGAGGGCAGTGATGATATCAAATGCATCTTTTGTTTCTTCTAGTTCTATAGTAGGCATTCTACATCTACAGAGTTTTTTCAAAGTTTAATAAATATTGCTGAATTGATTGGCAGTGAAATAAATATTTATGAAATGTTCTGTTATTTGTACTATTGAAAGAACAGTCTACCAAATATATGAGATCAAGAATACTAGATTTAGTTTTGTCAGTAATAAAGTTGATTATTTTTGTGATATATAGTCATAAGGTAAGACTGAGATAATCCAAAATGCCCATTCAAAAATTATTTTCCAATCTCTTCCTACAGCTGGTTTTTGAGATCTGGTGATGAATAATAAAACAATCTGATCTGTTTCAACTTATTTTCCTTGCTTTTCTTGTTCACTATCTGATAGATATGCTAATGAACAGTGAAATTGCCAAAGAGTGAATAGTAGCAAGAAAAGAAAATAGGAGGCATGAATAAATTACAAAAAAGGGGGGGATAAATACCTGAGAATTATTATTACCATTTGAATGGGTATTATGCAGTGATGAATTTTATATTTTATGGTTTGACCCTGTCCATCAGTTTTCCAAAATAAAAATGCTCAGGGACAGATTTGGCCAAACTTTCATCAAATAAATAATCCATGTAGGTTGGTAAGTGGAAATGATAGTTGCTTTATTGCCAACAATAGTAATGCTGTGTCTGATTAAGACTTCACTTCCATTTAAAAAATGGCAAACATAAAAAAGCATGAACATCTTGGAATCTGAGAACTATAAAAGATTTATAGAAGTCATTTAGTACATTGCCCTTCAGGTGACTGTAACACCAAAACGAATATGAACAAATTATTTTTCTTAGGTACTATAGGCATTAAAATTAGAGATATACTAGAGTTTCACTATACAGGGCCCCATATAAACACTCTTGTCAAGATCACGTATTGACTTCATATTAGACAAATGCAATGTACTTTCATTAGTTTTTAGTCCTTATTAAGATTTCTTAGCAGCCTTTAACATGGTTGGATATACTCCTTCTTGAAATAAAGTATACTTCTGGCATAATACCATTCAAAGATTTAACACAATGCTTAAAATAAAATCCAAAATCCTTTATATAGCCTACAAGGATCATGATCTGGCTCTTGCCTACCTCAAATACCTAATCTTGCACCACTTTCTTCCTTACTTACTACACATGCAGCTTCACAGGCCTTCTTTTATTTTCTGAAATACACTAACCAGGGCCTTTGCATATACTATTAAATACATTAATACATGTAAAGCACTTAGCACAGAATCTAAAACATAATAAGTTTTCAATAAAAATGCTTACATTTTATTGTTTACTAATATTTAATCTTCATAAAACCCTATAGGTGAGTTTTATTATTCCGTTTAATAGTGGAGGAAAACTGGTGCACAGAGAAGGTAAGTAACTTGCAAGTTGCAAGACTGCATAGTTGGTAAATGGTGAAGTGGTAGGGCTAGAATACAAACTTTGCAAGTCTGGTTTCAGAGCCCAAACTTTTAACCACCAGCCTATAAAGAAGGTAATATATTGATCCTTCTTTATAGACAAATACTATATGAGGCCACACAGCTAATGAGTAAATTGGTAGAAGGTACCTAAAGTAAACTGGGCCTTGGTGAGGAGAAGAAATCACTTCTAAGAATCTCCATCCTTTAAATGATGGCTTACTACAACTCATCCCATTCTTACTCCCACTCTTATGACTGCTTGAAAAGTTTGAAAGTGGAAATGAACTTTTGCGATTGAAGCAAAGATTAAGGAGAAAGTAAACATGTTTTAATTAGATTATCTCCACTTTTATAATCTGTTTCTATAATCTATAATCCTCAGTGAGAATTACTTAGGTCTATCCAGTTGGCTGGCCATTTGGAAGTCAGGATTAACGTGGCTGTCTCTTGTCATTCTGGAGATTGTGCTCCCACATCTTCATTATCTTCCCCCAAATTGTGCTGAAATTACTATGACTGTTATTTTAAAAGGTGGGGATTTACATAGCTCATCTCTGTATCATCAATATATAAACACAAACACACGCACACACCAACAAGCCAAAGTATTATCTGAAGTCATCTCAATTTTCATCTCTCTAAAAAGGAACATCAAAAAAATATAAATAAATTTAAAAAGTAGTGGAAGTTGCATTTTAATGACTCTGACTTTTATCCCTAGAAAGCTACTGGAGGGCCTTGAGCAGAGAACTGACATTATGTGACTTACATTTTAACTGGACTACTCTGACCGGTGTGTGGAGAACTTTAAGTAGAAGCAAAGGCACCAGTTAGGAAGCTATTACAGTAATCTACATTTTGAATGATAGTGGCTTGGATTAAATGCTGGAAGTGAAGACAGTGAGAATTGTTGGATTCCGGATATATTGTTTAATTTATTTACTTAGAAATGATCAACCCCCCCAAATAATTAAAAAACTCTGTAATGAATACCCATATACCATTCACTGAGATTCAGCTGCTATGACATTTTGACATACATTTTGTTTTCTTTCTCTCCCCACCCCATACACACATTACTTTTTTGTTAAACCATCCAAAAATAGGCTACAGACATCATGACACTTCACCACTAAACACTACTTCACCAGGCATCTCCTAACAACAAAAACCATCCCCTATACAACTACAGAAGTATTACCTTACCTACAAAAGTCGATATTACTTCAAAATCATTATTCAGCATAGAGTTCCTACCTAAATTATCCCAATTATCAAAACATGTACTTTATAGGTCTTTGTTTTTATTTATATTTTTCAATCCAGGATCTGTGCAAGTTTCACACATGCCATTCGATTCTAATGTATCTTTGTTCTACTCCAATCCAAATAAAGCCCCTCCACTTCCTCTGTTTCTCATGGCATTGAATACTTTATTTTTTTAAAAGACTTTATTTATTTATTTGAGAGAGAGCTTGCACACGAGCAAGGGGGGAAAGGGCAGAGGGGGAAGGAGAATCAGACTCTCTGCTGAGCAGGGAGCCTGATGTGGGGTTCAATCCCAGGACCCTGAGATCATGACCCAAGCCAAAGGCAGACACTTAACTGACTGAGCCGCTCAAGCGCCCTGGCATTGAATATTTTAAAGAGTTCAGGCCAATTGTTCTACATAACACCTTACCTTCTGGATTCTTCTAACATGTAATTATGTTCAGGTGAAAAATTTCCAGCAAAAACACCTTATAGGTGATACTGTGTACTTCCCACTGCATAACATCAGGGGGTACAGAAATGTCAGGCCATTTTACAACTGGAGAATCTAAACATGAACCTTTAGTTAAAGTAGTGATTGCTAATTCTCTCCATTATAAAGTGAACATTTCCCCCCCTTATAATTAATAAGTGCACTATGGGGTAATATTTTTGGACCATGTAAATATCCTGTTTATTAACAACATTTCACTGAATAGTTTTATCATCCAATAATAATCTTTTCACAAATTAACATTACACAGGGGCTACATAAAGGTGATCTTCTAATCCTGTTATCCCTTCTACATTTATTAGCTGCCATCCTTCATCAAAGAAATTTCCTGTCTGTGTCTTTCCTCCCCAACCTCATGACTTTTGTTATGGATTCATTATTTTTTAACTCAATTTATTGTCATCATTACTCTTTTTGATGCCCAAATTATCTCAAATGTATTCAGTGGGAGCCACCTCAAACTGGTTTCTGTGTTTGTTTGACATGACCCCATTAGTGTTTTAGTACATCCTTACTTTTTCTCTCAAGATTTTTTTGTCAAAAAGAAACACAAAAAGGATGAATCAGAAACCAATGAAAATGATAACCTATAGGATTAGGGTGGAGGATGCAGGGATGGAAGGGAAACTTTTCTGAGAATATCTTTTTATATAGCTTTGATTTTTGTGCCATCTAAATGTTTTTAAATCTTAAACAATAAAATAAAATTAAAAAGATTAATAAATCAGACTCTCAAATTTAAAAAAAAAACTAACCAGATTATAAATTATATCAAATATATAGCATAAGCACGTAGAGAAAAAAATCTTAATTTCTGTAACATTTAAAATAGTACTCTGGCTGCACTCTGGCAGGGATATAATCAAAACACACAAAAAAAATATAAAGAAATATTGAACTTTACTCATTATATTTGCTTTCAGAACTCACATTAGTCTAGTATTTTGAAACTTTGTATATTCTAGGATAGAGAAAATATTATTGGGAGGCAGGGTTCTCACTGTGGAATAAAAGAAATACAAATATGAAATGGGGTACTTCTTACTGTGTTCACTGAAAAAGTCTAAAAGCAATGAAATGCCCATAGCAATGAGTATATATGTAGTAACAAGCTCTTTGTACTTAAATTATATTCCCCTGCTGCAAGGAACCAGGGTTTCTTGAAGAAATGGCTGAATGGCAGGGAAAGCACACAGTTCTGGGTAAATTTTAAGGCTTAGAATCCTTGGTTCTAAGATTTGAGAGTTTTACTATTACATGCCGGGGCGTTGGTCTGTTTTCCTTCATCTTGGGAGGGCTCCTCTCTGCCTCTAGGACATGAATGTTTGTTTCATTCCCCAGGTTAGGGATGTTCTCAGCTACAATTTGCTCAAATATATCTTCTAGTCCTCTCTCTCTCTGCACTCCCTCAGGGATCTCAATAATTCTGACATTGGAACGTTTCATGGCATCACTTATTTCTCTAATTCTGTTTTCATGGATTTTGAGCTGTTTCTCCCAGGCCTCCTCTTTTTCCTTCTTTTCCATCAAAATCCTAGAGAAGAACATAGGCCATAACCTCTTCGACATCTGCCACAGCAACTTCTTTCAAGACACATCTCCAAAGGCTAGTGAATCAAAAGCAAAAATGAACTTTTGGGTCTTCATCAAGATAAAAAGCTTCTGCACAGCAAAGGAAACAGTCAACAAAACAAAGAGGCAACCCACAAAATGGAAGAAGATATTTGCAAATGACACTACAGACAAAGTGCTGATTTCTAAGATCTATAAAGAAATTCTCAAACTCAACACCCAAAAAAATAAATAATCCAGTCAAAAAATGGGCAGAAGACATGAACAGACACTTCCTGAAGAAGACATACAAATGGCTAACAGACACATGAAAAAATGTTCATCATCAGTAGCCATCAGGGACATTCAAATCAAAACCGCATTGAGATACCACCTTATACCTGTTAGAATGGCAAAAATTGACAAGGCAAGAAACAACAAATGTTGGAGAGGTTGTGGAGAAAGGGGAGCCCTCTTACACTGTTGGTGGGAATGCAAGTTGGTACAGCCACTTTGGAAAACAGTGTGGAAGTTCCTCAAAAAATGAAAAATAGAGCTACCTTATGACCCAGCAATTGCACTACTGGGTATTTACCCCAAGGACACAGATGTAGTGAAAAGAAGGGTCATATGCACCCCAATGTTCATAGCAGCAATGTCCATAATAGCCAAACTGTGGAAAGAGTCGAGATGCCTTTCAACAGATGAATAGATAAAGAAGATGTGGTCCATATATACAAAGGAATATTACTCAGCCATCAGAAAGGATGAATACCCAACTTTTACATCCACATGGATGGGACTGGAGGAGATTATGCCAAGAGAAATAAGTCAAGTAGAGAAAGTCAATTATCATATGGTTTCACTTATTTGTGGAACATAAGGAATAACATGAAGGACACTGGGAGAAGGAAGGGAAAAATGAAGGAGGGGAAATTGAAGGGGGAGATGAACCATGAGAGACTATGGACTCCAAGAAACAAACTGAGAGTTTTAGAGGGAAGGGGGTTGGGGGGATGGGTTAACCCGGTGATGGGTATTAAGGAAGGCACATACTGCATGGAGCACTGGATGTTATACAAAAACAATGAATCATCAAAAATTAATGATGTACTGTATGGTGACTAACATAACATAATAAAATAAAAGAATTTAAAAAAAAAGCTTAGAATACACTAGATTTGCAGAAAGTTTGGTTTGGGGAGGTAAGAAAAAAAAGGAGTCAATAAGGACTTCCAGGTTTGAGGCCTGATCAACTGAATAAATGAACTCAGTCATTTACTGAGTTCAGGAACACAGCAAAAGGAGCATATTTGGATGGGGAAAGCAAACATTTAGCTTGGCTATGTGAAATATTCTAGCACATCATGCCTTCAAGTGCACATGCTGTGTAGGCAATAAAATATGTGAATGCAGGAAAGAAATATAGGTGGAGATATAAATTTAGAAATCATCCACATATATATGGTGTTTAAATCCTTGGAGCTGAATTAAGTCATCTAAGGAATGAGTTTAGATAGAGGAGAAGATTGAGGTTTGAGCCCTAAAATATCCAATATCCAAAGGTTAGGAAGAGGGTGAGACAGAGGAGTACCCAATAAAGTAAGTGGAAATGCAGGAAACAGTATTTTCTCAGAAGCCAAGAGAACAAAGTCTTTCAAGAAAACAGATTTATCCCTTTCCTTCATCTCCATTTTCTTCCTCTTCCTTCTTCTTCCTTTTTTTTTTTTTTTTGGTTCAAGATATACTCTATACTTTCCATGTTTCTTAAGTTTTCTCTTAAAAAGATAATAATTTTAATCATTTTTTTGCAGTGTATTCCAGGAGAATCCTTTGATTTAGTCTTTTAGATTATAAACTTAGTAGTTAGGTATGCCAATTCTGCCATTTCAGCCCTCCTACTGATTTTTAAAATATCAGCTATCGTGTTTTTAATTTCCCAAAATTATTTAGAGTTTTCTGCTTGTTTCATTATCATAGAAGCACATTTTAGAATTTAATACCCTCTTGATACCATTACCCTTGGTTCTAAATATTCTCATCTTTTTTATTTAGCAACTTGGTTTGCTTAGGGATTGGTTTCTCTGATCAATGTGTGCCCTATTTTATTTCTGTTGTTTTCTTCCAAAAGTGAATCTTGGTTTTCAGCTAATTTTCACAAATGAGTTTTATTTATCCATATTCAGTAGCTGGAATGAATTTTCCTAGCAGTTGTGATATTAACTCTTTCACTAGTAGTGAACTGAGCTTCTGTACTTGTTGTGGCATATTCTGTCAGTAAGGAACCCCCCATACACACCCCAACACTTTTAAAACAAATTATTCCCTTGATTATCCCCATAAGCTATCAATGCCCTCCTGCCTAATGAGTTCTGTCTTTAATTTGGGGGTTAATCCAGATTCTCCTGTGAAACTCATTTTTCATCAGTTTCTGTTTCAACATGTTTTATGTTGCAATTCTCTGTCCTTGTTTTCACTGTCAATCTGGTCCCATCTACTTCATAATATGTAGCCATTTCTCAGAGCCTTCTGGTTTATTAATGCTCCCCACCGGTTTTCCAGTGTTGTTATTGATTTATTCTTATATTTCTGCTGTCATTTTGATGAGATTTGGGATATAAAATGTTTAGAAATTGTTTCAATAATAGCTGATGTTAATTGAGTACCACTCTCCTCTTTTATTCCTGAGAATGGTACTCACCAAACTGCCTATAATTGAACACTATAATAATAATAGCTAATCCTTATATAGTACTTACTGTCTTCTACACACTCTTATAATTATGTGGAATGTATTAACTCATTTGATCTTGACACAATCTTATGAATTAGGTACTATTATTTTCCACATTTTACAAATGAATTTATACCCTAACATATACATTTTATTCATTTATAAATTATATGCATGTATTAGTATACTAGTTATCAAGTACATCATAAAGCTACACAAAAATATAAATTTTTAGGAAGATTATAATTCCATATACATTCCAATATTTTCTTTTTACATTCCAAAGGATCATCTTCACCAGACCCTGCAATGCCTGCAAATCGCTGTAGAGGATTTTTCTTTCCTTTGTTCCTGCCCCACCTCCAGCACATTCACCTTACCTTCTTCCTCCTTACCCCAAGCAGCTTGCAACTCCCCAACCAGCCCCCCACCTGGCAGACCTCCTCTTCCTCCAGCATCTCCTCCTTTTCCTCCAAACTCTGCAGGTCTCTCCTCCCCTTCCACCCTTATTGCAATCCACATCCCCTCACCCTTACCACAAATTCAGCCCCTGTACTTTCAAGCCACTTCCTTCAAGCCCAGGACTTGGCCGTGCACCCCCAACCTGTACTGGAGAGTGCCCCTTCCTCTGTGCACCTAGCTGTGGTGTCCCTGCCTTAGAGCTTCCTCCACCCTGCTATCTGGGGAGTGTTTGCAGACCTCCATTGAGTTTCCTGGCCTCAGGTGGTGGTGAAGTGGAGTCTGCCCCAGGTCCAACCTCATTTCAGACTGAATCCCTGCTGGGGGAAGGGGAGGCCTGGTGGCAGGGAGGCCTGGAGGCAGGGTAGAACCAAAACCTTAATGTCCAAGTCCTGACTGAGCCTTGTTGGCATTATTCAGCATTGGAGCATTGGGAAGAAGTTGTACAGCATGCTCTGTTGTGACATAGTGATGGTTGAGGCCCAACCTTTCTGTCCAACTGAGCAGCATCTTGAGACTATTTCTATAAAAGTCTTTCAGTTTGTTTTCAGGAGGGCCTAGAAAGACATTAAGGCAAAACAATTGGTAATTTGCATCTCTCAAGCCTTTCACCCTAGCTTATATACTGGAATTGCTTTCCATGGAATTTGTTTACTTTTGACATACCTTGACAATCTCCAAAAATGTATGCATTTTAAAAAACATGGAGCATCCAGATTAGCCTTCCAAGATAACTATTTTAAGTGGGCTAACAGTTACTTGTGTGTTCAAATTCTGGAGTGTTTGTATTCTTTATGAAAACCACATAAATTAGTTTATCTCTACCCGCTCTACCTCCAGGTCCATAGACTCTTTGTATTCTCACAGGAATCAATGGTTGGTTGGGTATATTAATTAGCCAAGAACTAATGGCTTAGTGGCTACCAATGACATTTCATTCATTGGTCACACCAAAACAATATCTGTCAATAAGACATCTATTCCTGAAAGACAAGCACAGTGCCAAAATGACTGCCAAGATGAACAAATATTTCATGGATGTCACTGACTTGCTGACTGGCTGCCAGCCTCTTTTTCCCTGGATTCCTTATTCACCTAGGAATTTTTTAAAAAATGCATCAGCCAGAACTAAACAGACTCAGATTGTAACTACTCAAATGTGTGGAACTGCTGAATACGCTTAATGCTGCCACAGGTTTACAGCTATGTACAGAGCATCCTTTGTTGAACCTTGTCTCCTAAAACCAGAACTGTTGAATATATTTTTTAAATTTTTATATACAAGTAGAAAATAAATAAATACATTTAACTCTGGGGAAAAGTAATAAAAATTTTAGAAAATTATTATGGTACACATATACACCAATATGAACATGTCAGTGGCACAACACAGGATATATAATAAAGAAAAGTGTATACAGAAAAAAAATGTGAAGATTAAAAACCAAACCAAACAAATCAATAACTCCCAGTGCTAACTGGCAATCAGTTCTTAAATTCTACTCTTCTTGCACCCTTGAGCCAAAAATAACATTCAGTGCAGGAAACTAAAGATTTTACTTTTTTTTCTTTACTTTCTGAAGTTGTAATTTTCTTTTTCTGGGCCAGAAATGCTACTAAGAATCATTGACTAAAACCACTGAATGGCAGCCACTAAACCCCTCTATCCACTAACCTACTCTTCCCTCAGAACTCCAACTATTCTTCACCTCAGATCTCCAACTATTCTTCCTAGGGCTGCCAGAACAAAGTACCATAAACTAGGCCACTTACAAAAGAATGAAGAAATGTGGGGCGCCTGGGTGGCTCAGTTGGTTAAGCGACTGCCTTCGGCTCAGGTCATGATCCTGGAGTCCCGGGATCGAGTCCCGCATCGGGTTCCCTGCTCGGCGGGGAGTCTGCTTCTCCCTCTCATGCTGTCTCTCATTCTCTCTGTCTCAAATAAATAAATAAAATCTTTAAAAAAAAAAAAAAAGAATGAAGAAATGTATTGCCTCACAGTTCTGGAGGCTAGACTTCTGAAATCAAGGCATTAACAAGGCCATGCTCTTCTTGAAACCTATAGATAACAGATCCTCTCTTTCATTTTACAGCTTCTATAGAGCCCCAGAAATCTCTTGGCTTTCGAAGCATAATCTCAATCTCTGCCTCCATGTTCACAAAACTTTCTCCCTATGCCTTTTCACATCATCTTCCTTCTATGTGTGCCTGTGTTCAAATTTCCCCTTTTTGTAAGAACAGCAGTCACACTGGAATAGGGTCCACCCTAATCACTTCATTTTAACTTGATTACCTCTATAAAGACCCTATTACCAAACAAGTTTACATTCTGATGTATGGGGGGTTAGGACTTCAATATATCATTTTTTCTCCAGAGGTAAGGCACACAATTCAACCAATAAAAGTGGTATAACCAGGTTCCCTTCACCATCCTCACTACCCTTGCCAAATGTCCCTTCTAGAGTATGGTATCTATGACTGAACACTCCATTGCAAAAGAGGTCCACATAGAGAAGAGTGGATTGATGCCCAACCCCCATTAGTCTGGACACTACATATTTATTAGTATAGCCAAAGATGGCACTGATTTATCTTTATCAGTTAATGTTCTTGAACCCCAGGTCTTTTGTACAGAGACTGCTGTCAACCCAGGCCTCCCTCAACCAAAAAAATATGTTGATTTTTTTCATCTAAATATATAATTTTATATTTTTCCTTGTGAAATTCTCTCTTTTTTTAATTAAACAGTTTCTTTTTCTTATTATGCTCAGTTAGCTAGCATATTGTACACCATTAGTTTTTGATGTAGTGTTCAATGATTCATTAGTTACATATAACACCCAGTGCTCATCACAACATGTGCCCTCCTTAATACCCATCACTTGGTTACCCCATTCTCCTACCCCCTCCATTCTGTAAAGCTCAGTTTGTTTCCTGGAGTCCAGAACCTCTCATCGTCTGTCACCCTCTCTGATTTCTTCCCGTTCAGTTATCCCTCCCTTACCCTGTGGTGATCCATGCTATTCCTTATGTTCCACATATGATTGAAACCATATGATAATTGTGTTTCTCTGCTTGACTTATTTCATTTAGCATAATAACCTCCAGTTCCATCCATGCTGATGCAAATGGTGGGATTCATCCTTTCTGATGGCTGAGTAATATTCCATTGTATATATGGACCACATCTTCTTTATCGATTCATCTGTTGAAGGGCATCTTGGCTCCTTCCACAGTTTGGCTATTGTGGACATTGCTGCTATGAACATTGGGGTGTGCGTGCCCTTTCTTTTCACTACATCTGTATCTTTGGGGTAAATACCCAGTAGTGCAATTGCTGAGCCATAGGATAGCTCTATTTTTAACGTCTTGAGGAACCTCCATACTGTTTTCCAGAGTGGCTGTCCCAGCTTGCATTCCCAGCAACAGTGTAAGAGAGTTCCCCTTTCTCCACATCCTTGCTAACACTTCTTGTTTCCTGACTTGTTAATTTTAGCTATTCCAGCTGGTGTAAGGTGGTATCTCATTGTGGTTTTGATCTGTATTTCCCTGATGGCTAGTGATGTTGAACATTTTTTCATGTGTCTGTTAGCGATTTGTATGTCTTCTTTGGAGAAGTGTCTGTTCATGTCTTTTGCCCATTTCTTGACTGGATTATTTGTTCTCTGGGTGTTGAGTTTGATAAGTTCTTTATAGATCTTGGATACCAGCCCATTATGTAAAATGTCATTTGCAAATATTTTCTCCCATTCTCTTGGTTGTCTTTTGGTTTTGTTGACTGTTTCCTTTGCTGTGCAAAAGATTTTTATCTTGATGAAGTCCCAAAAGTTCATTTCTGCTTTTGTTTCCCTTGTCTTTAGAGACATGACTTGAAAAATGATGCTGTGGCCAATGTCAAAGAGGTTATTGCCTATGATCTCCTCTAGGATTTTAATGGAATCCTATCTCACATTGAGGTCTTTCATCCATTTTGAGTTTATCTTTGTGTATGGTGTAAGAGAATTGTCGAGTTTCATTCTTCTGCATGTGGTTGTCCAGTTTTCCCAACACCATTTATTGAAGAGACTGTATTTTTTCCATTGGATATTCTTTCCTGATTTGTTGAAGATTAGTTGACCATAGAGTTGAGGGTCCATTTCTGGGGTCTCTATTCTGTTCCATTGATCTCTGTGTCTGTTTTTGTGCCAATATCATACTGTCTTGATGATTACAGCTTTGTAATATAGCTTGAAGTCAGGCATTGTGATGCCCCCAGCTTTGGTTTTCCTTTTCAATATTTCCCTGGTGATTTGGGGTCTTTTCTGGTTCCATACAAATTTTAGGATTGTTTGTTCCATCTCTGTGAAAAATGTAGATGGTATTTTGATAAGGATTGCTTTAAAAGTGTAAATTGCTCTGGGCAGCATAGACATTTTAACAATGTTTATTCTTCCAATCCATCAACATGGAATGTTTTTCCATCTCTTTGTGTCTTCCTCAATTTCTTTCGTAAGTGTTCTGTAGCTTCTAGAGTTTAGATCCTTTACCTCTTTGTTAGGTTTATTCCTAGGATTCTTATGGTTTTTGGAGCTATTGTAATTGGGATTGATTCCTTAATTTCTCTTTCTTCAGTTACATTGTTAGTGTATAGAAAAGCAACTGATTTCTGTGCATTGATTTTGTATCCTGCCACATTACTGAATTGCTGTATGAGTTCTAGTAATTTGGGGGTGGGGTCATTTGGGTTTTCCACATAAAGTATCATGTCATCTGTGAAGAGAGTTTGACTTCTTCTTTGCCAATTTAGATGGTTTTATTTCTTTTTGTTGCCTGATTGCTGAGGCTAGAGCCTCTAATAGTATGTTGAACAATAATGGCGGAGGGTGGGCATCCCTGTCATGTTCCTGACCTTAAGGGAAAAGCTCTGAGTTTTTCCCCATTGAGAATGATATTCACTGTGGGCTTTTCTTAGATGGATTTTACGATATTGAGGTGTGTTCCCTCTATCCCTGTACTTTGAAGAGTTTTAATCAGGAAAAGATGCTGTATTTTGTCAAATCCTTTTTCTGCATCAATTAAGAGGATCATATGGTTCTTATCTTTTCTTTTATTAATGTGTTCCATCACATTGACTGGTTTGCAAATGTTGAACCACCCTTGCATCCCAGGAATAAATCCCAAGTGGTCATGTTGGATAATCCTTTTAATGTACTGTTGGATCCTATTGGCTAGGATCTTGTTGAGTATTTTGGCATCCATGTTCATCAGGGATATTGGTCTGTAATTCTCCTTTTTCATGGGGTCTTTGTCTGGTTTTGTGATCAAGGTAATGCTGGATTCATAGAACGAGTTTGGAAGTTTTCCTTCTATTTCTATTTTTTGAAACAGCTTCAGTAGGATAGGTATTATTTCTTCTTTAAATGTTTGGTAGAATTCCTCTGGGAAGGAGAGGTTTTGGGAGGTTTTTGATTATTGCTTCAATTTCCTTGCTGGTTATTGGTCTGTTCAGATTCTCTATTTCTTCCTGTTTCAGTCTTGGTAGTTTATAAGTTGCCAGGAATGCGTCCATTTCTTCTAGATTGCTTAATTTATTGGCATACAGTTGCTGGTAATAATTTCTAATAATTGTTTCTATTCCTTTGGTATTAGTCATGATCTCTCCCCTTTTATTCATGATTTTATTAATTTGGGTGCTTTCCCTTTTCTTTTGGATAAGTTTGGCCAGTGGTTTATTGATTTTATTCTTTCAAAGAACCAGCTTCTAGTTTCATTGATCTGTTCTACTGTTTTTCTGGTTTCTATTTCATTGATTTTGCTCTGATCTTTATTATTTCTCTTCTCCTGCTTGGTTTAGGCCTTATTTCCTGTTGTTTCTCCAGGTCCTTTAGGTGTAGGTTTAGCTTGTGCATTTGTGATTTTCTAATTTTTTGAGAGAGGCTTGGATGGCTATGTATTTCCCCCTTAGGACCACCTTTGCAGTATCCCATAGGTTTTGGACCGATGTGTTTTCATTCTCATTAGTTTCAATGAATTGTTTAAGTTCATCTTTAATTTCTTCGTTGACTCAATCATTATTTATCAGGATGCTCTTTAGCTTCCAAGTGTTTTAATTCCTTCCAAATTTTTCCTTGTGATAGAGTTCCAGTTTCACAGCATTGTGGTCTGGAAATGTTCATGGAATAATCTCAATCTTTTGGTATTAGTTAAGATCTGTTTTGTGACCCAGTATGTGATCTATTCTGGAGAATGTTCCGTGTGTACTCAAGAAGAATGAGTATTCTGTTGTTTTAGGATGGAATGTTCTGTATATATCTGTGAAGTCCATCTGGTCCAATGTATCATTCAAAGCTCTTGTTTCTTTGTTGATTTTCTGCTTAGACGATCTGTCCATTGCTATAAGTGGAGTGTTTAGGTCTCGTACTATTAATGTATTATTATCCATATGTTTCTTTATTTGGGTTATTAATTGGTTTATGTAATTGGGTGTTCCCATGTTTCAGGCATAGATATTTACAGTTGTTAGATCTTCTTGTTGGATTGACCTTTTAAGTATGATACAGTGTGCCTCTGCATCTCTTACTACAGAGTTTGGTTTAAAATCTAATTTGTCTGATATGAGAATTACTACCCCAGCTTTCTTTTGAGGTCTGTTGGCATGGTAAATTTTTCTCCATCCCCTCACTTTCAATCTGGAGGTGTCTTTAGGTTCAAAATGAGACTCTTATAGACAGCATATGGATGGGTCCTGTTTTTTTATCCAATCTGAAACCCTGTGTCTCTTGATGGGAGCTCATTCATTCAGCTCATTCACATTGAGAGTAACTATTGAAAGATATGAATTTAGTGCCATTGTATTGTCTGTAAAGTCCCTGTTTATGTAGGTTTTCTGTTTCTTTCTAGTCTATGTGACTCTTGGAGTTTCTCTTCGTTTACAGAATCCCCCTTAATATTTCTTGAAGGGCTTGCTTGGTGGCCACATATTCTTTCAGTTTCTGCCTGTCCTGAAACTCTATCTTTCCATCCATTCTGAATGACAGTCTTGCTGGGTAAAGTATTCTTGGCTGCATTTTCTTCTCTAGTTTCCTGAATATGTTCTGTCAGCCCTTTCTGTCCTTCCAGGTCTCTGTAGACAGGTCCAATGTTATTCTGATGTTCCTCCCTCTATACATAAGAAATCTCTTCCCCTTAGCTGCTCTCAGGATAGCTTCCTTGGATTTAAGATTTGTAAGCTTCACTATTATATGTTGGGGTGTTGATCTATTTTTATTCATTTTGGGAGGGGTCCTCTCTGCCTCTTGGACTGGAATACTTGTTTCTTCCCCAGATTAGGGAAGTTCTCAGCTATGATTTGTTCAGATATACCTTCTAGTCCTCTCTCTCTCTCCCTCCCTTCGGGGATCCCAATAATTCTTATATTAGAACGTTTCATGTCATCATTGGTCTCTCTAAGTCTATTTTCATGTGCTACTAGCTGCTTATCCCTATCTTCTTCAACTTCCTTCCATTCTATCAGCTTATCTTCTAGATCACTAATGTGTTCTTCTGACTCATTTACCCTGGCTGTTAGAGTATCTAGTTTAGAGAGTATCTCATTCATAGCATTTTTAAGTTCATCCTGATTAGATCTCATTTCTGCCCTAGAGATTCTATATTGTCACTAATGCTTTTCCAGCCTAGCTATTGACTTCATGATTGCTATCCTGAAGTCTATCCTGACATTTTGCCTATATCCATACCCATTATTCTGTGGCAGAGGACATTGTCTCAGGTTCTTTTCTTTGTTGGGAGTTCCTCCTCCTAGTCATTCTGTCAAGGGATTGTTGATCAAATGGACAGAGTCCAAAATATCAACCACAACCCAAGCTAGATGCACCCTAGCAAAATACAGAGTGGTCAGATGCCTCCACTGAAAAAGCAAAGCCAAAATGGAACATAAGAGTAGAATTAAAAAATTTTTTAAATTTTTAAAAATTTAAAAATGGAGGCGGAGGGGATGAGGGACTATAATCTCTCAGTGTAGACAAAGCAGGGTGTTTCAGTTGTTCCTGGGTGTATTTTGTTCTCTGTGTTAGAAGACACTACATCCCCAAATTACTAGGAAAGTAAAAGTTATATATATATATATATATATATATATATAGGTAAAACTGAGTAGAGTGAAACATGGACTAAAATAAAGCATATATCTGTAAAAAATATAGGTGTGTAAAAATACAAGTTTAAACAGTGACTATGAAAAATGAGTTGGTATAATAGACATCTAGTTGAAATGAGGAGACGGTATAAAGAAAAATACAGCAGGGGATATGGCATGAGAAAAGGAAAAAAGAAAGAAAGAAAAGAAAAGAATTATATCTGAAAAATAAAAAGGTCGTGAGGCCACACCTGAAGCTCAATATTCAATTTTCCCCTGGTGTTGGGATTTTACAGTCTTATAGAATCCAAAGGATTGTCATCCTCCTGTTCTTCCAGCCTGTCTTCTGGGGGAGGGGCCTGCCATGCTGTTTCTCCAGTAACCCTGCCTTTACAGAATTGCCCCACCCCTGGGGTCTTTCATCATTTAATCTGAGGAGGTTGGGAGCTTTGTGTATTTTGTAGTTATCATCTAACATCTAGTTACCACTCCAGCTTTTGTTACCTGCAGATTAGGTAACTTGTATTCTGTTTGCTCTTTGAAATTACATATATAAATGTTGACCAGAATAAGAACACATTCAGAACAAGGCAACATGTGAGACTTCCCCATAGGTTGACAGTGATCCATTGATCAGCACATATGAAGAGCAGTACAAATTCACCTTACTATACTATCACACATTCATCACTGCCTCCATTCCACAAACATCTATAAAGTATTCACATGTTCCAGTTCTGTGTTAGCTACAGCAAAATTCCTTATTGTGAAAAGAGACCAAAGTAGCATGAAAAGTGTGAACAAACCAGGCACGTGTGGTAAAATACAAGCAACATAACAGATTTTTAAGAGGTGAGATGATAGTAAAGATAAACAAAATCTAAAATTGGGGAGATGATCAAGAGCCAGATCTCTTTTAGTTTTATGGACAGAGATCTTTTCAAAAACAATTTACATTTCTTTCCTCATTCTTTTCACCAAATTATCACTTTTTCATTACTTACAACCTGTCTCCCCCACCTCTTACAACACTGATGAATGTGTTTTATAGAAGTTCACAAAGTATCTCTTTTCTATCTTTGAGATATTTACAGCTAACCTTATCCTCCTTCAAACTTTATTCTTCCTTCACTTTTTAAACCCTAAACTATTCTGGTTCTCTTCCCTCTCCTGTGACCACATCTTACATGTTTGCTTATTGTCTGATCTTTCTCCCCTTTTTTAAGATATTTTATGTATTTTTGAAGATTTTATTAATTAATTTATTTATTTTGGAGAGAGTGTTTGAGTGGCAGGAGGAGCAGAGGGAGAGGGAGAGAGAGGGAGAGAGAGGGAGAGAGAGGATCTCAAGGGCTCTGCATTAAGTGTGGAGCCTGTCATAAGGCTCTATCTCATAATCCTGAGATCATGACCTGAGCCTAAATCAAGAGTCAGATGCTTAACCATGTGCCCCAAGATTTTATTTTTAAGCAATCTCTGCACCTAACATAGGGCTCGACCCCACAACCCTGAGATCAAGAGTCACATGCTTTATGTACTGAGCCAGCCCAGGTTCCCCTGATCTTTCTCCTTAACATAGGAATTGATATATTCATGACCTGAGCCGAAGGCAGACGCTTAACCAACTGAGCCACCCAGGTACCCCTATTCAGTGGATTTTATTCTCAAACACCTTGAATATGTCTCTTTGGTAATGTGTCTACATTTGTTTCCACATTGCTTTCTCACATTCACTTTTATTATCACTATTTCATTCTATTCATCCATCCAACAAATACTTGTTGAAAGCCTATTATGTGCCAGACAGTTTGAGGCTCTTGGGATACATTAGTGCCCCCTCTCCTCTTCTGGAAGCATCCTGCATACACTCTTTCCCCAGAGAATAGCAATACAAAATTTGAACAATCTTATCTCTTGTGGAGACTAGAGATGCTTACTGTGTGATTGATAGTAAACTATCATTGACATCTGAATAATAGAATCACAATTTTATTTACTAGTCACAATGGCTTCCTGATCATATTGGTGCTAAAACATTATCAATAATTACATTTGTTAAAACACTAACTGTATACATAAAGTGGATGCATTTTATCATATGCAATTTTACCTCAGTAAAGTTGAAGAAAAAAATTATTCTCAAAAAAGAAAAGGACCCCATTAAGTGAAGGATGGTGAATACTAGAACTCTACTTAGGTTGAGTAATTCAAGCTTAGTAGGAAAGACTGAATTAGAGTAATTTGAAATAAAATATATATACATATATACATGTATAGATAAATATAGCTACACACATATAACTTGCAGTTTTTAAAACATACATTAAATTGTTTAGGTTAAAACTATTTGCTTTGTTTCTTAAATTCTAGACTAAAAAAGTTTGGTTAAAACTTTAAAAAATTTTGGTTAAAAAGATACTAACCCTTTATCAGATATGTCATTTGCAAATATCTTCTCCCCCATAAAATGGAATATTACTCAGCCACGAAAAAAACATGAAATCTCGCCATTTGCAATAATGTGGATAGAGCTAGAGGGTGTTATGCTAAGCAAAATAAGTAAGAGAAACACAAATATCATGATTTTACTTATATGCGGAATTTAAGAAACAAAGCAGATGAGTAAAGGAAGAAAAGAGAAAGAGAGAGAGGTAAACCAAGAAATAGACTCTTAACCATAGAGAACAAACTGATGGTTACCAGAGGGGAGGGAAGCAGGAATATGGGTGAAATAGATGGTGGGGATTAAGAAGTGCACTTGTGATGAGCATCGGGTGTTATATGGAAGTGTTGAATCACTATATTGTACACTGAAACTAATATTACACTGTATGTTAATTAACTGGAATTTAAATAAAAACTTTTTAAAAAGTTTTATGTATATGTCCTATAAAATCTTAATTAAAGAGACAAATAAGACTCAGGTGTGATTGACCTAATTATTTACTTGCAAATAAATAATGCATTTAAGAGAATTTATTTTTATTTTAAATAGGGTAAATAGTCTTCTTTCTGTTTTATTTACATTTTAATTTGCTCAAACAGGATTTTTATCAAAACACAGTGGTGAACTTCAGCTCAACCTGATCTTCAGCTCAATAGACCCAAGAGTACAGGCGTTGACTTCACCACTTAGTAGCTATTTGATCTTGGGCAATTTATTTATCTTGCTGTGTCTCCATTGCCTTACTTCTCAAATTAGGATAATAATAGTTTCTACCTAACTAGGCTTTTGAGATAATTAAAGGCAGAGGTGAATTTGAAGCACTTAGAACAATGCCAATACATATTAAGTGTTCAATAAATGTTAACTGTTATTTGTGATGATTTCCTAGTTATTGGAGATTAAATTTATTATATATTATCTTAATTTTAGTTCTGCCCAGAAAGAAGAGACTGAATATAGTTTCAAATTTTGTTGGTCCAATAGTTTTAGTGTTAGGGGTGCCTTGGCGGCTCAGTCGTTAAACGTCTGCCTTCAGCTCAGGTCATGATCCCAGGGTCCTGGGATTGAGCCCCGCATTGGGCTCCCTGCTCAGCGGGAAGCCTGCTTCTCCCTCTCCCACTCCCTCTGCTTGTGTTCCCTCTCTTGCTGTCTCTCTCTCTGTCAAATAAATAATAAAAAACAAAACAAAACAAACAGTTTTAGTGTTACTTTAGATATTTTCTCAGTCCATATAATGATGAAAAATGCAAAGCTTCCAACATTTTTTTCTATTTTTCCCCCAGTGTTTTTTTTTTTTTTTCAATGTGCAGAATGTTAGTTTGGGAAATTAAGATTGTCTTATATCCTAATGACTTTACTAATGCAGTTAAGACATTTGAATAAATATCTCCATTTTGCTGGCCATCATTTGAATTTTTATTTTTACTGAGGATCAGACTGGAACCAAGTTCTTCATCCACTATACTAAAAGACACTTGCTAACTAGATACGAATTGTCTAATTACTACCTTTGGAAAGAATTGAGGTAATGGTCCTACTTCCTCTTAGCTTTTAGACAGTAGGCTTAAAATTAGCAAAATTTGAAATGTCAAACTTTATAATTCACAATGTGCTTTTGGCTCAGAGATTGGGTGTTTCTTTTTTTCTTATTTTTTTTAATTTTTTTTAATTTTTTTTTATTCTTATGTTAATCCCCATACATTACATCATTAGTTCTAGATGAAGTGTTCCATGATTCATTGTTTGTGCATAACACCCAGTGCTCCATGCAGAACGTGCCCTCCTCAATACCCACCACCAGGCCAACCCATCCTCCCACCCCCCTCCCCTCTAGAACCCTCAGTTTGTTTTTCAGAGT
>NC_138385.1:20774268-20815381 GCF_054177405.1 Leptonychotes weddellii
GTTTTTGTGCCAGTACCATGCTGTCTTGGTGATCACAGCTTTGTAAAATAGCTTGAAATCAGGCAACGTGATGCCTCCAGCTTTGTTTTTCTTTTTCAACATCTCCTTGGCGATTCGGGGTCTTTTCTGATTCCATACAAATTTTAGGATTGTTTGTTCCAGCAATTTGAAAAATATCATTGGAATTTTGATCGGGATGGCATTGAAGATATAGATTGCTCTGGGTAGCATAGACATTTTAACAATGTTTATTCTTCTGATCCATGAGCATGGAATATTTTTCCATCTTTTTGTGTCTTCTTCAATTTCTTTCATGAGTGTTTTGTAGTTTCTAGAGTATAGATCCTTTACCTTTGGTTAGGTTTATTCCGAGGTATCTTATGGTTTTTGGTGCTATTGTAAATGGAATCGTTTCTCTAATTTCTCTTTCTACAGTTGCATTGTCATTCTGTTGATGGGTGGTTGAGGGAATGTATAGAGTCCAAATTATTGACCAGAACCCAAGCAAGATGCACCTGTTTTCTAGGGACTTTAGGGTTGCTGGCTTCTTGTTTTCCCAGCCTGTCCTCTGGGGGAGGGGCCTGCCGCACTGTTACTCAGGCAACCCTGTTTGGGCAGAGTTTCCCTGCCCCCCTGTTGCGGGGGATGGGCTCAGCGGGAATCAGTTTTTGGGGCTTTTGTTCTCTGGTGGCTTTCCACATCTCTTCCACGAGTCAGAGCAGAAGAGACCATTTCCAACCCTCTGCCTCAGAGCAGAGAGGCCGCAGTCTGTTCTTCAGTGAGCTCTCCAGGCCACACTTTCTCTGTTACTGTCCGTGTTGCTATAAACTGCAGCATCCTGGGTTGTGCACCCGTCTTCAGCGCTCCCAGTCCTGCTTCCAGGTCGGGGCTCATCTCTGCCCTTTGTGCTTCTAAAACTGCCAGCTGCTCCCAGTTCATGTGGGCAACCCTGCTGCTCCAGGTTTCCACCACAGGGGCTGCCCTAAAGTCCTTTCCCCACCATTAACGGTCTGTGAGTTGTGCCCCGTCCCCAGCGTGCGAGGCTGTCGCTCACTGGCGGTGTAGGATACCCACGGCCAGGCACCCTCCCACTGCCATTTATCCTCTGATATCTGCCCGTGGAATCAGGGCTCCCCGCTTCATACCTCGAAATCAACCACCTGCGATATTCTGTTTGTAGAGATCCAGATCTTCTTACAACTCAAGCTGGTTTCATGGGTGCTCAGAGTGGTCTGGTAGATATCCAGCTCCATTCCGGGGACCAGCTGAATAGGGTCCCCTACTCCTCCACCATCTTCCCCCCATTTTACCATTTTAAATGATTTTCACAATAAGTACACATAAACATGAAAATAAAAAGGATTATGTGTCCTTGCCGGCTTTTTTTTTTAATTCATAGGTCAAGTGATTATAAATGTCAGTTCAAACAAACAAAATTGAAACTGAATTCTACATGGACTTTGTGTATGGAACTACTGCAAAATCAAACGTGTTTGTTTAAAGCCAACACTCCTAGTTCTACAGCAAATCTAAAGGAAGAATAAGAAAAAAGGCGTTGTACTTATGAATATTTCTTCATGAATTCTAAGTGAATTATGATGTTATCACAGCTATTCACATGTGGATAAGAACTATGGTGAAGACCCCACATAACCAAAATAATGTTGAAAAAGAAAACCAGGGCACCTGGGTGGCTCACTCAGTTAATCATCTGTCTTTGGTTCAGGTCATAATATCGGGGTCCAGGGATCAAGCCCTGCATCGGGTTCCCTGCTTAGTGGGGAGTCTGCTTCTCCCTCTCCGTCTGCCCCTCCCCCCAACTCGTGCTCTCTCTCTCTCTCTCTCAAATAAATAAAAAATTCTTTAAAAAAAAGGAGCTGGTGGCATCACAGTTCCAGACTTCAAGCTGTATTACAAAGCTGTCATCATCAAGACAGTGTGGTACTGACACAAAAACAGACACATAGATCAGTGAAACAGAATAGAGAACCCAGAAATGGACCCTCAACTCTTTGGTCAACTAATCTTTGACAAAGCAGGAAAGAATATCCAATGGAAAAAAAGACAGTCTCTTCAAGTGGTGCTGGGAAAATTGGACAGCCACATGCAGAAGAATGAAACTGGACCACTTTCTTACACCATACACAAAAATCAACTTAAAATGGATGAAAGACCTCAATGTGAGACAAGAATCTGTCAAAATCCTAGAGGAGAACACAGGCAGCAACTTCTTTAACCTTGGCTGCAGCAAATTCTTTCTAGACACATCTCCAAAGGCAAAGGAAACAAAGGCAAAAATGAACTATTGGGACTTCATCAAGATAAAAAATTTTGCAGAGCAAAGGAAATCGTCAACAAAACTAAAAGACAACCTATAAAATGGGAGAAGATATTTGCAAATGTCTTATCAGATAAAGGACTAGTATCCAAAATCTCTAAAGAACTTATCAAACTCAACACCCAAAAACAAAAATCCAGTTAAGAAATGGGTGGAAGACATGAATAGATATTTCTCCAAAGAAGACATATAAATGGCCAACAGACACATGAAAAAATGCTCAACATCATTCAACATCAGGGAAATACAAATCAAAACCACAGTGAGATACCACCTCACACCAGTCAGAATGGCTAAATTAACATGTCAGGAAACAACAAATGTTGGCAAGGATGTGGAGACAGGGGAACTCCCTTACACTGTTGGTGGGAATGCAAACTGAGGCAGCTACTCTGGAAAACAGTATGGAGGTTCCTCAAAAAGTTTAAAACAGAGCTACCCTACTACAACCCAGAAATTGCACTACTGGGTATTTATCCAAAGGATATGAACATAGTGATCCGAAGGGGTATGTGCACCCCAAAGTTTATAACAGTAATGCCCACAATAGCCAAAATATGGAAAGACCCCAGATGTCCATCGATAGATAAATGGATAAAGAATAGGTGGTATATATACACAATGGAATATTAATCAGCCATCAAAATGAATAAAATCTTGCCATTTGCAATGGAGTTGATGGAACTAAAGGGTATTACACTAAGTGAAATAAGTCTGTCAGAGAAAGACAAATACCATGTGATTTCACTCATATGTGGAATTTAAGAAACAAAACAGATGAACATAGGGGAAGGGAAGGAAAAATAAAATAAGATGAAAACCGAGATGGAGGCAAACCATAAGAGACTCTTAACTATAGGAAATAAACTGATGGAGGGGAGGTGGGTAGGGGGATGGGATAATTGGGTGATGGGTTTAAGGAGGACACTTGATGTAATGAGCACTGGGTGTTTTATACAACTGATGAATCACTAAATTCTACCTCTAAAACTAATAATACAGTATATGGTAACTAAAATGATTTTAAATAAAAAAATTTAAAAAATAAAAAGAACTATGGTGGGGAGTGATTTTAGATCTAATATAGCATTTGCTTAGTAAGAGAGGTTGAGTCACATCAATTCTCTGATGTGTTGTGTAACCAACACTGAAGATATATAAAAATAAGTAATTTCAATATAATTTGAGAATGCAGTTATAAACTGTATAATTATGGTTTCCTACCACATTAAAGCAGTCAACTATAGTCAATCCTGCTTTTAGAATATATCTTCTGTTTCCTATTTCTATTACTTGTACCAGTACCTTAGTGTAAGATCCTCATTATTTTCATCTGGAATTTTGCTGTAGCCTCCTAACTGTCCCCTCCATCTATTGGTCTTTCTTTTTTCTGTTTTTTTAGGTCTTTCCTTTTTTAATATTTCCTCCAAATTTTTATTTAAATTCCAGTTAGTTAACATACAGCATAATATGAGTTTCAGGTGTAGGATTTAGTGATTCATCACTTTCATATAACACCCAGTGCTCATCACAACTACAGGTTTTTCACATTCTAATTAATCTTGCATTCCTCTACTAAATTTTCTTAAAGCACAGATATAATTAAATCACCCTTGTATTTCAAAACATTCACTAGCTCTCATTGACTACTAAATAAATCCAAGTGCCTTATTTTGGTGTCCAAGAATGTGGACAATCTACCCTAAACTACACTTGTACTATTTACTCCTATATCTTTCTTGTTGCTACAGCAAAAACATAATATTTTCACATATACCAAAGTGTTTATGCCATCATATCTTTGCTCCTTTTGTTCCTTTTATTTCAAGTATTTCCCCTTTACTTGGTGAATATTTCCTTATCCTTTAAAAATCAGATCAAGTGTTACTTTTTCTCAGATTTATTATCTTTCTCAAGATGTATCAGGTGTCCCATATCTATGATTATATTAATTCAAACCTCAATGACTGAACTTTACATACCTAATCATAATTTTATATTACTGGGACTCTCTCCCTTATTAGACAATTAGCTCCCTGGAGCAGGGGGTTGTGTAGTATTTACCTTTACACCTCTAATATCTGGCGTATCTTAGGTGCTAGTTAAATGTTAATTGAATGAATGAATGCAGATGCTCCCCACATCTATTTATACAGCCTAGAATTCTCTGGACACCAGTTATACCTTTTTATGTGCCTTCAGGGCCCCCTCCTGCTGGCACTACAAATTTAAAATAAACCAAATTTATTTCCTATCCTCTTCTATAACACCTACTAGCTCATTCTTTTATATTCCCCATCATTGTTACTGATACCACCATCCTCCCAGTTCCCCAGGCTCAGCATTTCAGAGGCATATAGTCAGTTGTGATGTACTTAGAAAAGCATTTTTCACATCTGTCCCATCTTTTTTTTTTCATTTTTGTTGCTTCAGTCCTGATTCAAGTCCTTAATCTCTCTCATATAGACAATCACAATAGCTTCTGAACTGCCCCCATGCCTATCATCTACTTCTAATTCTCAAATCCATTATTCATTTTTCTGCCAGATTAATCTTTGTAAAACAAAATTATATCACATCACTCCCTGGATCAGAAAAACTGAGTTTTACTGTCTAGAGAAACAAGCTCCATTTCCTTAGGCTTATATTTAAGTCTGTCCATTGTCTGAGAATCATCTATCCTTGAAGCCTTACCTCTACTACTTTAATCCAAGTACCATGTAATTCAGCTAAATAAAGCTGCCCACTAGTTTCCAAATCTGTCCTATGCTTTCCCCTTAAGCCTTTTCCCTATGCAGTTTTCTTTCTGCCAAATACATTGTTTGATCTCTAATTGTCCAAATCCTTTTAAGACATGCAGAAATGTCATATATTCCAGAATCTTCTTTGATCCTCACAGTTGGAAGCAAACTTTTTTCCTCTGCACTAGTTTAGCTTTTTTTGCTCACTATGTGTCTTATGATACTCATATTTTACCTTCTTCTTAGTAATGAGTTGGCATCTCCCTTTCTAAACTATAAGCATCTTGAAGGGGGAATTCATGTCTGATTCACTATTTTATTTTATTTTATTTTTTATTTTATTTTATTTTATTTTATTTTGCATGGCATTTAGTAGAATATTTTCATGATCAATAAATGTCTGTTGAAAGAATGGATTTGAATGTGCTTATCAAAATGCAAAGTATGGTTGGGATATCAAGATAATACATTAGAAACAGCAAACAGAAGCAGAAGAAAATTGCAATCATGTTGATAATCTTCAGGATACATCTTCTTATCAGCATATGACAGAATAAATGCAGTAGTGTAGCAAGATATAATGGAGAGAATACACTTGAAAAATGTATGACCTTTTAAATGCCAATAATATAGGCATTTATCTGTATGAAGGTTTATCAAGCAAATAAGCTGATTGAAATCAATGAGGCAAGGGAAAGTAAAGATGTTAGGTGTTTATACTATATATAGTTTTTCACTGTTTACACTTACTACCAAAGAGTAAAGGGTGACACATGAAAGTGGCATGCTCAAGTCTTTATAAAACATATTACGGAATGTAGTATGTATCTTATATATACATACTCATCTTAGTATTTATAAAATAGAGAAACACATCCTTTACAAAAACAAACTCCTATTCTCTAAAACAGATCATCCAAAGTAATTATAAAGTATAACAACATGCCATTTGAGTGGTTAATCATTACCTTAGAATCACTACTTCCAATATATATGGATTTATTTCTACTTGTAACATTTACAGTTGGTTCCCCCAACTAGATTTAAACTCTTCAATATAAACTATTTTTACATTGCTCTTAAGTAAAACTGGGTCCAGTTTCTCAAAAATTGTTAATGGACCAAATGCATAATGAAGTGTTTTTTAAATAAGATCATAATTCTTCCCACCATGTGTCTTCTGCATTTTTATTTGTATAATGTGCTTTAGTCACATACCTGGTATAAACTGTGACTCACCAGAAAATTCTTTTTATGATTTTCTTTAATGGGGGCATTTGTAATTAGAGTTTTTGCAAGTCTTCAGAGAAATTACATTTCCTTTTTTTTATAATGTTATGTTAGTCACCATACAGTACATCATTAGTTTTTGATGTAGTGTTCCATGATTCATTATTTGCATATAACACCCAGTGCTCATTACAACACGTGTCCTCCTTAATACCCATCACTGGGCTAACCCATCCCCCCACCCCCCACCACTTTGAAACCCCCAGATTGTTTTCCAGAGTCCATAGGGTCTCATGGTTGATCTCCCCCTCTGTTTTCTCCCCCTTCAATTTTCCCTTCCTTCCCCTAATGTCCTCCATGCTATTCCTTATGTTCCACATATGGGTGAAACCATATGATAATTGACTTTCTCTTCTTGATTTATTTCATTTAGCATAATAACCTCCAGTTCCATGTCAATGCAAATGGTGGGTATTCATCTTTTTTGATGGCTGAGTAATATTCCATTGTATATATGGACCACATCTTCTTTATCCATTCATCTGTTGAAGGGCATCTCGGCTCCTTCCACAGTTTGGCTATAGTGCACATTGCTTCTATGAACATTGGGGTGTATGTGCCCCTTCTTTTCACTACATCTGTATATTGGGGTAAATACCCAGTAGTGAACTGCTGGGCCATAGGGTAGCTCTATTTTTGAAGTCTTGAAGAGCTTCCATACTGTTTTCCAGAGTGGCTGTCCCAGCTTGCAGTCCCACCAACAGTGTAAGAGGGTTCCCCTTTCTCCACATCCTCGCTAGCACTTCTTGTTTCCTGTCTTGTTAACTTTAGCAATTCCAACTGGTGTAAGGTGGTCTCATTATGGTTTTGATTTGTATTTCCCTGAAGACTAGTGATGTTGAACATTTTTTCATGTGTCTGTTAGCCATTTGCATGTCTTCTTTGGAGAAATGTCTGTTCATGTCTTCTGCCCATTTCTTGACTGGATTATTTGATTTTCGGGTGTTGAGTTTGATAAGTTCTTTATAGAACTTGGATACTAGCTGATTATGTGAAATGTCATTTGCAAATATCTTCTCCCATTCTGTTAGTTTTGTTGACTGTTTCCTTTGCTGTGCAGAAACTTTTTATCTCGATGAAGTCCCAAAAGTTCATGTCTGCTTTTGTTTCCCTTGCCTTTAGAGACATGATTTGAAAGAATTTGCTGTGGCCAATGTCAAAGAATTTACTGCCTATGGTCTCCTCTAGGATTTTAATGGATTTCTGTGTCACATTGAGGTTTTTCATCTATTTTGAATTTATCTTTGTGTATGGTGTAAGAGAATTGTCGAGTTTCATTCTTCTGCATGTGGTTATCCAATTTTCCCAACACCATTTATTGAAGAGACTGTCTTTTTTCCATTGGATATTTTTTTCCTGAATTGTTGAAGATTACTTGACCATAGAGTTGAGGGTCCATACTTGGGCTCATTATTCTGTTCCATTGATCTATGTGTCTGTTTTTGTACCAATACCATGCTGTCTTAGTGATCACAGCTTTGTAATATAGCATGAAATCAGGCAACGTAATGCCCCCAGCTTTGGTTTTCTTTTTCAACATTTCCTTGGTGATTCGGGGTCTTTTCTGGTTCCATACAAATTTTAGGATTGTTTGTTCCAGCTCTTTGAAAAATGCCAATGATATTTTGATAAGGGTAGCATTGAAAGTATAGATTGCTCTGGGCAGCATAGACATTTTAACAATGTTTATTATTCCAATCCATGAGCATGGAATGTTTTTCCACCTTTTTGTTTCCTCTTCAATTTCTTTCATAAGTGTTCTGTAGTTTCTAGAGTACAGATTTTTACCTCTTTGGTTAGGTTTATTCCTAGGTATCTTATGGTTTTTGTTGCTGTTGTATATGGAATTGATTCCCTAATTTCTCTCTCTACAATTACATTGTTAGTGTATACAAAAGCAAATGATTTCTGTGCATTGATTTTGTATCCTGCCACATTACTGAATTGCTGTATGAGTTCTAGTAATTTGAGGGTGGAGTCTTTTGGGTTTTCCACATAAAGTATCATGTCATCTACAGAGAGAGAGAGTTTGACTTCTTCTTTGCCAATTTGAATACATTTATTTCCTTTGTTCTCTGATTGTTGATGCTAGGACTTCTAGTACTATGTTGAATAATAGTGGTGAGAGTGGGCATCCTTGTTGTGTTTCTGATCTTAAAGGAAATGCTCTCAGCTTTTTCCCATTGAGAATGATATTTGCTGTAGACTTTTAATAGATGGTTTTTATGAAACTGAGGAATGTTCTCACTATCTCTACACTCTGAAGGGTTTTAATCAGGAAAAGCTGTATTTTGTCAAATGCTTTTTCTGAATCGATTGAGAGAATCATATGGTTCTTGTCTTTTCTTTTATTAACGTGTTCTATCACACTGATTGATTTGCAAATGTTGAACCAGCCTTGCATCCCAGGAATAAATCCCAAGTGGTCATGATGGATAATCCTTTTAATGTACTGTTGGATCCTATTGGCTAGGATCTTGATGAGTATTTTGACATCCATGTTCATCAGGGATATTGGTCTGTATTTCTCCTTTTTGATGGGGTCTTTGCCTGGTTTGGGGATCAAGGTAATGCTTGCCTCATAGAACAAGTTTGAAAGTTTTCCTTCTGTTTCTATTTTCTGAAACAGCTTCAGAAGAATAGGCAATATTTCTTCTTTAAATGTTTGGTAGAATTCCCCTGGGAAACCATCTGGCCCTGGACTCCTGTTTTTTGGGAGGTTTCTGATCACTTCTTCAATCTCGTTACTGGTTATTGGTCTGTTCAGATTCTCTATTTATTCCTGTTTAAGTCTTGGTAGTTTATAAGTTGCCCAGAAGGTATCCATTTCTTCCAGGTTGCTTAATTTTTTGGCTTATACTTGCTGATAATAATTTCTAATAATTGTTTCTATTTCATTGGTGTTAGTTGTGATCTCTCCCCTTTCATTCATTATTTTATTAATTTGGGTCCTTTCTCTTTTCTTTTGGATAAGTCTGGCCAGATGTTTATCGATCTTGTTAATTCTTTCAAAGAACCAGCTTTTAATTTTGTTGATCTGTTATACTGTTTTTCTGGTTTCTAATTCATTGATCTCTGTTCTAATCTTTATTATTTCTCTTCTCCTGCTTGGTTTAGGCCTTATTTGTTGTTGTTTCTCCAGGTCCTTTAGGTATAAGTTTAGCTTGTGCATTTGTAATTTTTCTAATTTTTTGAAAGAGGCTTGGATGGCTATGTATTTCCCCCTTAGGACCACCTTTGCAGTATCCCATAGGTTTTGGACCAATATGTTTTTGTTCTCATTGGTTTCCATGAATTGTTTAAGTTCTTCTTTGATTTCCTGGTTGACCCAAACATTCTTGAGCAGAGTGGCCTTTAGCTCCCAAATGCTTGAATTCCAAATTTTTTCTTGTGATTGAGTTCCAATTTCAAAACATGTGGTCTGAAAATATGCAGGGAATAATCTCAGTCTTTTGGTATTGGTTGAGACCTGATTTGTGACCCAGTATGTGGTCTATTCTGGAGAAAGTTCCATGTGCACTTGAGAAGAATGAGTATTCTGTTGTTTTAGGGTGGAATGTTCTGTATATATCTATGAAGTCCATCTGGTCCAATGTGTCATTCAAAGCTCTTGTTTCTTTGTTGATCTGCTTAGATGATCTGTCTATTGCTGAGAGTAGAGTATTGAGGTCTCCTACTATTAAAGTATTATTATCCCCCAATATGATTCTTTATTTTGGTTAACAGCTGGCTTATATAGTTGGCTGCTCCCATGTTGGGGTCATAGATATTTACAATTGTTAGATCTTCTTGTTGGATTGACACTTTAAGTATGATACAGTGTCCCTTTGTATCTCTTACTACAGTCTTTAGCTTAAAATCTAATTTGTCTGATATGAGAATTGCTACCCCAGCTTTCTTTTGAGGTCCATTGGCATGAAAAATGGTTCTCCATCCCTCACTTTCAGTCTGAAAGTATCTTTAGGTTCTAAATGAGTCTCTTGTAGACAGCATATGGATGGGTCCTTTTTATCCAATCTGCAACCCTGTGCCATTTCATGAGAGCATTTAGGCTGTTTACTTTGATTGTGATTATTGAAAGATATGATTTTAGTGCCATCATGTTGTCTGTGAAGTCCCTGTTTCTATAGATTGTCTCTGTCAATTTCTGTTCTATACCATTCTTGGGTTCTTTCTTCTTTTATAGAACCTTCCTTAATATTTCTTGCAGGGCTGGCTTGCTGGTCACATATTCTTTTGGTTTCTGCCAGTCCTGGACACTCCTTGTCTCTCCATCCATTTTGAATGACAGCCTTGCTGGATAAAGTATCCTTGGCTGCATGTTCTTCTCATTTAGTACCCTGAATATGTCTTTCCAGCCCTTTATGGCTTGCCAGGTCTCTGCGGACAGGTCTGACTTTATTCTGAAATTCTTCCCTCTCTACATAAGAAATCTCTTCCTCCTAGCTGCTTTCAGGATTGCTTCCTTGGATCTAAGATTTGCGAGTTTTACTATTATATGTCAGGGCATTGATCTGTTCTCACTTATCTTGGGAGGTGTCCTCTTTGCGTCTTGGACATGAATGCTTGTTTCCTTCCCCAGATTATGGAAGTTCTCAGCGACAATTTGCTCAAATATATCTTCTAGGCCTCTCTCTCTCTCTTTACCCCCTCAAGGATCCCAAAAATTCTGACATTGGAACATTTCATGGTGTCATTGATCTCTCTCAGTCTGATCTCTTGGGCTTTAAGCTGTTTGTCCCAGGTCTCCTCAGCTTCCTTCTTTTCTATCATCTTATCTTCTAGCTCATTAATTCATTCTTCTGCCTCATTTACCCTGGCAGTCAGAGTATCTAGTTTAGACTGCACTTCATTCATATCATTTTTAAGTTTGGCCTGATTAGATCTAATTTCTGCCCTTAGAGATTCTATATTGTTGCTAATATTTTTCTCAAGCCTTGATATCAACTTTATAATTGTTACTCTGAAGTCTATCTCTGAGATCTTGCTTATATCCATATCCATTAGGTCTGTGGCAGAGGCCATAGTCTCTGATTCTTTTCTTTGTTGGGGATTTCTCCTCTTAGTCATTCTGTTGGGAGGTGGTTGAGGGAATGTACAGAGTCCAAAGTATTAACCATGACCCAAGCAAGATACACCTGTTTTATAGGGACCCTAGGGTTGTCATCCTCTTGTTCTTCCAGCCTGTCTCCTGGGAGAGGGACCTGCAGTGCTGTTACTCAGACAACCCTGCTTGGGCATAGTTGCCCTGCCCCCTGTTGGGGGGTGCTCAGTGAAAACCGTTTTTTTGTTTTTGTTTTTTTTTTTAGCTCTTATTCTCCAGCACGTTTCCCTGGCAGCTTTCTGCTGCTCTTCTGAAAGTCAGAGCAGAAGTGACTGCACCAAAACCTCTGTCCCTGAACAGAGAAATCACAGTGAGCTCTTCACTGAGCTCTCCAGGATAGAGTCTCGGTTTCTGTCTGCACTGCTAAAAACTGCAGCCTCCCAGGTTGTGCGCCCCACAACAACTCTCCCAGAGGTCAAGCCCATGGCAGGGCACATCTCTGCCCTTTGTGCTTCTAAAACTGTGAGCCACCCCCGGTTCATGTGTGCCCACCAGCAGCTCCTGGATCCTGTTTGGGGGCTGGACTAAAGTCCTTTCCCCGCAGCTACAGGTCCACGAGTCTGTGTCCGGTCCCCAGCGTGGGATGCTCTTGCACTCCAGTGTTATATCACCTTCCCGGCATCAGTTTATGGCGGCTCTCTCCCCCTCTGTTTAACTTCCAATATCTGCCCGCAGAATCACGGCTCCCCCCTTCATACCTCGAGACCGCCAGAGATTTTCTGCTTGTAGAGATCCAGATATATATTCTTACATCTCAGGCTAATTTCATGGGTGTTCAGAATGGTTTGGTAGATATTGAGCTAAATTCAGGGGACCAGTTGAAATAGGGTCCCTTACTCCTCCACCATCTTCCCTCCTCCTCAGGAAATTACAATTCATTTTAAACTTTCAGTTATGTGGCAGCTTGATTTGTTTAACATTGTGCCATGGTTTTGCTTGAGTCATATTGAAATACTTCTGTGGTACTTCCAGGATTGCCTTAAGTAATGAATGTACTATAACATTGTAAGGAAACATGAGGAGTAATGTTGATGTAAAAATGCTAATGTTTTATAAAAGGAAAATCACTGTGGATTTCTTATTTATGCCTTGATATTTGGAACTTTGGAAAGGCTGTAGTTTCATTATATAACCTGAATATGGCATGGCTAGTGAATTTTAGATTTCACAAATATGTCTTTAGGAATCTCATAGGAAAAAATAATTAAGGCTTCTTAAAATAACATATATCAGTTAGTGTCTTCTGGGAAATGAATTTTATTAATGATTTAATTTCTTATTTTTCCACAGGGTTTGAGGTTCCAATTAAAACCCTGTTTGGGCCATTGCATTACTGCCTTCTAGTACTTAATTGTCACCAAAAACCTCATCACTTATTTTAGAACAAAAGAAGAATGAGGTAAGGAGAAAAGTAATGAAATGCAGCATAGCACATCTTTCAAAGGAAGGGGAAGTAGCTTTTTAAAAATGATCTAGGATCAGTGACATTCAAAAATTATTTGCTGAACACTAAATGTGCTCAAGTGTGACATCTCAACTCCAAGGACTCTATGTCTTCTGTTATGAAATGAAACACACAGACTTATTTTTTTTTCTCCTTTGCTGTTGCTGAAGCCTAAGGTAATAATTATTGATGTCACTGATACCGCAAATGGTAATGTATGTTGCAAAATGAACGTTCTACTTTATCTGATGGAGATTCTATGATGTTCTGGTGCTATAATGATGAGTATAATTAACAATCTTAAATGATATTTTAAAAATATGTGCAATTCTTTTGTTCTCATAACACATCATATGCACATTTGCTTATATCATGGGGTCATACTTAACAGCTTTCTGCCTAATCCATCATGATGTCCTTAAATTCTCATGTTGCTAATTCATTATTTTTGAAATAGTCTGACAGTTCTTTGGAGTATTATGTTTCACTGAATAATGTTGCCTATATCAGAGGAATGATATAATCAGAGGTGTTATTTAAAGATGCAATGTCATTCCCTAAACCCAAATCTAATGAAATACGTAAATATGAAAAGAAAGTCAAAAAGTATCCACACTTTTCCTTTGTAGTCTCTAATAATGGATGTTTTTCATTAAAGTAAAAACTTAAATATACAATTATTTTCCACAAAAGACAGATCACTCCCAAATGAATTGATATAAAATGCTTATATTCATACCAATTGGGACTGACTTTTTGAAGATGACACATTAATTCTGGGTTGACAACGTATAAACAAGTAAAGCTATGTCTATAGTAATGATAAAGTTATTAATTTTGTTGAACCTGTTAGCCTTAGTCACAGTGAACTATACTTTTGAGGCTTTCTATGTTTCATTATGTTTGAGAAGATTCAGAGACTATGTATTAATCTTTGAATCTCAATCCTCCTTTTAGGGTCTCTCAAAGTGCCCATGTTTGTCAAATGATGGAAGGGAGGGAGTGAGGAAACAAGGGAGAGAAGAGTTATGCTTCACAACAGCCAAGGAATTGGTCTACTGTGCTGAGTAAACATGGTTTACTATATGGCACTAAGGATTTTGATAAAATATGTCAAGTTTGGCTTCTCTTTCTTATGCTAGTCTCCACTTAAGAATTTGTAATGAGCTATGCCCATGTTCCTCATTAATTCATAAACAGCCTCTTTAGTGTGTTTAACTTTCACTTAAGCCCCAGATCATAGCTGCTGAGAGCACCAGTGGGGAAAGTTTAACAGCCAGCATACTATGCTGATTTCTATTGGAATAAGCGTTTATTTTATTTTTAAAAATTGACTTATGTATGAGATTCACCAACTAAGTTCACTATAATCCTTTCAGTGTTTGTATCCTAAAAATTAAATCCATCTTTGTGAGATATAACTTACTGTTATTGGAAATGTTGTCAGTGTTCAGATGTTTATTAAGGATAATGGTAGCTGGTTTATACATGGCATCTTTGTGTTTCGTCTAGTTTTAAGACCTCAAACTAGTAGTTTGTCTCACTAATTCTCATAATTTTCTATAAGATAAAAACAAGAAAGTTGTGACTGCCCTCTCTTTAGGATGTGGTAAAGAACCACCCTGAGGGTATCTGCATTGAATCACCATTTAAATTCAGTTTATCAAATATAGATTGATCACATTCCATTCTATGTAATGTTTCTAGATTTATTAAAATGAATAAAACATGACCCCTGTCTTCGCAGATCATATAATGATTGAGGAAGCCAAGTATGTACCTCATTTTAATGCAATCTGTTGAGCATTCTGAAAGAGATATGGGTTGGATAACATCGGAACTCTAAAGAGGAACACTCAACCAGCTATGGAAGGAGGTTAAACCAATGGAGAGATACTTGGAGAGATAATTCTTAAGCTATCAAAAGATGAGTAGAAGGCAGCCAGGCAATAAGAGATGTCCAGCTGTGTGGAGCAGCAAGAAGAGAGGTGTAAAGGCACAGATATGATTAAAATGGTCATCTCTCCTAGTATGTTATATGGCAGTGAAAAAAGAATGCTTCTTGAAGAAAAGATAAGTCTTACTGAATTAGGTGAATGTTGGTAGAAGTCTTGAAGCAGGGGTGCCTGGGTGGCTCAGTCAGTTAGCATCTGACTCAGGTCATGATCTTGGGTCATGGGATCGAGCCCCCCCCCCCCATCAGGTTCCACACTCAGTGCAGAGTCTGCTTATCAATTCTCTCTTTCCCTCTGTTCCTCCTCCCCCTCCCTCCCTTTCTCTCTCTCAAATAAATAAATAAAATCTTTAAAAAAAGAAGTCTTGAAGCATAAGTACAAATGAGTCAAATAAAGAATTGAGAAAGGACATTTTCTAAACATAAAGAATAGCATCAAAGATTATATTTATAAGCTTGTTTGATGTACATTTTCATGGCATCAGGCAAAATGAATTTAGGAATCAATGGTCCTTTTTTCTCCATTCTCTACACTGTAAGTAGGCAATGCATTGATTCCTACTTCTTTGAACTCTGTGTAAAGTCATATAAACATTAAATTTCAAAACTAAAGGACATTTAGATACTATGTCATTCAGAATCTTATTTTCTAAATGAAGAAACTGAGGCTCAGAAGGATGAGATGACTTGTTTAAGGAGAGCTCTTTGTGATTTTCAGAGCCTAGGTAAGATCTGATGCCCCCATGTCAGCAGAAAAACTTGAAAACTATAGTATTTTTGTATTGTTTCCTTCAATCCCAGTGGATTGCCATTAGAGGCAGTAAAGTCTAGAGGTTAAAATGTTGGCTTTAGAGTCTAAATATCTTTGCTTTCACCAAATACATGCCAAGTGACTTTAGGCAAGTGATATCTTTTTTAGCTTCAGATCTTTCATCTACAAAATGGGGGATAATAATGTAAAATGCTTTGACCATGCTTAGCACATAATAAGCACTCCATACATGTGTTGTTATTATCTGTCTTCAGGTAATCAAGTACTAGCATACATGAGTAGATTGTGGTATGGGCACTCTTAAAATTGATTTGATTATCCAAATCATTTTTAAAAATTTGTTGTAATGACTATCATGTAACCAATTTCACCAAAACCTTTCTTTTTTTTATTATGTTTTGTTAGTCACCATACAGTACTTCATTAGTTTTTGATGTAGTGTTCCATGATTCACTATTTGCATATAATCAAACCTTTCTAAGTTATAATGTTTTAGAACTGCCATGTACACAAAGTCTAAATTACGTGATTTTCTATTATTGCCATTAATAGAGAATGTTAAATTTTTATGAATGAAGTAATATCAAGTACTGGTTAAGGGATTTTAGAGTAAGAATTGTAAATCTATTAATTTGAAATGTAAAAAACATTCCTATCTTAAGCAAAATTTTCTTAAAAAAATACATGTTTCTTCTATAAGGCTATAGGAATGGCTATGTGACCTTGCATCTGATCCCAATCTTATGTTCCACTGCTCTTATTATTTAAACAATACAACAGATTAAAGCTGAAGGCAAAGTGATGTGAATTTCATACTCTAGGAAAAAAAAACACAATCAGTATTACCTTGCATGTCAGACACATGATGGCCTTTGTTCATTTGACAAAACAACTTTAAAGACTCTTAGAAAGGTTTGTCTTGATATAAATTTTCTACCCAGTGGATATTAGACTTTTACTACAGGGCTTTGGATATTAGATAGCTACATATGACATGAGACACATCAATGCTTCCAAAGTCATTATATTCACTGTTAATGAACTGAAACCTTTAGATCTGTAATGTGGTTCATAAATCAAAGCAACATTTTATACACATTTATGTGATCCATAGTTATGCAGAGAGAAATGAACTAAACAGAACTATTACCATCTTGGGAAAATATGAATTTGTTTTGCAATTTAAATAACAAAGATTTTTAAAAATAATTTACTATGTTTGAGGGCACCTGGGTGGCTCAGTTGGTTAAGCAACTGCCTTCGGCTCAGGTCATGATCCTGGAGTCCCTGGATCGAGTCCCACATTGGGCTCCCTGCTCGGCAGGGAGCCTGCTTCTGCCTCTGACCCTCCCCCCTCTCATGTGCTCTCTCTCTCTCATTCTCTCTGTCTCAAATAAATAAATAAAAAAAAAATCTTAAAAAAAATAATAATTTACTATGTTTGAAAAATAAATAAATAAATAAAAAATAATTTACTATGTTTGGAGGTACAGATAAATAATTTCCAAAATGCAGAAGATATGGTTTTTAAAACAGAGGTTTACATGGGCGCCTGGGTGGCTCAGTTGGTTAAGCGACTGCCTTCGGCTCAGGTCATGATCCTGGAGTCCCTGGATCGAGTCCCGCATCGGGCTCCCTGCTCGGCAGGGTGCCTGCTTCTCCCTCTGACCCTCCCCCCTCTCATGTGCTCTCTCTCTCTCATTCTCTCTGTCTCAAATAAATAAATAAAAATCTTTAAAAAAATAAAAAATAAAAAAATATAAAACAGAGGTTTACAGTATATGACCTATAAATAAAACTGTTACATAAAATACCCAGTGAGCAGGTGGTCACATTTCACAAATACAGATTACTGGGTTTGCTTAACATAATAATTTTTAACATAATAATATTCTCAGTGTTAAAATAATAATAATAATGATTATGATGATGATGTCCTCAGTGTTCCTGTATTATGTATGAATTTCTATAAACTATTCTGAGAAAGTTTTCTTTTTATTCTTTTCTCCTATTAAAACAATCTAATAGTAATAAACATTCAAAGTTCACAAAGTTAGATTATATTCTTTAGGGAGCAAGATGAGAAAACTCCTTTCTTTTCTTCTGGAAAAAGAAATATAAAGGAAATGGGATAATATCAGGAATCTATTTTAGAGACCTACTTTCAGGTCTTTAAAGCTAGAGTTCTTTCTAGCTAGAGTTCTATGAAGTATATTTCCTCTATCCATACTATTCTGCTATGAGAAAAACAGTAATTTCCAGGCACTCCAAAGTTTACATTATTGACCTGATTATTTTACATCCATAATACCTTATCAAAAAAACATGTAGACTATATAATTTATAAAGGCCTTCATTAAATGTGTGGTAGAATCCATCAGTAAAACCATCTGGTCTTGAATTTTTCTTTGTTGGGAGATTTAAGATTACTCATTTAATCTCCTTACTTGTAATTGGTCTGTTCATACTTTTTTTTTTTTTAAGATTTTATTTATTTATTTGAGAGAGAGAGAATGAGAGAGAGCACATGAGAGGGGGGAGGGTCAGAGGGAGAAGCAGACTCCCCGCCGAGCAGGGAGCCCGATGCGGGACTCGATCCAGGGACTCCAGGATCATGACCTGAGCCGAAGGCAGTCGCTTAACCAACTGAGCCACCCAGGCGCCCCTGTTCATACTTTCTATTTCTTCATGATTCAATCTTGATAAGTTGTATGTTTCTAGGAATTCTTCCATTTCTTCTAGGTTATCCCATTTGTTGGCATGTAATTGTTTGTAGTAGTTTCTTATCCTTAGTATTTCTGTGGTATCAGTTGTAATGTCTCCTCTTTCATTTCTGATTTTATTTATTTGAGTCTTCTCTCTTTGTTTTAGTGTAGCTAAAGGTTTGTTGATTTTATCTTTTCAAAAAACAGCTCTAAGTTTTGGTGATCTTTTCTGTTGTCTCTTTAGTCTCTATTTACTTTTGCTCTGATCTTTATTTCCTCCCTTCTACTAACTTTGAGCTTAGTTTGTTCTTTTTCTAGTTCTTTGAGATCTTACTTTTTTCTCAATGTAGGCATTTATCGCTATAAATATCCTTTTCAGAACTGCTTTTGCTGCATCCCATAAGTTTTGGTATGTTGTGTTTTCAATTTGTCTCAAAATATTTTTAAAATTTCTTCTTTGACACATTGGTTGTTCCGGAGCATGTTGTTTAATATCCACATATTTGTAAATTCTACAGTTTTCCTTATTATTGATTACTTTCCCAATGAACACATATATTAAATCATCATGTTGTACACTTTAAATATATAACAATTTTATTTGTCAATTATACCTTAATAAAGCTGAAAAAATATAAATTTCACCTTCTCAGGTTAAAAATATAAATAAAAAAGAAAAGAAAAGAAAAAAACAATTTTTAACATCTGATATTGAAACAAAAGACTTTTTTCTGAAGAATTGATAAATCAAAACAAAAACAAAACAAATAAAACAGCAGCAAAAAAAACCCCAAACCTCCATCAATACCTCTTTCCTCAACCATTTTTATTAATTGAAGTTTTACTAAGTTCAGCATATTTTAAAGTGTCTTAAATGTGCATTTTCATAATAAAAGTCAGTCATCTATCAAAACATAGTCTATTGACAGCTAAATTTCTATGTCTATCATTTATAATGATTTTTATTTTCTTGTATATCATTTCAGAATAGCTTCCTAAAGTTACGTCACAAATTTCAAAATTTGCATGTTTTGTAACTCTTTTATATACTGACCAAAAAGGATTAAGTGTTATGTAGACTGAAAACATCCTCACAGTGACTGGTTTCTTTGAAAGCATAGTATGTGTGACTATGTATGTGTCTGTGCCTGTGCACATGTATATGCGTGTATACGTGTATGTGTGTAAGGGTGCTAGAGGGAGGGAGGAAAGAAAGGAGAGAGAGAGGGAGAGAGAGAGAGGTAAGTGGAGGTGGTGAGAAAACACAGTATAGCTTTTGTTGAGGAGAGAAATCAAGGGGCGCCTGGGTGGCTCAGTCGGTTAAGTGTCTGCTTTCAGCTCAGGTCATGATCTCAGGGTCCTGGGATGGAGCCCCACGTCAGGCTCTCTGCTCAGTGGAGAGCCTGCTTCTCCCTCTGCCTGCTGCTCCCCTTGCTTGTGCTTGCTCTCCCTCTGTCAAATAAATAAATAAAATCTTTAAAAAGGGGGGTGCAGAATTCAAGTGAAGTATACTAAAATTCAAGGAAGTGAAGTAATGTTAACTCTTCATTCTTGGTGGGCCTAACCACCAAGATATAAATTAATGAGACTGTTAAATTTTAATTTGAGGATAGATGTGGAAAAGTTTTCTGTAGTAACTTTTCTTTCACGTCCACTAAACAGTGAATATATTGACCTATTAAAAATATAATTTACTTCAAGCATAAGTGAATTCCTCAAATATGGAATAACTTTTGGCAAACAGCCTTTATTATGCCTGGATGTAATTCAAATGAAAGTTAATTGATTCTTTAGGAGTACAAGTCATTTTTGTTGTTCTACCCTAACCTTTGATTCCATTTCAAAATGCTTCTTCTGGTTTCTATTATTGTCATCGTCATTGTTGTTGTTTTAGACTTGACTAAAGTATCTTTTGCATCATCTTATCAAAGGAAAAAGAACATTAAGTTCCTTTTATTGGGAAATTAAAGTTATATCTACACTCAAATTTTTGTTATGGGAGCATTCTCTTCACTGTAGCAAACATGCTTTTGTTTATACCATTAACTGTAAGTCACTTGGATCTATAGAAAATAATTGTATGTCCGTGACTTACATATTTATTTTCACTAAGGCCTAATCAGGAAGATGGAAAAATTTAAAAAGTCTAGCCTCTGGATTTCTTCTCCCTCTCAGTAAGTAAATACAACCATCTTTCAATACTAGTTTCCATTTTGGAAGTACATCAGCAAGAAGGTAATTTGTGAAAGGTAATTTCTGAGTTTGTTATTACCTATTTCTTGGATCCATTTGATTTCCACCCAAGTTTTTCTCCCTGATTTTCTGGCTTTAAGATTATTTTTGAATTCCTTTTGTATTTACAAGTGATGTGCTTGACAGATAGGTTACAAGGATTGTTATACATGCAGTAGAGTGTTTTTAAAAATTACTCACTTTGCTTATGAGCCAGTTTATTGTCCTTTGTGCAAAGTAACAAGCCATTCTATCATGGATGAAAGATCTTGATTTGAGCATTTACAGTGTACAACTCCTTCATGGCTGAAAGCTTCTAGTAATTTCAATCTTTCTGTCACCCATACAAATCCCAGGTCTACATATAGAGTCTGATTATAACAGATAAAGATTTATTTTTCAATTATTAGTTGCAATAGTTTCTTCTTTTATTACTAATATAAATTTATTGAAATAAAATTAACATACAGTGTGATATTGGTTCCAGGCATACAACATCCTGATTCTATAATTCTATACATTACTCAGTGCTCAGCGCAATAAGTGTAGTTAACATCTGTCACCAAACAATGTTATTATAATCTTTTCTTCCAGGTATAGAATTTAGTGATTTATCACTTACATACAACACCCTGTGCTCATCACAAGTGCCCTCCTTGATGTCCTATTTAACCCATCCCTGCCACCCCCAACCACTTCCCCTCTGGTAACCATCAGTTTGCTAAGAGTCTGTTTCTTGGTTTGCCTCTCTTTTCCCCCCATGTTCATTTGTTTTGTTTCTTAAATTCCACATATGAGTGAAATCATATGGTATTTGTCTTTCTCTATTTCTTTTTTAAAAATTTATTTATTTTTTCAATTTTAGTTGCAATAGTTTCTTGATTAAATGTCTCTATTACCAATGGTGTTCCACCCCTTCATGGCCTCCACCTCCCCCTTTATCTAGCTGCCATTAGAAAAATCATTACTTGGCAATAAAACACAATTTCAGATTTTTGTATGAACTGGGGTTCTCTGTCAGCTTATTTTAATTAGTTCTTTCATTTTTAACCTATCACTAAAGTTTAAAGACATTATATATGACATTTCTTAATGTCAATTCTAAATGCAAATGGTTATACATTTGGAGAAATATCCTATAGTAAATTTTAAGGGTTCATTCTTGGGATGTTCTTATCATGAATGAATAAGCCAGATTTTTACAACAGAAAAACTACTCCCTGGGAGTGAGCTACTTATATTGCATTTTGGAACTACTACAGTTTGATTTAGTAAAATGTTAACATAGTATTTTAATGGCGGGGGAAAATCTGACTCAGTGCTTTTCTTAGCCAAAGAAACAGATTGAATAATGAAAAATTCTTACTGACAATAGGAAATACCCTGATACATTTGCAATTACAGTGTTCCTCTTAATCCAGTATCTCACTATGTGTTATTACCTTTGCAATCCTCATAATACCTTGTACTAAGAGTTATTCTTGCTTTCATTTTGAGGACCAGAAAATGAAAAAGTAATTTATTTTTTCAAGGTCATGGATCATAACTATCTTAGAGACTGAAATAAAAATCTATTATTTAGATAATATGTAATGTGGTTTTTTTTTAAAGATTTTATTTATTTATTTGAGACAGAGAGAATGAGAGAGACAGAGAGCACATGAGAGGGGGGAGGGTCAGAGGGAGAAGCAGGCTCCCTGCCGAGCAGGGAGCCCGATGCAGGACTCGATCCCGGGACTCCAGGATCATGACCTGAGCCGAAGGCAGTCGCTTAACCAACTGAGCCACCCAGGCGCCCTGTAATGTGTTTCTTAAGCAATTTCTGTCATTATTCTCCATCAATTCCCTTAACCAGTAAATAACAGGTTCTAACAAATGGATGAATATAACTAGCAAGCGAAATCACAGGGAAAGCCATGATAATAAATATTTGGTAGATTCATGGGTCCTTGGCACTTTACAAACTATTTTCATGCCCATTACCTCATTTGTTTCTCAGAACAAACTTAGAAGCCGGTAAAGTACGTATATTTATCCAAATTTTAGAGGTGTGAGATGTAATACTCAGAGAGGTTAAATTACTTTTCCAAAGTCAGAACTAGGAAACAAAAGACCCAGGATTCTAATGTAACTTCAAACATAGCAATATTAATACTAAAGCATAGTACAAACCCACAACTTATAATTTGTCTCTAGATAAATGTCTAAGCATTCTTGTCAGAATTCAAACATCATTTATCAACTAATTTCATTTTAATTAAATGCACCTTAGCAATACTCACAAAACTATGGACAGTAAGAAACAAAGTATTCAGAAATTATAGATTTGAAAAATTCTATTATACCTGAGTATTTGTTCTATCCAGTTAGTTATACCCCAATGAATTTTATATCTGATATTTAGTTAACTGAGAGGAATATTATTAACCATATTTTATATATGAGGAAACAGACTCTGAAACGTTTAATAACTTACCTCAGATTGCAGTTTGTATCTTGGTGGAGCCAGAATTCAAAGAAATATCTGTCTGTCCTTCAAGGCTTTGCTCATTCCTAAGCCATGTAAACAATCAAGAAAAGAGTTATTTTTTCAGGGATGCCTGGGTGGCTCAGTTGGTTAAGCAACTGCCTTTGGCTCAGGTCATGATCCCAGGGTCCTGGGACTGAGTCCCATATCAGGCTCCCTGCTAAGCAGGGAGCCTGCTTCTCCCTCTGCCTACCTCTCCCCCTGCTTGTGCTCTCTTTCTCACTCTCTCTGACAAATAAAATATAAAAAAAGAGTTATTTTTTCAATGGTAGGAATCTTTTCTCAATGTATACATATATCAAATCATTACACTGTACACTTTACATATATTACAATTTTATTTGTCAATTATACCTCAATAAAGCTGAAAAAATTTGATATTAGGTGCTTCCTCAGATAGGCACTATTTTCACATTTCACATATAAATGTTTTTGTTAAATATATAGGTTACCCTAAATAAGATTCGTCAGATACTTAAGAATTCAAGATAAGAGGTATTTTGCAGAGCTTGAGGTTTATAGGAAGAAACTTAATGATAAGTTTGAGATGTATTTATATATTTCTTCTATATTTTAGAGTAAATGTGGAATAAATCTTTGCTGAGGGTTTGCGTCATACACTCTGTTAGGCTCTGAGGATACAGAGATGTTTAAATCATGGTTCCTCTCCTTAAGAAGCTAATAGGAGATTCATTCATTGATTTATTCAAGAAGTATTTATTGAGCATCTAATGGAAAGATGGGCACAAAGAAAATGAGGTGTATATCTACTTCAGTACTTTGATCACTCATGAAATAGAAGGGACTTATTTCTGGAACTTTAAATCATTCTAAGTTTTTCATTTTTAAAGTTCCATGTCAACTTAAAAATATTTGTTAACAGCACCATTTTCAAATGCTCCCAAAGAAAAAGCAGCATTATTTTCACTCATTTATGCTGCATAATGAATATATGTTGAGAGTCACCATCTGCCCCAGTTTTGCTTAGTGATATAGTGCTGTCAAGACTGTTAATTGCCAAGGTCAGAGGGTTTGGGGATAGCTGAACTTCAATGTGACATCTTGGGCCAATTTACACATTGCAGCAAATATAATTGAGTCTTGCAATAATATATGTATGTGGCCATTTTAACTTGTCCCAATAATATCTGCTTATCTGGTCAAGCAAACAAAGTACTCTGTGAAATTGCCTACCTTCATGTCCTGAGTTTTGTAAATCAATGAGTCAATAGCTCAGAGAGGATTAAATTAATCCATAATAAAAGCACAGGGCTCAAAAGAGATAAATAAATGTCTTCTGTTTCCCTCTTTCTGTATAGTATTATAACTCTGGATCTCTGTTTTGTTGGCAGAGACTGTAAAATTAGATAATTCATATATTTATATGCTTCCAGTAATAATATTTTATTAGTATGAGAATTCAAGGCACAGTAAGTAAACCTTATGACATTCTATCTTCTTTTTTTTACCATTGCTGGTGTCAATGTGTCAATAAAAGTTGGAATGTCTGATTCCTCCTAATCCTCAAATGGTTATAAAGTGACACATTTTATTTACACTTTTAAAATGCGTATTTAATTCTTTTCTTCTGTGAACATCAATATTTTTCTGCTCAGTGGATGAATATTGAGTAGGGCAACTTGCCAGCTCTCCACTGGAGAATTGAGATCTGGCACTCCCTCCACTTTCAAAACAGGCTCAAGCAAGGCTCCTTGTTCACATAGGGCTCACATTAACAAGTAAACTCAAAATATCTTCAAACAACATGAAACACCCTGCTTTATGTACTTAAAGAAGGTCAGTAGTCTTTCTCATGCCAAGGAAAGCATATGATTTAAATTTCAGAACATGATTTCATCTAAAACTTGCAAAAATGTTTTTGACTGCAAAGTTAAAAAAGAAAGGAGAGTTGTTGCTGTTTGCATATGTTAACTCAATGTATTCAGTAACATTTCTCTAACAACCACAAATTGTTGCATTCTTTATGGTCTACAATGTAATTTTTTAAAAGTTATTAAGCTTCCCAAATGACATTTTGTACTTTTGTGATAAACCAGCTTTCCTACTAAGGAAATAAAGAGTATTTGAAACTCCATGGCAAGTAGCAGTAGGTGGGGAAAAAAAAAAACTTTATGAATATATACAAGAACAGCATGTTTAAGTGCTTAATTTTATTACTGTAAATTTATTTTGATTTGTCTTTGGAATCCAGCAGGAACAGAAGAGAGAGACCGCATGCAAGAGAACAAAAATAGCTCATTTAGGTGCATAAGGTTCTGTAGATGTAAATTAATCTCTCCTTCATTTCAAAGCCTAGAGAGTTTATTCTCTATTGTTACCAATGATGTTTCCATCTATTACCTTGTTTTCATTCTTTCTACTGTTGGCATAACTTGTACAAAGACAAAAGAGACTGAACCAAATTTTAAAGTCTTGATAGTTCTAGTCCAATTCCCTTTGTGTGAACCAGGACCCTATACACATTCCAAAGGGAAGCAGAGTGTTCCGGGGATTTTTTTTAAAAGATTTTATTTATTTATTTGGGGAGGGGGGGAGAGAGAGAGAACGAGCAAGGGGGAGGGGCAGAGGAGCCCGACATGGGGCTTGATCCCAGGACCCTGAGCCGAAGGCAGATGCCTCCCCAGGGTTTTTTTTTTTTCTTTTAATTTATTTTCTTTTTAAATAAAAAACATATATATTTTAGATGTACAACCTGATGATTTGCTATGCATATACACAGTGAAATAATCACTAATATATTCATTGTAGCATTAGTTACAATAGCCAACACATCAAAACTACCTAAGTGTCCATCAAAGGATGAATGAAGAAATTACAAGGTACGGATGTATAGTGAAATATTATTTAGCCTTAAAAAAGAAGGCAATCCTGTCATTTGCGACAGCATGGATGAACTTGGAGACAATAAACTAAGTGAAATAAGCCAGACACAGAAAGAAAAAGACTGCATGATCTCACATATCATCTAAAAAAAATCAAATACACAGTAGCAGAAAGTAGAACAGTGTTTACCAGAGGCAAGGAGGTGGGGGAAATGGGGAGATGTAGGTTAAAGGGCACAAAACAAAGAGTTTTGAAGTGACCAATATAATCAGAGTTATCAGTCTAGTTGCCTAGTGTTTTTTTACAACAGTAAGACTTTAGCTACTTACAAACTCAACATGTTGAAAAGCTTAAAATTTTATTGAATCATTACTATCATTATTCACATTTATTGAATGCCTACTAGGTGCAGTGCACTGTGATCCACTCTAGTCAAATATAATATCTAACTGGTTTGAATGCAATTTTCTTGGAATTTTAAACCAGATGTTTTGACATAATATGGACAGGACCCAAGTTCTAGAAATTCAAACCTCTTGATTTTTTTTCTTATTTATTTTTCATGTTTTGTAGTCCCATTAGTAATTTCTTAGGACATTTGGATATGAACAAATATACTATTTACTTTTAAGTTTCCCACATGCATACAGAATGCTTTCCCAAATCATGTCAACTCCTTATATTTATACTATCGCTTGGGTACTGCCCAAACTAAGGGTATCTGCCTGCAAAAAGCAATGATGCTGAAGGCAGTTCTTTAAAGCAGAATAGTTTTTCTTGTCAAGATAAATGGTTAATGAGAACATTTGGATGAGATGAAATTACAAACCTCTACCTCTTTCAATGCTCTATCCTCCATCCCTCTCTCTATATTTTTTATCCTTTACTGAGTTTCTAAAGAATGAGAACAATGATGGTGCTGGAGTAGCTTCCTGTTTTCCCTAATACCTACCACTATATTCTGTTTAGGAATTATTAACATGAATTTTAGCATTATTAACTAACAAATTCGAAAGTCTACTGTATCTGTTACATCTTCCAGTATAAGTATAAGCCAAAGAATACTAACAGTTTGTACTTGCAGCTGCTATTATGAAGAAATCAAAAAATAGATATATCTTAAAGGAATTTTGCAAGTCATGAGGGTGCTTTTTACTGAGCCCTCTCAAATTCATTTGTTCAGTATTGAAACAATTTAAAAATCCCCCTCCTTACTCTCTCTGCCTTTTTAAATTTTCTTTTCTCTTTTAATTCTTAAGTTCAGAATATTGTAGTCACTTGACTAATTCTTCTTCATGTTCAGGCAATACACAATATGCAAGTCTTGTTAGTATTATTTAGACATGTTTGTACCCCAAATTTATTCCCAGGGAAAGTATGTCATTCTAAAACACTATTCCCCTGTGACTGGATTATTACAGCCTACTTGTCTCTACAGTCCGTTTTCCCCCTAATTAAACCCACCAGTAAACCATGGCTAATCTAATTTTCTTCAAATGATACACCCATTATATCATTCATCTTTTCAAAAACCTATGTTATTTCCCTATTTACTGGTACTACTCTTCATGACTTCCAAGGCCCTCTATAAATTGGGTGACCCTTAGCTTAATTGTTCAAGTCAATTTCCCACTTTTCCATAACACAATTATTCTGCTTCCATTAGGCTATTTTTTACATGATGCTGCTCATATTGTCCAAATAACCTTCAAGGTTCAAGAAGGCCACATCTCTTCCATGAATTCTCTCCGTATCACAGCCTGTAGTGAGTAATTTCCTTCTCTACTCTCCTATAGGGTATTTTATAACTTCCTTATGATTCTTTATGTTGGCACTTAATTTTATAGTTGAGAATTTAAAAAATTATTTTAAGTGCTGTATTATTTTCATCCTATCTTCCTAACCAAAGTAGAAGCTTTCTGAAGGCATTGGACATTATTTTACAAATGCTCTACAGAATTTAACATATCATTACACATTTAATAGATCCTTAATGAGTGTCTATTGATAAAGAGTGTATCTATATTTATTGATAAGGAGAGTTAAATGAGTTAAATCTCATTTCTGAATTTTTCATTTACTGCCACCAGACCATACATCCCAGTAAATGAGAATACTTGCCATGTATGCCTTCTTCCGTTATTTAATTTAGCAGGAAAAAAGTATTTCCTTGTTTTACATAGCCAGTCCACTTAAAAAATTTTACCAAAATTAAGCTAATAATCTATGCTTTATTAGAAGAGACTTTGGCAATTTTGCACAGATTTGATAGTCATCACCTATTTTACACTATAGGTAGTTGAACATTTCTAAATATAGATCAAATATGCCTTCATTTTTCTTTTTATTGTCATATGTGTGGCCTCCACATTCTTAAATACATGATTTACAGCAATATATAACATACTTGTATTTTTCTCTTAGAGTCTTTATTACTAATTTTCAGAGTAGGAAAGAACCTTAGAGTTTATCTAATTCAAATGACCTAATGATTGAACCTCTTATGTGAAATTTATTTATTTGCTCAACACATTTTCATCGAATACCTCACATGTACTAGTTGCTCAAGCAGATAGTACTTGACTACATGTGGTGACTTGCAATTCAACCGTGTGAAGCTGCCTATTCTATCATAGAATGCCTTGTTGGAGAAGTCTCCCTTGTATCTCACTGAAATCTGCTCTCTGGAATTTCCTTTGTTGGTCTCATTTTAGCTATTAGAAAAAACATAAAACAATTCTAGTATCTCTTCTGGAGGACAAGCCATCCATATTTAAAATAACTCTCATGCTACCCTGGAGTATTATTTCTCTTCCCTTTGTCACACCACTTCAACTCTTCCCACAGTTTCCAAAATGATATGGTTTCAGGTCTCCTCATCATCCTGCTCATTCTACCCTAAATATGTTCCAGTGCTGTTCTTATCAAGCTCATCAGATCTAATGATCATATTTTGCAACATCCCCTTTACTGAATTTAAACTCATATATAATATAGCCTACCTAGACACATAATCTATCAAAAACTACATTTCTTGAACTTTAATATAAATGACAAATGCAATAAAATAAATTTATAATAAAATAAAATGTTTAAAATGTGTAAGGTACAACTAAACTTTAAGACAAAAAAAACACACCCTCAAGTTCTCCAAGTGTCCGCTTGGGGGAAGCAGCACCCCCAACAATGCCCTGATAATGCACCCTTCTAGTGGGTCAATAAAGTGGCCAATTTTGAATGCAGCACCACACATATAATCTAATCTACTTATACTTATAAAGAGTAAAATTATCTCTTGCTTCATTCTATGTACTGCTCTTCTATTACTACAGCCTAAAATAAGAGGACTGTTATTCACTCTTTGAGCTTACTATCAAATAAAATCCCAAAGTTTCTAAGTGTGAAGCCACATTGCTTCCATTTTACGTTTAAATATTTTAATTAAATATACAAATACAGCGCATATTCCCATTAAATGTAACCATGCTAGATGTGGAAAATTGCACCAATTTATTATATTATATATATTATATGTGTATTATATATATTTCTGTTAGGTATATTATTCACTCTGCTTAAATTTTGATCACTATTTTTAAATTTGATCACTATTCCTTTCATTTCCTCATCAAAAAAAAAAATGGAAAAGAGAGAACCACCTAGCAAACCTTTAGGAAATATACTGAGAATATACAGCATAGTTGAGACAATATGGCTAACTGTTTAAGAATGTTCATCCCAGAGTCACAGTATTTGGTATAATCAAAGCTTTGCTACTTTACTGGCTGTGGGCAAACTTGGAAAACTCTATGTCTTAGTTACCTCATTAGCCAAATAAGGTTGAATATAGTATTTTCATAGAGTTGTTTTAAAAAACTAAGATGATAGATCCTGGGTCTGGTGCTTGGTAAATGTCTAGTAAATATTTTAATGTTTCAATAACTTAAGTCATGTACTGTGTTGAGTCAGTACCCAGTCATCCTTCTGGATGAATCAACTATTCACAAATCTGGGAAACATTAGTTCCCTAGTGTATACATTATTTATTGCTGTGGAACAAATTACCCCAAAATATAGTAACTTAAAACCAAACAACAACAAAAAAAACCCATTTATTATCTCACACTTTCTGTAGATAAGGAAAACATGGGTATTTCTTATCTGGGTTTCTACAGCTCAGGGTCTTTCATCAGGCTGCAGTTAAGGTGTCAACCAGTGCTGTGGCCTCATCTCATAGCTCACTTGGGGGCAGGGGAGAGGAAACCACTTCCAAGCTCACTCATGGGGCTGTAGGCAGACTGACTTCATCTCCTTACCAAGTGGGTATCTCCATAAGGCAAATTCACAATATACAGCTGGCATTCTCTTAGAGAGAGCCAGTGAAAGAATAAGAAAGAGAGGGAGGGTGGGGAGGGTAGAGAGGAATGTCAGTCTTTCAGGGAAGTGACATCCCATTATCTTTGCCATATTCTATTGGTTACAGTCAAGTCACCAGGCCAGTTCAATACAAGAGGAGGAGCTTACATAAGGGCATGGAAACTAGGAGGCAGGGATCATTGGGAACCACCTTAGAGGTTACCTACCATACCTAGCAAAATGCTGACAGGGCAAAATAGGAAGGTCTGGGGACCACCCAGATTTCGGTAGCTCTCCAAATCACTCAGCGGCCAGGCACTGGGACTGGAGCATATTGTCTTACCTGGTCCCATCCTCGTGGCCCACTTACCCTTTTTTCTGTGCTGGTAAAGGCTAAGAAAAGACTATTGTAGTAGATACAGTGCAATGGGGGAAAAGGCACGGGCCTTGGTTGGAATCTCATCTCTACTAATTAGTTATTTCAGTTCACTAAACCTCAGTGTCTTCATCTGTAAAGTTGAAAGAATGCCCTTTATTGTGCAGATTTGTTGTGAAGAACAGAGACAATATATGTAAAACCATAGTGCAACATAGGTTATCAAAAATCAGAGGCTATTATAATTAAATATAAAATATGTATATTTTAAAATATATTCAAATATATATGAATGACAAATTTTAATTTAAAATATATATGATGTACCCACAGGTCCTTCAAAAGTTCCTGATACATAGTAGTTATCCCTATAAGTGTTTGGTGAATAAATTTGACCTCCTTTCCTGACCCTTCCATTATATCACTTTATCATACTAGAATGGCAATTCATTGAAGGGAAAGACTTTATGTCTCATTAATATTTGTATTTCCCAATATCTAATACCTTCTTAGCATATCATATGCATGTAATAAATCATTGTAGAATAAATGCAACCATTAATCATTAATCATTCACATTTCAAACTACCTTATTGCCCTATCATCTCACCCAGTTTTCAAAACCCATTTTTCTCCATATATGTGATAAATTCAAATGTATGTTCTATAATATGTTTATTTAGTTAGATGACATATTGTAAAGTAATTGTTTTGTCTTTAAGTTACTTCTTTAAGAATAGTATTATAAGGTCAGCCTGAAGCAAATTAGGATATAAGCAAAGTCAATATTCTGTGATCTTCCCTCATTTTCTGATTTTTTTCTTAAAATATTTTAACCATTTTCTTCTCCTTCTGTTGCTCTTTTCTTCATGTCCTTTTCTTCTAGGCAATCCTTCCTATCTTTGATCCTATCAATATTGATGATAACAAGTCAATAACACCTTCATGTATATTCATGTATTTACATTTCAAGATCTGCTGAGAGAGGAACTCTAATGGTAGTATTTATGATATTGTGATACCTAAAGTGGGGTAAACTTATAGAAATACTGGGGTTTTCTTCCCTGTCCTCAAATTCAACATTTCCTATTCTACATCAGTCTATGATAATTAAAACTTTAGGGTTTCTAATGGTTTTTGTTGCTCAGAGTTCACAGGTAATAATCCATTTATATGTTTTATATGCCTTTTTCCATAATTAACTGAGGTAGCTTTTAAGAATAAAATTCAACATTGATAGATGAATGGATAAAGAAAACGTGGTATATGTATACAATGGAATATTATTCTCTCATAAAAAAGAATGAAGCCTTGCCATTTGCAACAACATGGATGGAGGTAGAGAGTATAATGCTAAGTGAAATAAATCAGTCAGAGAAAGACAAATACCATATGATTTCACTCATATGTAGAATTTAAGAAATCAAACAAATGAGCAAGGGGAAAAAAAGAGACAAACCAAAAAGTAGACTCTTAAATATAGAGAACAAACTGATGGTTTGCAGAAGGGAGGTGGGTGCGGAGGGGATGGGTGAGAGAGGTGATGGGGATTACAGAGTATACTTATCATGATGAGAACTGAATAGTATATAGAATTGTTAAATTGCTATAGTGTACACTTGAAACTAATATAACACTGTATGTTAACTATACTGGAATTAAAATTAAAAACTTAGTTAAAAAAAGAATAAAATTCAAAAAATCAAAATCAAGATCAAGAAAGAGAAAAAGTGGAAAAGTTGATATAGCTGCTATGATTAAATATCACATTTGTGTTTGTGCTTCCTAGCAGCGAAGAGAGAAAGAAAAAAGTGAATTATTGTTACCATATACTAAACACATATTATGTGCCAGAAACTTTGCTAGGTGCTTTGATACAATACCTATCTTCACTCCAACCATGGAGAATAGGTATTATCCTCATTTTACAGATGAAGTTACTAAGGTTGGAAAAACTATCTTGCCTAGTGTCACAAAACTAAACTCCTAAGTGGAGCCAAGATTCAAATCACAGACTCTCTGACTTCATAGTCTGCTCTCTTATATATTTCTCATGGTCAGAAAGGAGAAAATATAATAATTCCACAGAGATAAAAGATTTTGGCATTAAATTATAAAATTAATTTTCTGTGTGACATTGTATAAAGAGGACACTGAGCAATATGATAAATGATGCCCTTCATAACAGATTTACAATAAATGCAGAAGGGATATCCATATAACTGGCTCTTTTTTAAATGACCTTTGATAACTGCCTAAAGCATAACATTAAAGTGCAAGTGAGTGAACTGATTCAGCAAATACTAAACTAATACGATCCTGTGATCCAGTCGTCTGGTGGCCTGAGGTAATTCAAGAATAAAACTGAAAGTACATGAATCAGGCTTCAGAATGCTACTATATTTTATTAGCAAGAGTTTGGATAAAAGCTGAATTCATTTGTTTATTCATTCAGCAAATGTGTCTGGACCATCTATATGCCAGGTACTGTGCTAGGTTCTAGGAATCCAAATATGTTTTTTAAAAATACTTCTACTTAAAAGGGTTTGCACTTATTTTAGAATTAGACAAGTCAATCCCTGCAATGAAGAATGTTAAGTGCTATAAGGGAAGTATGTACTATTGTATAAAAGCCCTTAAACCTATCTGGCAGAGTCAAAGAGGTTATCATAATGGAGGTAACTTTTGAGATATGACTTGAAGGTAGCAAAAGTTCTTCCCTCCAAGCTGTGTTAAATTAGAGGTTGTTGATCAAATAGCATGAAGGATTGGGTTCTGATTTACCCAGTTAAACAGAGATCCAGGGTCTCTGAAATTTCAGTCAGCATTATTCAGCAAATACTGATTGTTTCTATGATATGCTAGACACAGGAGATACAGTAGTGAGCACAATCGATAATTCTGTACTTATGGAGTTTTTGTTCAATCTTTTGGTAGATAGGGATATTAAACAAAGAGTCACAGAAATAACCATGCAATTTCACCTGTGGTAAATTCCATTAAAGTTAAGGGGATTCCTATGTATGATAGACCTGACCTAGTCTGAGGAGTCAAAAAGTGTTTCCCTAAGAAAGTGACACCTTAACTAAAACCTGAAAGGTAGGGCGCCTGGGTGGCTCAGTCATTAAGCGTCTGCCTTCAGCTCAGGTCATGATCCCAGGGTCCTGGGATCGAGCTCCTCATTGGGCTCCCTGCTCAGTGGGAAGCCTGCTTCTCCCTCTCCCACTCCCCCTGCTTGTGTTCCCTCTCTCGCTGTCTCTCTGTCAGATAAATAAATAAAATCTTTAAAAAAAATTAAAAAATTAAAAAAAATAAAACCTGAAAGGTAAGGAGTTAGCAAGGTAAGGTTCCTGTGTAGGGTAAAAGGTGGGGAGACCACACAGATAGAAAGCATTCCAGCCACAGAGAACAACATGCCAAAAAGGATCCAAGGCATGAAATTATATAATATCACTGATGAAATTTAAAATGGCCAGTGTGTCTAAAGCAGGAAAAGTAATGAGAAGAAAGTAGAAATGTGGCTGGAGAATATAGGTCATATCATACTGGGCCTTATAGGCTGCATTAAGAATTGGGGTCTTTATCCTAAGACAATAGCATTGGTTTGTTTAAATCAGTACAGTGACATGACCATATTTGCATTCTGAAACATCACTCTGACTGCAGTGTAGAAAACCGAATGGAGGAGAGCAAAAATGGTTGTAGGAAAATCAATTAGGAAGCCATTGTAGTTGTCTTGTCAAGACAAAATAGTGGCTTAGGAAAAGGTGGTAGTAATGGAGAGAGTGAGAATTGAGTGGATTTGAAAATGTTAACAAGAAGGATACTGGGCCAGAATATAAGGAAGCACTGTATGTCAAGAATAATTCTTAGGACTCTAGTTTGCACAGCTGGATGGACGGTGGTACTATTCATTAAGACAGGAAGCAATATATTAAAAAAAGAAGACAGGAGGCAATAAAAGTTCAGGTGTGTAGGGGTCAAAATCAAGATCTTGGGTTTATACATGCTGAATGTGAAGTTCTGTTTTGATATCCAAAAAGTCAAGTAGGAAGTTGGACATGTCATTTCAGGACAAAGATAAAGAATTAGAAGAAATTGGTATATATGGTGGAGTTGAAGCTAGGAGTAAGTTGGTATCTAAGTTAGGAAAAATAATAACTTGGTATCTATATCCAATTAAGACACTACAGAACATGGAATAGAATTGTTTATCAATGGACTTCAGAGGCATAATCTCATTCATGCCTTCCTTTATGTACCTTATCTGACATTAGAGCATAATCCAGATACTTTTTTTCAGTCACTTCTGTTCAATTTAACTACTATCAGCAGGTGGGAAAAGCCCTAAATCTAAACGGAGATCTATTCTTTCTACGGGGGTACATATTTATATTGGTATCTATTAGGAGCAGGAATCCCAATCTGGCTGGTTCACAGAAAAAAACCTTCCAAACTATCCCTTGATAATCTACTAGCACACTATAAAGTTGTTCCCACAATACATTTTTCCCATATAAATATTTATCTATAGATTGGAAAGATAATAGAGATTGGTGAGCTGTATGTGAGTACACAAGAAGCTAGCTCTACAAACATTTTATCCCTGCATGTACTAGACTTTGGTGATGGTAAGTGTGCATTGTACTGCAGTGTGCACTCAAAAACCCTCATTACCATAGCCAAGTTGTCCTTGTAAAGCTAAATAAGGGAAAGCAGGGAAAGCCATTAGGGTTTACATGTTCTTAGTGTGTGTATATACTCATTTAATCATCAAAACAACCCCAGAGCACAGGTGATATTATCATCACATGTATAGATAAGGGACTAAATGCAAAGGGAGTATACCAACTGACCCAGTTCCAAGGCCAGCAAACCACAGAACCAGAATTCAAAACACGTTATGTGGCTCTGAAGTCCACTCCCTTGACAATTACACTGTTGTGCCTCCCATAAAACATATAATAACACTGAATCTACTCTCTTATTAAACAAAGCCCCAGTTTGGGCTCTGACACATTCCTTCCTCTTAGAGAAGATGGAAAGGTGTAGGGCAAAGCAGAGGTCATGGAGTCAAAATTACCTTCTTCCCTATGATTCTGTTTCTAGTAAATTAAATAATGTGATAAATCTTTCCTTTATTCCCCCATCTGACACCATATGCCTTTAGTAGTGCCTTTGTAGGGGAAACATAGCCTGCTGAGTCATCTCTCCCAGTTTCTGCATCATGAGGTTTGGAGGAAGCCTCCCATCTGACTATAAACCAGGTTCACAGCTGCTTATCTTAGGAGACTTGACAAGGTCACAGTTTGAAATGGTAGGACTGTATTATAATTAGAGACTAGGTGAAAATTTATCCAATGTAATAATTCAAGAACAGTTTGCCTAATGTGTATTATAAATAACAAGGTATCATTATCATATATTGTTTTAAAATAAGCTTAATTAACCATATTTCATTTTTTAGTGTTTTGTATTTATTGATAAAAATAATGCAAGGGCTATACCTTCAAATGTAGACAAGATGTCAACAATATTGTTAAGGAGAGCCTTACTTTATATCATTACACAATATATCAGAAATGATTATATAATCCCATTTCTGAAGACAAATGACTTTGTACCTGAGAATCTGCTCCAGTCTATGAAGTCCATATTCATAAGATCTATTTTCGTATAGAAGAATGTATAAAATAAACTTTCATAATTGAATACTTCTTCTAAAAGTCTACTTACTGACCCACCAGTTCTGCTATTATCCCACTTTTCTCTTTCTCGTTTAGCTTTGAGGCTAAAATTAGTAATATTTTCAAAATAATTTGAATCATACCTAATAACCAAACTTATATTCATGCCACCATAGTGAAATAAATCTTCTGCCTTAACTAATTTTAAATTGGTAACCTAACTTGTTTACTGGCTAAATAGATCCTTTTCTTCATTCAGAGATTAGAAAGCTGGACAGACACAGTTGATAAAATTGTCCAATAAGCTGAAAAGAAACACATATAAATATAGATGATAGATGATAGATATAGATAGATGATGATAGATGATAGATGATAGATAGATAGATAGATGATAGATAAATAGATAGGTGATAGAAAAATGTCACATAACTTGTTTGAAATTTAACTTCAAACAAGTTATGTGGCATTATTACAAATCAATTCAAATCCTTCACTTTCACAACTCAAGTAATTTGATTTCAAAAATCTTCTACTTTTTGATATTTCATTTTTCTTTCTCTCCTTTATTCTAATAGTTTATTAACAGGACAATCACAAGTTTTATAAACCATTTAGTGCATACCTAGAACTATGTGGTGGTGTGAATGTAGTAGGAAATGTTATGTAACCCCTTGAGGACTTTACAATCTGATTAAGAAAATAACATTTAAACATATGAAGTAACTAGAGAACAGGATGAGACAGTGGTCTGGAACCACTCATATAAGCCCCCACCCAATGAAGGGGAATCTGGTGTAGGTGAGATAGGTATGGCTAATACAAATTCATCAGGGGTATGTTAGTAGCAAAAAGCAGTAATGAATACAGAAATAAATTAGTAATGACCTACAAGATGTTAACACTCATACACAGTGGCCCTCATAGGTAACAAAAATACCTAATAGAGACCCTGACACTCAGAAGGCCATGAAATTTTTTTTGTTATCATGTCATTTTAACTATAAATGTACTGTGTATAACTTTAGGTTTTAGCAGACATTGTGTTTTCCTAAAAATGGAAGGAATCAGATACAAATAAAGGTTCAAATTTGCAAGCTGATATACAACACTCTAAATTTCTCAATATCACTTGACTCTGGTCTTTAAATCTTACATCTTTAAATAAAAAACTCAGAAAAATCTGAAAGTGTAGACATAAATGAAATATGTCTCAGGTACCGTATTTTAGATGAAATTATCACACCTCATTTATCAGTACAAAATAGTAACCTGAACAGTGACTACAAACACATTATACACAAATATTGCATAAATATATTATCAAAAAAGTGGAGAGACATAATGCCTGGACTATTTTTATGGGTGTTATTTTTACAACAATGTAGGCATATTTATTATATTCCATATTAATTAAAAATAATTTGTAAAAAAGAAAATATATCTCATAGATCATATTTTTGCCTTTATCTATAATTTGGAGTGCTATACATAAGTTGCATTCAGTATTTATTCATTTATTTTAGGAATTCTGACTATCTTTCAAAAGTGCACAAGATGCAACATCCGTAAAATTTCCATCATAGGGATAGTTTACATAGTTTTTAAAGAGATAGAAATAGAAAAGTTGTACTTATTGAATAATATAGGGCAGTTGTTAGTCTTCAAAGATTTGGAGTCAGACATGGATTTCACAACATGACTTTACCATTTACTAGCTGTGTGACCATGGGGGAGTCATTAGTCTTTCCAGGCCTCTGCCCCTCATTTTAAAATATGGTTATAAAAATAGAATCTGCCTCACAAAGTTATTGTGAAGCTGAATGTGCATTTGAAATGTTTAGCACAGTCCTCCAGCCACAAATAGGCTCTCAATAAATAATAATTGTTATAAGAATTTACTTTTACAATTGAAATATATCTATATCTAGCAAGCTGTACCTATCTGTATCTATCCATCTCCCAAATGTTCAGCCTATTTTGTTCTACAACAGTAAAAAGTATGCCATGAAGCCTTACTATATAATATCCATTTTTCTAAGGTGAAATTAAAAATAAAACATATGGTAGATTAAATTAAATAAATTTGTAGTCATTTATTCTCTAGTAATATCATTCTAATTATGAAGTTGTCAACATTTTTTTCATTGTCAGGTCACTCCCTCTCCACCACCCTCACCCTCCTGATAGGGCCTTAAACATAGGGAGGAATATGGGGGAGGAGTGGGTATTGGGATGTACCAGCTGGATGGGAGTGGTGCAAAGGGTCTATGGTTTTTGTACTTGGAGTTTGTGCATTTGAGGTGAGGGTGCAAAAGGGGCTGGGAGAAGGGGGAGAAAAGCAACAACAAAGTAAATCCCATGCTCTCCCTTGATTGATGAGAAAAGTTAATTCACCTCCTCACATGTACCCACTCAGCAAAGTTCTGGAGAGGAAGACTGGGGTGTCTGCAGAGCTGGTGTCAGCTACCAGCCACTCATGTCACTGTGCAATTGAACACGTCTAAATATAGGCTTGCCAACCAAATTGGCTGCTCTGAAGCTGCAAAGCCAGAAAGGGAGCATCCAAATTCTGAGACTGCTAAACCCATAATCTGAACATTTCACCGTTGTGTCTATGTGGTTACGTCCTTCTGGAAAGTTCTTCACCATCTGTGCCTATGGAAATCCATGCATTCCTCCCTACCAGTGCCCCAGGGGCCCTCCCATGCAAGACAAGGCTATGCCCAGGAACCTGGGATTCCTTCTGGGACCGACAATGGGGACTGAACCTTTCCTCCCTGGAGCAGGAAAAGAGGTATCCTTCTCCTGTACCTCTTCCACTCCACTCCACGGTTCCTCTCTAAGGCTCAAGAGAACCCAACACAATGGAGGAACACTCTTGTCTTACCCCCAGCCCCCAGCCCCACCCTCAATGCAGTCCTCAAGGTTCCTGAGGCTGCCCTGGATTATAGAGTCCTCACTCCACCTCTGGCAGGAAGTGGGGCCTAGGCAACTACATTTGGAACACATCCCTTAGGGATTCTGTTGCGGAAACTCAGGAACCTCAATTTGAGAATTAAGGAGAAATTGGTTGAAAATTTATAACACACTCCCAGCAGAGGGGCTGAGACAGGTATGCTGCAAGGACAGATCTAAGGGGGGGGGTCTTCCTGTCTCTGCTAAACATCCCCACTCTTTGTCAAGTTCAGGGTTGCTGCACTTAGTCTTTGAACTAATTGTAGTAAATGGTCTCCTGGGATTGCACTAAGCACACGTTTGTGCATATAACATATAATTGTTAGAGCTCCTTCTAGCTTCATACTTGACTTTATTTTAGCTTTCAGATTTTACTTAAGTAGGGATTTTAAGAAGGCCAGTTGGTTGCTATCCTGAGGATAGTGAAACGCCCTGGAGTCGGATAGCAAGAGGACCTGGGCAGGCGCACTAGGATGTGTCCTCCGGAGACTGCTGGGGATCCGTGAGCGCTGGCCCTGGGTGAGTTTCCCCACCGCGGGCTCCATCCCCCACTTCCCGCCCCCCTCCGACCCCTCCCAGCTTGGCGTGTGCTACCCTGCGCCCCCCGCTTGCTCTTGGCCGGCTCCTCCCGCTGCCTCCGCCCCCTCACACTCGGTCCCCCAGCGTCGTCCTCGTCCCACTCAGACTTCGCTCCAGCCGCCCCGCCGGCCGCACTTCCCGCCCTAGCCTAGATCCCGGCCGCCGCCGCCGCCGCCGCCCTTGCCGCCGCACTCCTCTAGCGCTCCGCCCTAGATCCGCCCGGGCCCCGCTCCCTCCGGCCCGCGTTGCAAGCCCGGCCCGCCGCCCTCGCCGCCCTCGCCGCCCTCGCCGCCCTCGCCGCCCTCGCCGCCCTCGCCGCCCTCGCCGCCCTCGCCTCCTTCGTCGCTGCCGCGTCCCGAGCTTGGTAGGCTCCGCGCCCTGTGGTCGTGCCCGCCTCCTAGCCCTGAGACCCCGAGCTCCCGGCTGACGCGGAGGCGCTGCGCTCCCCGCCGCCGCCACAGCCAACACGGGTGCCACGCGCCGCCGCCGCCGCCGTCGCGCCGCCGCCGCCGCCGCCGCCGCCGCCGCCGCCGCGGCCACTCGCCCGCCGCCCACCATGGCCCCGCAGCAAACAGGTAGCAGGAAGCGGAAAGCGCCGGCGATCGAGGCGGGCGCCGCGAGCTCGTCGTCTCAGGGCTTGGCGGCGGCGGACGCGGAGGGGCCGCTGCTGCCCAAGAAACAGAAGCGGCCGGCGACGCGGCGCTCGCTGGTGCACTACCTGAAGGGCCGCGAGGTGGGCGCCTGGGGCGGCTCCGGGATCTCGGACTCCGAGGGCGAGCTGCGGGGCTATGCGGTGCAGAAGCTGCCCGAGCTGTTGAGGGAGCGCGAGCTGGCCCTGGGCACCCTCAACAAGGTGTTCGCGTCGCAGTGGCTGAACGCCAGGCAGGTGGTGTGTGGCACCAAGTGTAACACTCTCTTCGTGGTGGATGTGCACTCGGGCCAGATCACGCGCATCCCCCTGATGCGGGACCGGGGGCCCTGGTTGGCCCGGGCCCAGCCGACTTGCGGCATCCACGCCATCGAGCTGAATCCCTCCAAGACCCTTCTGGCCACTGGGGGTGAGAACCCCAACAGCCTGGCCGTCTACCAGCTGCCCACCCTGGACCCCGTGTGCCTGGGCGACCGCCATGGCCACAAGGACTGGATCTTCACCATCGCCTGGATGAGTGACACAGTGGCTGTGAGCGGCTCCCGCGACGGCACAGT
>NC_138385.1:20815881-20853379 GCF_054177405.1 Leptonychotes weddellii
GGGACCTCTCCCTTCAGGCCTCCATGGGAACTACGCAGGCCTCTGGAGCTAAGGATGGCTCCTGTGTTCTCAAAGTGCCCAGATTTACCTTCCAGTCCCCTCTCACTTTCCTTCCTCACGCCGTGTTTGTGCTTTTTAACTCAGTGTGACGCTTATCTTCCAGGTGGAAAGTGCCCAACTTACCTGTCCGTAGTGTATGAGAGAGAGAGAGAGAGCAAAGGTGATCTTTGGGCAATCAAAACTTGGCTTACCATTTTTCTGTACCTCCCCCAACACAACCATCTTTTTTGCCTTCTCTTACAAAGAATTTTGTCTAATCCTTAATTGTGTTCTCTGAATGATTGACATATGGTTTTTCTTTGGGGTGATGTAGACATGGTTCCCACTACAATTCAGTACTTCAATTTTACCAGTATTTCAACAGTATGTTCAGGTCTTCTACACATTTCATATGTATGGTATTTTGGGAAAATGTGTGCCAAAAAGTATCTTTTGGGCTGGTTGGAGGAACTACCCATCATATATATAACAGGGCAGGTGTTTAGCCCTGCTCTAGAAAATGCATTTCAAGATGTAGATTGCCACCATTTGGCGCCTGTTTCATTTGGATTTTGGAACCTAGGTGTTTGTATATTTTTGGTACATAAAATATTTAAAAATACGTTTTCTTAATCAAGAAATTTTACAGTGGTGGTCATCCTATTAATCACAATTTTGATTATTCAGTAAAATTTAGCATCAATAGCCCCAGGCCCTCAGCCTTCTTGTTTAAAGCTGCTATATTATGGGCTGCTTTCCTGGGTAGCAATTATGCTACAGATTTCCATAGCTAATCAAAACTGGCCTATAAGTGGCAGGACAATCGGGAAGTACTTTTTAGGGTGAACATTTCTTTAAAGATTAGGTAACACTATGCAGGCAGCCATTTACAGAGAAAGGTCAGCTGTTGTGTTCAATGCAGATGTTGTTCACAACTTTTTTATTGTTTACATGGATAATTCTTTTATCTGGATTTGAGTATGTGATATATTGCAGAAAAAAATAAAACATGTTTAGTATTTTAGCAATTAAGTGCTAGGTTAAAGTTTTTGAATGGTTCAATATACACTTTATTTTTTCTTAATTGTCCTTCTAGGAATATATTTATCAAAGTCAAAATCTTCCAGGAGAGAAACTGAGGCTGAAACATCAACTGTGCACACATTAACTGTGTACATTTGTTTTTGAAAAGCAAACTTATGCTATTGTCATGGGTTAAAAGATTAAATAACATTTTGAATACCTTATCGAAATATACTTGCTATAGGTTGGTACAATTAGGTATCTTGTGTTTTTAAGATGATTTAACAAACTTTTTTATTTATGAAACAAGTACATGTTGTGCTTATAGCTACCTACTCACATATACTGTATATTGGTGTATGTATATGTTCCCATGTGAGGAAATGGCATATATGTATACCATTTTACATATGCACATATTCCTAATATTTTAAACTACATCTATTAAGACTTGGTCTTTATTTTTATTTTGTTTTATTTAAATTAATACATGCATATGACCAAAAAGTCATACTGTATAAAAAGTGTACAGTGAAAAGTAAGTCTCATACCCTAGGATCCCTGATCTCTTGCCCATAGATCACAAGCAGTACATTTTGTATCTGTATCCATTTAGAGATGGTTGATACATATATAAGCATATATGTATGTGTATGCAATTTTTATAGAAATGACAGCATGTGCTGCACATATTTGTGCCGCTTTTATCACAAAATTTTAGAGATTGTTTCTTATACATACCTTATACATACCTAATTACTTTTAATTGTATAGTATTCCCCTATATGGTTGGAACATACTTTATTCATTACACCTTTAATGAGCATGTATATTGGTTCTTATTTTCTATTACTATAAACTATTCTGCAGTGATTACTTAGGTGCATACATTTTTGTGCACATGTGTAAGCATATCTGCAGGATAAATTCCTAGAAATGGAATTGCTGGATCAATTTTATATTTAATGGCCATTGCCAAATTACCCTCCAAAGAGGTCCTACCAACTTAACCTCCCATAAATAGCGTATGCACATCTGCACACCTTTGCCAAACATGTGTCATCAAACTCTGTGCTTTTTGACAATCAGATATCTGCTTGATCTTGATCCTTTCCAAGCCACTGTGGCTGGGTTAGATTTGTGTCAGAATACTAAGTAGGTTCTGAAACAAAGATCAAGAATATGGGGAAATGAGGGCAAAAAATAAAAATACTGTCAAACCAAAGGCAGAGAACACCTACAGTTCAGGCTCATGTATTTGGAGATAGATTACAAAGTACTACATTCCTTAGATTCTTAGCTAGACCTAGTAGGATTCTCTGGTATATTGCACCTTCATTTCACTTGTATTCAATACATCAGATGTCACTAAAGAAAATCCTAGAAGGAGATAATGAGAGCCTGAACTAGGATATTTGAGGTAAGTGTGGAGAGGGAGGAAGTTATTAGAAAAATGGGGAAAATAAAATGAACAGTGTTTGGTATGGTAGAAGGTGGAAGAAAGCCAAAAAATTTAGGTGGACTCTAAGGCTCTGGCTTGAATGTAAATGCATAGTGGCAACAAGTGAATATAGAGAATATAGGCACAGAGGATATATATGGAGGGTGATCAACTCAATTTGTGACATGCTGAATCAGAAGTGTTTATTTTACATCAGAAGAACATACCCAGTGAAGAGATGGCTATATATCCCAGAATGAGATTTCTCACTGCTGGGAAGGTGAGTGAAATGAAATGTTGGGAAACTCTCCCTTTTGGAAGCAAGCAGAATAGAAAAGTTTATCAAGGATCCTAAAAACTAATGAAGAAAAAAAATAGAGGTGCAGGGAATATAAAATTGAAGAGGCTTATTTTACTCAAATGCTATTACCACATAAGCTGAAACAGCAAAATATTTCTTTAATACTAAAATTATAATAATTTTAATAATTTTGCAGGTATTTTTGAGTCTTAACCCCAGTCATAAAGGGCAGTTTTTCTCCCAGATATCCTCCCTAAATATTTACCTAGGACCTCACATCTGTCCACTAATTAAGCTATTTCATTGGTCAACTGTTGGTACCTTCTTGGAGAATGGAAAGTCAGACCCTCATCACAAAGCAGAACTTCATAGTGATTTCTGGACCACTTAGCCTGCTGGTCTGGGATGTCTCCAGCACTTCCAAGGGCTTGCTGGCATTGGCATCTCTGGCAGTCATGCTGAAGCCTTGGCAGCCTCACGGAGGTGGAGTATCACCTCACCACCAGCTGCAACTACCTCCTGTTTTGAGTTCCTCCCCAATGCCACAGGTGCAGATCTCTGCCAATTTTCCCAGGCTGCCAAAGGACAAGAGAGGTGTCCAATGGAAGATGCTCCTTTCCTCAGCATCACAATCACAAGAGCACAAATGAATTAGAAGAGAGAAAGAAGAAATAATCACGGGTACAGATTTATTTATTAGACTGGTAAATGTAAAATCTGAGTGAAAAAAAATTATCAGAAGATATAAATAACTAAACATTTTCCAAGAAGAAATATGAAACCAGAACAGACCATTAACCCTAAAAAATTGTGAATGTTATTTTTTTAATCTGCCATTTCCTCTAAGAAAATCACACACTTAAACATATAATTATAAGCATATAATACACATGCTAGGCCTGGTGGTGTCATAAATAAATTATTTCATATTGTCAAGGAATATTTAATTTTGAGCTGCTTCAGAGCATAAAGAGTAAAGTTTACTCTTTTCTATGTGAGACCAAAATAATATTAATATTATATTATTAATTATTACAAAGCCAAAATAAAAATATTATTAATAACAAACTTGACTAAAATTACACCAAATGAAGAGACCTATTTACATATAGAGATAAATAAATGCAAGTTATCCTTAAAAAACTCTGAGTATAATCCATCAGTGTATTAAAAGGAAACTATGCCATGACAAAGTGAAGCTAGTTCGTGGAACGTGGAGTGTTCATTATTGAGAAGTCTGTTTTTGCAATGTATCATATTAACAGGTCAAATGAGAAGACACATGTTCATGCTAATAAATTCCAATAAATAATTTAATAAAACCCTACTAAAATGCTTGATAAAATCTTTAGTAAAGTATGAGCATATATAGTCTTCATATCGGGTGTGTGTGTGTGTGTGTGTGTGTGTGTGTGTGTCTGTGTTGTGTTTCCAACCTCAACCAGAATCCTCTTAAATGATACATCAGAAGAATTCCAATGAAAGTAAGGAATGAAACAAGGATTCTAACAATCACCATCAGTATTTAATATTATTATAAAAATTCTAGATACAGAAATTAGAAAAGATAGAAAAAAGGTATAAATATTGGAGAAGAGAAAGCAGTTATAATTATTTACAGATGATATGACTGTAAAAAGACATCCAAACTAGTCAACTGAAAAAATTGTTAGAAACAATGAAATAATGTAGTAAGATATTCAGTTTTGAAATTAATATATGAAACATCAATACTTTTCTGTTTTTACTTATTTGCTTATTCAACAAATATTTCTTAAATACTTACCATATACCTGGCATTGTTCCAGGTGCTAGAGATACTATGGTGAACAAGATAAGCAAATGATGCCCTCATAAGGTTTGCAGTCCACTGAGAAGAAAAGAGACAATAAACATACAAATTAGTAAATGTATGGTATGTCAGATGGTTTCCAATCCTAATAAATAAAATAAATCAGGGTAAAAGAGAATAGAGGATAGGAATTCTGGGGGAGATGCAATTTTATTTTAATATTTTTATTGGGTTATAATTAACATATTAGTTTCAAGTGTACAACATGATTCAATATTTGTATATACTGTGAAATGATTACTAAGTCTAATTAACATCCATCAGTACACAATTTTTTTTCTTATAATGAAAACTTTTAAGGTTAACTCTCCTAGCAACTTTCAGAAATGCAATACAGTATTATTAACTATATTCATCATGCTGTACATTACATCCCCAGGATTTATTTGTTTTATAAATGGAAGTTTGTATCTTTTGACTCCCTTCACCTACTTAACCTACCCCTCAGCCCCTACTTCTGGCAAACACCAGTCTGTTCTTTGTGTCTATAAGCACATTTGTTTTTTAGATTCCACATATAAGTGTCATCATTTGGTATTTGTCTTTATCTGACTTACTTCACTTAGCATAATGCCTTTAAGGTCCATCCATGCTATAAATGGTGGGCTCTCCTTTTTATGGCCGAATGGTATTCGATTGTATGTGTGTGTGTGTGTGTGAGTGTGTATGTGAGTGTGTATATATATATATATATATCACATTTTCTTTATCCTTTCATTCTTTGATGAATACTTAGGGTTTTTTCCATATCTTGGCTACTATAAATAATGCTGCAATGAACATGGGGGTGCATATATATTTTTGAGTCAGGGATTTCGTTTCCTTTGGATAAATACCCAGGAGTGGAATTGCTGGATCATGTGGTAATTCTATTTTTAATTATTTGAGGAACCTCCATACTGTTCTCCATAGTGGCTGCACCAATTTACATTCCCATCAACAGTGCACAAGAGTTCACTTTTCTCCACATCCTTGCCAACACTGGTTACTTCTTGTCTTTTTGGTAATAGCTATTCCGACAGGTGTGAGGTGATATCTCACTGTGGTTTTGATTGCATTTATGTACCTGATTATTAGTGATGTTGAGTATCTTTTCATGTGTCTCTTGGCCATCTGTAGGTCTTTGTTGGGAAAATTATGTTCAGGTCCTCTGTCCATTTTTTAATGGACTTTTTGCTATTGAGTTGTATGAGTTCTTTATATATTTTGGATATTAACCCCTTATCAGATAGATATATGATTTGCAAATATTTTTTCCCATTCCATAGGCTGGCTTTTCATTTTGTTGATGGTTTCACTTTGCAATGCAGAAGCTTTTTAGTTTGATGTAGACTCTTTAATCCATTTTGAATAGATTTCTCTGTATGGTGTAAGATAGTGGCAGTCCTTTGCAGGTGGCTGTCCAGTTTTTCCAACACCATTTATTGATGAGACTGTCCTTTCCCCATTGTATATTCTTGGCTCCTTTGTCATAAATTAATTGGCCATATAAGTGTGGGTTTATTTCTGTCCTTTCTATTCTATTCCAAAAGAGAATAGGGGTTAGGAATTCTGGGTGAGATGCAATTTTAAATAAAGTTGTTAGAGCCTGGTCAATAAATTAACTTTTGAGCTGAGATTTGAAGGAAGTACAAAGTGAGCTATGCAGCTATATCAGAGAAGAGGGTGTGCGGGTGGAGGGAATATCAAGTACAGAGATCTACAAGGTGGGACCATGCCTGGTGTGTGTGTGTGTGTGTATGTGTGTGTGTGTGTGTGTGTGTGTTAGAGTAGTAGAAAGACCAGTGTTTTTGGAGCAGAGTGCATGAAGAAAGGGGTAAGGCCAGAGAGGTAATGGATGATATCATGCAGATATCTATAAGTAATTATAAGAGTCTTGGACATGACTTTGAATGAAATGAAAAGCCAGGGAGGGTTTTGAATAGGGGATTTATGTTTTAGAAGGAAACCTGGATGCTGTGTAGATATAATATACTGTAAACTGTAGTAGGGGAAGGACAGGGAAGGAGGGGCATCATTTAGTAGGTCACTGCAGTAATCCAGATCAAAGGTGATGTTAACCACATGCAAAACTAATCAGTTTAACAATTCAGTGGAGCTTGTGGTTCAAAATGACAGACACTTCCTTGTAAGAATCTTACAGAAGTGACAGTAAGGTTATTTAAATTGAATAACTCCATGCTCGGGCTGTAAGAAAGAGTGCCATTATCAGATCAGATATTTGACAATGTTCTGGAAAACAGAAATCAGATAGGTTCACTTTGACAAATAAAGCTGAGCAGGGTTACCACAAGCCTAAGATACAACTATGAGAATGCTGCCATTTTTATGGAAGCCAGTCTTCACAGAGAATCTCCCACAAAGATTCCATGCTATATTTTGACATACATCAACAGCAGGAGTGATTTTTATTTTTGTTTTTGTTTTTAAGATTTTGTTTATTTATTTGTCAGAGAGAGAGTGAATGAGTGCACAAGCAGGGGGAGCAGCAGGCAGAGGGAGAAGCAGGCTCCTTGCTGAGCAAGGACCCCGATGCAGGACTCTATCCCAGGACCCTGGGATCATGACCTGAGCGGTAGGCAGACGCTTAACCAACTGAGCCACCCAGGTGTCCCGACAGAAGTGATTTTTGAAGTGGCAAGCATAGTTGGAGGGCTGTCCGTGGGTGAGCTTGTCTAGTTGGACTTTTCTCCAAATAGTGGAATGCTATACAATTGTTAAAATTCTGGAGTTCATTCTTTATGTACTGACATGGAGAAGTAGCCTTGATAATGTTAGATGAAATAAGCAAATTGCAAACCAGATGCATATTATAATCCATTTTTGGTTAAAAATAGGAGGAGGAAGATAAGAGGAAGTCGTATACAGTATATGTAAGAATGTAAGAATATACCCAAAAGGGTTAACTGTGTGTCTCTAATAGATAGTATAATAGTGGAATTTCTTCATATTTTATATATTTAAGTAATGTTTGAACAGTCTAATATGTTTTTCTTCAGTTAACAGGAGGGGAAAAAACAAGACATCTTTTTCTTTTTAATATATGTATATATATATTTTTTTTATTTTTTTTATTCTTATGTTAATCCCCATACATTACATCATTAGTTCTAGATGAAGTGTTCCATGATTCATTGTTCGTGCACAACACCCAGTGCTCCATGCAGAACGTGCCCTCCTCAATACCCACCACCAGGCCAACCCATCCTCCCACCCCCCTCCCCTCTAGAACCCTCAGTTTGTTTATATATTTTTAAGTAGGCTCCCTGCCCAGTATGGAACCCAACACAAGGCTCTAACTCACAACCCTGAGATCAGGACCTGAGCTGAGATCAAGAGTCAGATGCTTAACAGACTGAGCCAGGTGCCCCTGAAGATCCCTTTTAAAAGGCGAGGTTGGAGTGGAGAAGAGAAGGAGAAGACAGGAATGATCAATGGTGCTCAATGCAGCAGAAGCTTAAATAAGCTGAAGATGAGAAAAACTCATTTTCATAGAATATGGAAACCCATGAAAGCCTTTTGCCAAAACAATTGCAATAGTGATCAACTGAATTCCCTCCAAGAAGGGATAAACAATTCAGTGTATCTCAAAATTGATCATGGAAACTTTTGTCCCATTGACACTTGACAGGACTGTGGTTTTCTAGTTTTTCTGTCTCATCTCCTCAAACAGTTGGTTTTGGGCAAGTACTGTGAGAATTACATGGGCACTACCTCAGTGTCTGCAGAGTAGTGATATAAATGTTCCTGACCCCAATGCAGAATATGACCCAGCATCTACCAATTTCAAGAATCTGTGTTATTCTTTAACCTTTCCTGCCATGCATATGGCATATATTATATATATATATATATAATAGTTTATAATAATATAGAATCATAATATATAAATTATAATATGATAATCTCTACATAAAATATTATATAATTTATATGTGTAATATTCATGGCTAGAAGCTGATTTGAAGAACCTGTAACACTAGAGACATCCAATTTTCTGCCATACTCATATTTTCCTCAAAGCATCTCTCTGCTTATTATATGACCATAATTTTAGTTTGAGTCTTAATGCCTAAATGTCCATTAATCTTCCCTAGTCCCACATTCCCAACTATAATTATAGTGGGGAGGAAAGTTTTAGCTTTGGAATAAACTCAGATATATTCTTACTCATTGCTATAACACTCAAATCCATCCCCATCTCTGATGTCCTTTACTGATAATAAGGCCAGTCCTACATTATATTAATCTAACCTCTGATAAAAATGGGACTTGTTTTATTATTTATAGGGGGCAAGGAAAAAAATAATCACTCAGAGCTTTAAAAGTTATATTGAGTCTATATCCACAGGAAGGGAAGAAACATAATTCATAAAGTTTTTTATTCTCAATATTAGGACTTGAGTACTACTAATACATGGGAGCATATTTGCTGCACATACCTCCCTGTTATTAATCAGAAGACTTTGGAAATCTAGACACTTTCACTTACAAAGGATTATAATCAGTGCATGAGTCTTCAATTAAATATCACAAATATTTAGCATTGGGAGTACAAAACAAAACAGAGATACAGTACCTAAATTTGTTCATTTATCTTGCTTTTCAGTGGGTTTTATCCATTAATTAGTTATATTATCGACACACAATATAATAGCTGGTTGATGTAGCTATAAACAGATTAATCAGTTCACTGAGAATCTTTCAAATCAATGATTTATACTAATGTGGGCAAAACTACCAATTGAATAACTAATAATTCTCCCAACCCATTTAACTGTTTTGAATTTAGCAACCTGAGAATATAATATTGTTCTGGAAAACCAAATAAATATTATCTACAGAATAAGATAAAAGACTGAGATCATGGATTAAATAATTCCCTTTATAAAAGGCAACTTCCATAATCAAAGAAGCAGAGACATCATAATAGGATGAGAGCCTTCTGCTGAGAAGGGACATTAGGTAGAGACATATATTTGACCTTCAGGATCCCAATAGAATAATGATTCTGTGTCACATCTATATACATAAGTAGTAGCCAGTATTTCATCTTCTCCTGCAAAGAGATTTTATTACTATGCCTGTTTATTGTGGTCTCTATCTTTGACTGTTCACATATATAAACACTTGCAGAGTGTTTATATATGTGAACATATATAGACAGAGACAGAGATAAACTATCTTCAATGTGAGGAGCTCAAGGTAATGTCTTATTAAAATCTTGAATCTTCTTTGTTTTATTTTATAACTCTCCATGGGTGACTCACCCAGTCTCAAAATGAAAAACACAAGTCAAACTAATGGCAGAGCACTGCAGTCACCCACAGCATCTGTTATTGTTGTATTTTTCCCAATTTGCTGGGCTGAATATTGAGTAATGAATGATAACTTGGCACTACCATTCTTTGAGAATATTAAAACATTAAAAAAAAATCTCAAAACTTCAAAGCTATGTAACAACCAAGCCTTCATTTTACCCCAATATTTTGAGTTGCTGCTCAGATAATAGCAATTAGTTCTGACATTGTAAATGTCAAAAATTAAGGTACAAAGTGTATACTGTGCATTATGCAGTGCTTAGAGGAATCAGGTGGGGTAAGTGACTATCTTTCAGAATCTATTCTACCAATTAAACTTTTCCTAAGGTCAATTCTTATGGAGAAAAAGAAAATGGTAAACAGGTATGACAATTTGTTCATCTCTTATTATTAGCAGGTACCCACAGAATATATGGCCAAGAGTAAGATTAATGAATGATAAAATTGTGTAGGTCTATAAAGACTATTAAAGATCACATAACACTAATTTTTAAAGATCAAGATAACTTTTTAGTGGTAATTTTAAATATGGTTCCTGACTTTTAATTTTTAAACTAACAAAATGTACATGTAACAAATACTCATGTTTCTACCATCTAGAATTAACTGAAAGTAAAATCGTAGATGAAGTAGAAGCCCTCATTGAACATTATAATTATAAATTCTCTTTTCATGTTCCCCGCAGGTAAACACTCACTGTAATAGTTTAGCAGGTATCTGTCCAATTCAAGTTTTATACTGCTATGTATTTATATTTATTTAACAAATACTTAAGTACTTAGCATGTGCCAGTTATTAATACTTTCCAAAGATTTGCTCATTTAATCCTTACAGTAATCTACATTTTACAGATGACCATTTTACAAAGGAGTAATTAAATAACTTGCCCAAGGTCATGAGAGGTAATAAGATGCATAGCTATATCTAGAGTCAGTTCATACATGTGCATCTTTCCATCTATAATATATAGAATGACGTTTATTAATTTTGTGTGAATTTTTTCAGCAACTTGCTTTTCTCACTTAACATGTATTTGAGATCTTTAATGATATGTGTATGTATCTGTTTAGTTTATTTTAACCACTGGATCATCTATTATGTGAATATACCACAATATATGTATTATGTCAATGGACAATCAGGTTCTACCTAGTTTTCTGTATTTCACACTATGTTACAATTCACACATTAAAAAGTATTTTGTGATGTACACATGTGGTAAGTGCTCTCTATTTTTTTAAAGTCTATTTTTTTTTTGTAATTTCTACACCCAATGTGGGGTTCGAACTCACAACCCCAAGATCAAGAGTCTCTTCCAACTGAGTATACTCTTCCAACTGAGCTGACCAGGCACCCCACTGCCTGGTAAAATAAAAAGTAAAAGTAAAAATAAAAAAGTAAAAGTAAAATGAGATATGTCACTCTTCTGAAAACCCACGAAAATAACTTTTATCTCATAGCCATTCAATAAATGTAAATGGACCATCTACATCAGTTTTTATCACTGTACTATAAATATATTCTATAGCTGAAGCACAATCTGATAAACAAACAAACATGAAAATAGGTAAGGGCTGATAAAAGGGTACAAACTTTCAGTTATAAGAGGATGTTCTGGGGGAAAAAAAAACATGATTGAGATGAGGAAAAGGATAATTGTGTATTTTATTGCTTTTCCCTAAAATGTGTCTTATTGACTATACTTCTAATTATCAGAGCTGCCACTGTCAAAACAAGCATACACTATTCCCTAATTCTCTATTAACAATTAAATAACAGAACGATGGAAACTGAAAGAATAAATATGCACTGTGAATTCAAACTATATTTACAGAAGCTACAATGCAATTGCTACCTGAATTCCTGCTGTGCTTTGCAAATATGTAATTGAAGAATGTCTGTCGTTGGACAGTAGTGATAGGAAGACCTTTGTAGATTACAAATTTACTTGCTGAAGTAAAAGTCACAGGTTCTTCCTTGGTTATTTCTTCAATGTAATAATAGCACAAGCATGGTATGTTAAGTGTATTTTTTTATATGTAACAATAAATATTTAATCTTCTAATTAAATTTTAAAAATGTAAGTCATTAAAATTGTAATGGTAACTGTTACTGTGTTCAAATCTGTAGTGAGTACAGGTCTTCTTTCAATGAATTCCAGACATTAACTAATTGAATTTTGGCAGAATTTAGAAGGAACTCCTCTATGTTGCTAAATATTAACAAACAAGCTTAAATTTATGTACAAATATAAAGTGAGGCTTAGACATATAGCAGGGCTTAAGTCTTCCTAGATTCCTCCCTCTCTATTACCCCTAAAACATCAATTATTCATGTCTAGACTAAGATGTCTTTTGGATCCTTCCTCTCAGGTTATCTCCACTGCTATTGGCCTAGTTCTGACCCTCATCTTCTTACAATGGAATTTATAAATATTTCCCTATCTTGTCTTCCTGCCTACAGCCTCATTATTTACCAATCCATATTTTACTGTCAATACTTATCTTTCTAAACCTAGATTCCCTTTTGTGCCTGTCCAATATAGAAGATACTAGTGACATGTGGCTAACAAAATTAAAATTAATTAAAACAAAATAAAATTAAAAATTTTTCACAGTTTCTCAGTCCCACTACCCATATTTCAAGTGCTTAATAATCACATTTCACCAGCAGTACCACTTTGGACCCTGCTGATATGTACTATTTAAGTCATTGCAGAAGATTATATTAAACAGTACTGCTTTAGATTATTGGTTCACAGTTTCAGTAGGGTATCAGAATCAAACTTTGGACCCACACAAAATCTGTACAAGATTGTTTATAGCAACATTATTCATAATAGCCATAAAGTAAAAAACAACCCAAATGCCCATCAAATGAAAAATGGATAAACAAATTATGGTATGTCCATACAATGGTATATTATTCAGTAATAAATAAGAATTAAGTATAATATATGCTACAACATGGATTAAACTTGAAAAGATTATGCTAAGTGAAAGAAGCTAGTCCCAAGGGACCACATGTTCTATGATTCTACTTATATGAAAGGTCCAAAAAAATTCATAAAGGTAGAATGTAGATAGTTTCAATTGTTGCAAATTTCTGTAAATATACTATAAACCAATGAATTGTTCATTTTAAAGTGGTGAACTTTATGATATAAGAATTACATATCAATATAGCTATTATAAAGAACAACAACAAGAAGAATCAAATTGTGGAGGTTTTAAATATCAGACCCTCAATCCTAACTCAGTCCCACAAAATCAGAATCTCTATGCAGTTATAGGAAGATAGATAAATAAATAGATAAATAGATAAATTAGATATAGATAGATATTTTATGTTATGTATGTTATATATATAATATATGTTGTATAATATGTAGCTACATAATCTGCATAATATCTATCTATCATCTATCTATCTATCAATCTATCATTTCTATATATCAACAGGTTATCCTGATGTTCATAAGGTTGAGAACTATTGCTAGGACTATTCCCTCAAGGGCAGGGATCATGTGTTTTTGAGCTTTTGATATTCAAAAAATACTATAAATAAATCAAAGTGGAATTGTAAAACCTGTTTAAATAGCCCATAGAAAGGCAGAGAAAGTAAAAGCGTGAAATAAAAAACAGAGAGAACAAAGACTTGAAACAAAAGAATAAAATGGCAGACTTAAGACCTAATATATCAATACTTATATTAAATGAATGTGATCTAAATACACCAATTAAACCCAGAGATTAGCAAAATGGATTTATAAATCCTGTCCCAACTCGATTCTGTCTACAAGAAACTCACTCCAAATATAACAATATAGGCAGGTTGAATATAAAAAATATATATAATGAAAAAATTAATCAAAGGAAAGCAGGAATTGCTATATTAATATCAGATAGTCAATTTCAGAGCAAAAAATATTACCAAAGACAGAGAAGGACACTATATAAAAGAGTCAATCATCAAAGAAGAGAAACTCTAAACATGTATGCACCAAACAAAAGAGCTGAGATTAAAGGAGAAAAAAAAAATGATAGAATTTAAAGAAGGAATAGACAAATCTGTAATATCTTAACATTCTTATCTTGGAATTTGATTAAACATCTAAATAGAAAATAAGCAAGGGCACAGAAGAGCTCAATACCATCATCCAACAGGATCCAATTGACATTTACAAAACACTCTACCCAACAACAGCAGAATACATATTCTTTACACATTTCCATACAATATAAACAAAATAGACCATATCCTGGGATAAAAAAGAGAATTCAGCAAATACAAAGATTTGAAGTCATACAGAGTATATTCCTGAACATAATAGAATCAAGAAATAATTACAATATGGAAATCTCCAAACATTTGGAAACTAAGCAACACACATTTAAATAATACATGTGTCAAAGAGGAGTCTCAAGGTAATAAAGACATGTTGAAATGAATAAAAATGAAAGTACAAAATATCAGAATTTGTAGGAAGCAGCTAAAGCTGTACTGTGAGGGAAATCTATAGCCCTAAATGTGTACATTGGAAAACAAAGTCTAAACTCAATAATGTAAGCTCTCATCTCAAAAACTAAAGAAAAGAAGAACAAAATAGGCCCAAATAAAATGGAAGGATATAATAAAGATTAAAAAAAAATCAATGGAACCAAAACCAGAAAAACAATAGAGAAAATCAATGAAACTAAAGACCTAATTCTTTGAAAAGTTCAATAAAATTGGCAAACGTTGGGCGCCTGGGTGGCTCAGTCGTTAAGCGTCTGCCTTCGGCTCAGGTCATGATCCCAGGGTTCTGGAATCGAGTCCCACATCGGGCTCCCTGCTCAGCAGGAAGCCTGCTTCTCCCTCTCCCACTCCCCCTGCTTGTGTTCCTGCTCTCGCTATATCTCTCTCTGTCAAATAAATAAATAAAATCTTAAAAAAAAAAATTGGCAAATGTTTAGCAAGGCTGACAAGCAACAAAAATCAAAATCATCAATATTAGGAATGAAACAAAGGAGATCAGTACAGGCCGTAAAGTTATCAAAGAATAATAAGGGAAAGCCACAAACATCTCTACACAGATAAATTTGATGAATTAAGTGAAAAAGACCTATTCCTTAAAAAAACAAAAACTACCACAAGTTACCTAATATTTAATTGCTCCACTATCTTAATGAACTTAATTATTAATTAATTAAAAAACTCCCATAAAATGTCTTCAGGTCCAGATGGTTTCACTGAAGAAATCTACCAAACATTATAGAAAATTAACACCAATTCCCAATTCATTTTATGAAACTAGTATTATCCTGATACTAAAGACAGACAAAATATCAGAATAGAAAACTACATACCATTACCCCTCATGAATATAGATATAAAAGTCCTTAACAAATATTAGCAAGATGAATTCAGCAATGTATAAAAAGAATTATTCACCATGACCACATAATTAAAGTTTTTTTCAGGGATGCAAGGCTGGTTAAATATTCAAAAATCAATTAATGTAATCCATCATATTAAAAGCCTAAAGAAAAAAAAAACTCATAATCATATCAATTGATGCAGAAAAAGCATTTGACAAAATTCAATTCCCATTCATGATAAATAATCACATAAAAATAGGACTACAGGGAAACTTCATGTTGATTAAGACTATCTGCAAAAAGCCTATATCTAACATTATACAAAATAGTGAAAAACTGAATGCAGATTTAATAAAATCCCTAACAAAATGCCAGTAGGTTTTTGTTATTGAGAGAGAGACAGAGACAGAGATAAAGCAGCATGAAGCGGATTGCACAGGAAAATGTATATGGAAAAGTAAAAGAATTAGAATAGCTAAATCTATTTTGAAAAAGAAGAGTACAGTGGGTGGAATCAATGTTCCTGATTTCAATACTCATATAGATACAGTGACAAAGTCTGTATGATACTGGTGGAGGGATTGACACATATATCAGTGAACTGAATAAAGAATCCTAAAATAGACATTGGGGAGGGTATGTGCTATGGTGAGTGCTGTGAATTGTGTAAGACTGTTGAATCACAGATATGTACCTCTGAAACAAATAATACATTATATGTTTAAAAAAAAAAGAAGATAGCAGGAAGGGAAGAATGAAGGGGGAAAATCAGAGGGGGAGATGAACCATGAAAGACTATGGACTCTGAGAAACAAACTGAGGGTTCTAGAAGGGAGGGGGATGGGGGAATGGGTTAGCCTGGTGATGGGTATTAAAGAGGGCACGTACTGCATGGAGCAGTGGGTGTTATACTCAAACAATGAATTATGGAACACTACATCAAAAACTAATGATGTAATGTATGGTGATTAACATAACATAAAAAAAAGTAAAAAAAAAGAATCCTAAAATAGATGCAAATATGCACATCTGATTTTTAACAAAGGTGCAAAAGCAATTCAATGGAGGAAAGTTATTCTTTTCAACATGATGCTGGAGATATTGGACATTCATAGACTCTCCCCCCAAAATAAACATCAATCTAAGTCTCACACTTTATATAAAAATTAACTCAAAATTGATCATGGACTTAAGTATAAAATGAAAAACCAGAAAACGTTTGGCAAATACAGGGAAGAAAGTCTTTTGAGTCTAGGGCTAGGCAAAGAGTGCTTAGACTTCATACCAAAAAGCACACTCCATAAATTGAAAAAACTGATAAATTAGTTTTCATCAAAAATTTTAAAACTTGCTCTGTGAAAGACTGTTAAGAGGCTGAAATGACAAGCTAGCAGACTTGGGGGAAATATTTGTAAACTACATATCTGACGTAGACTTGTATCTAAAATACTTAAGGAACTCTCAAAACTCGAAGGCAAAAAAGTAAAGAGTCTGATCAGAATATAGGCAAAAGACAGGAAGAACCATTTCATTGAAGATATACAGTTGTTAAATACCCTCCTGAAAAGATGTCCAACACCTTTGAGCAACAGGGAATTGCAAAATAAAAACACAATGACAATGATGACATGCCTAACATAATGGTTAAAAAAAAAAAAAGTGACAAAATCAAATGCTGACCAGGAAAGCAATTTCACAGTTTCTTAACAAAGCTATACATATACCACCATATACTATACCATAACACCATATGGTCCAGCAATTGCACTACTAGACATTTATCCCAGAAAAATGAAGACTTATGTTGATACAAAAACGTGAAAATGAATGCTTTTATATTAGCTCTATGTGTAATAGCCCCAAACTGGAAAAAAAACAGGGCTCTTTAGGCAGGTGAATATTTAAATAAACTGCAATACATATAATACTCAACAATAAAAATAAATTAATGATAGAGGGAGGAGGAGTTAAGATGGTGGAGTAGTAGGAGGACCTTATGCTTGCCTGTCCCACAAACACAGCTAGCTAATTATCAAATCATTCTGAACACCCAGGAAATCGATCTGAGGACTCAGAGAACAAACTGAACAACTAGAGGGAGAAAAGAGGCCACATCATGGAAGGTAGGAGGTGTGGTGATGTGATTCTGGGGAGAAAAGAATTGCAGGTGCTGTGGACAGGAGGGAGCTTTGATGATAGAAGAGAGAGAGACAGAGACAGAGATAAAGCAGCATGAAGCGGATTGCACAGGAAAAACACTTCACCAAAACCATTGACTTGGAAAATGAGGGGGGCTGACTATTGTAAGTTTTTACAAGCAGCAAAGCTGAAAGTCTCAGGTTTTTGAAGTCCATGCCATTGTAAGGGTCAAGCCTGGAGGGCATAGCAGTGCTCCTGTGGAGAAGGAGGGAGGAGGCCCAGGAGCAGAGAGCATACTCTTAGGATCCCCTGGTCACTCTGGGAGAGACAGTTCCCAGAGTGCATTTGGGAGAGATGGTACTGCCTCTCCAGGGACAAAAGAGCTGGCAGGTGCCATTGAGCTGCCCCATTCATTAGCATAGGAGCGGAGGCACTGCTGAGGGATGCTAACATGGACTAACTTTTTGCTACAATTTACCATAAAATCCAAGTCTCAGTGTGGCCACATACTGGGATATGTGGGCCGGGATAAACTTGTACCAGCCACAGTGCAGTGAGACCCTCCCCCAAAGGATCCGTGTGTGTCCATGCCCTGCTGGGTCCCTAAAATTTGGAGTTTCAAAACACAGCCTCATGCCTGAGATAAAACACAGGAGCACTGCACCACCACCAGGTGTGCAGACAGTGTGGACACAGACAGGATGAAGCCAGGGATCTGACAGAAGCCTGGGACATAAGAAGGAAAACACAGGAAACAACAGATGTTGGGGAGGATGTGGAAAAAGGGGAATCCTCTTACACTGTTGGTGGAAAGCAAACTGGTGCAACCACTGTGGAAAACAGTATGTGGGGTCCTCAAAAAGTTAAAAATAGAACTTCCCTAGACCCAGCAATAACACTACTAGGTATTTACCCAAAGGATAAAAATATACTGATTTGAAGGGGCACATGCACCCAGATACCAGCATTATCAACAACAGCCAAATTATGGATAGAGCCCAAATGTCCATCAACTGATGAATGGATAAAGAAGAGGTGGATATATTTACAATGGAATATTACTCAGCCATCAAAAAGAATGAATTCTTGCCATTTGCAACAATGTGGATGGAGCTAGAGTGCATTATGCTAAGTGAAACAAGTCAGTCAAAGAAAGACAAATACCATATGATTTCACTCATATGTGGAATTTAAGAAACAAAACAGGTGAACATAGGGGAAGGGAAAAAAGAGAGAGGGAAACAAATCATAAGAGACTCTTAACTATAGAGAACAAACAGGGTTGCTGGAGGGGAGGTGGGTGGGGGATGGGCTAAATCATTAATGGGTATTAGGGAGGATACTTGTGTTGAGCACTGGGTGTTATATGTAAGTGATGAATCTCTAAATTCTACTGCTGAAACTAATATTACACTATATGTTAAGTAACTAGAATTTAAATAAAAATTTGAAAGAAAAAAGTTTAAAATATATGAACACATTAAAAAAGGAAAAGTATAGACAAATATTACTCATGAATATAGATACAAAAATCCTTAAAATACTAGCAATCAAATATATCAATGAATAAAAATTATAATACACTGTGACCAAGTGGAGTGTATCCTAAGAATGCATGTTTGGTTTAACATTTGAAAATCAATGTAATTCTTCATAATAACAGAATAAAGGAGATAACACATGCCCATTTCAATAAATGCAGAAGGAACATTCAGCATAAAAACTAACAAGATTAGGAATGGTAGGAAAATTCCTGAGCTTAAGAAATGACATTCTCAAAAATCCTATGGTTAACATTTTGCTTAATGGAGAAGGACTGAATTATTTCCCTAAAAATTGGAAACCAGCAGGAATGTCAGCTCCCACCACTTCTATTCATCATAATACTGCAAGTTCTATAGAGTGCATTAAGGCAAGAGAAAAATGAAAAATATGTAAATTGTAAAGAATTGTATAAAACTATATTTGATGACGACATGATCATTCATGCAGATTTTCATAAAGAATCTACATGAAAGTGACTAGTACTTATAGATACATTTAGCAAGATCAATATACAAAAACCAATTTTATTTCTGGATAAAAACAAGAAACAATTAGAAAATTAAATTTTTAAAATAAAATTTGCCATAGCATCCCAAACCATGAAATACTTATTGGTAAGTTTAACAATTTTGGCAAACACCTGTGCATTAAAATAATTTTTATTGTTGAGAAAAATTAAGGAAGGCCTAAATAAGTGAAGCATATCATGTTCCTGTTTTGGAAGCTCAGTATAGTTATGGTGCTAATTATCCCCAAATTTAACTGGATCCAATTCAATTCTGATTATACTGACAAGCTGATTATACAATTCATATGGAAATGCAGATGATCTTGAATAGCCGAAGTAATTCTGGAAAGGAAGAAATTGGAGGACTGAGCTACTGAATATCAAGACTTACTATAAATCTACAGTAACCAAGACAGTATGTTATTGACAGAGAATAGACATACAGATCCATGGAAAAACATAGAGTCCAGAAATAAATTCGGGTATTTGGTTTTATGTAAAAGTGCCAAGGCAATTTGAAAAGGACGTGTGGTAGGCAGAATTTTGGCTCTTATGATCTTTGCGCCTTTGTGTTATGTCTCTGTATATTATGTTTCATGGCAAAGGGACTTTGAAGATGTAATTGAAGTTACAGACCATAAATAGGGAGATCATCCTGGATAATCCACATGGGCTGAATATAACATATAGGTTCTTAAAAGCAGCAACAGAAGGCAGATGTGTCAATCAGATAGATGTGACAGAAGAGGAGGCAGGAGACATTCAAACTGTGGTGGTACTTGACCAACCATTGCTGGCACTGAAGATAGAAGAAAAAAGACACAAGAATGGGGGTGGCCTCTAGAAGTTGGTAACAACCCTCAGCTGACAACCAGTAAGGAGACATGGGCCTCATTTCTACAACCACAAGAAACTGAGTTCTGCTAATAACCTGAATGAGCAAAGTGGATTCTCCCTTAAAGCCTCCAGAAAGAAACACAGCCCTGAGAACCCCTTGATTTTGGCCTGGTGAGACCCATGTTATATTTCTGAACCACAGACAGTAAGACAATAAATTTATGTTGAGTTAAGCTCCTAAGTTTTTGGGAATTGTTAATAAAAAACAAATACAGTAAACAATAGTATTTTTAACAAATGGTGCTTGAACAACTAGATATCCTTATGTAAAAATATAAATCTCAAATTTTACCCCATACCATAAATAAAAATTGACACAAACTTAAAAATCTAAAGATAAAAGATAAAACATCTGGAAAAAACATAATATCCTATCATAAAATATATTTCCTTAATCTAGAGCTAGCCCAATATTTCTTATATAGGACACAAAAGGCAAGAATTATAAAATTAAAAAATTGATAAATTTAAATTCATTTAAATAAAAAAATCTTCTCTTTGGAAGACACTACTAGTAAAATGAAAAAGTAAAATACATACTGGGAAAAAATATTGGTAGAACATGTATCCAACCAAGGATTTATATATAGATCATAGAAAGAACTCCTACAAAACAATAATGAAAAGGTAAATAACCCAATAAAAGTGGCAAAAATTTGAATATCATCTCACAAATGAAGATGTAGAAATTATTAATAAGCACACAAATAGATGCTCAACATTATTAGTCATAAGGGAAATTAAAAATTAAAACTCTACTGAGATGCTACTATGTACCATTAGAATAGCTAAAGTTAGCAAGACTGACAATACCAAGAGTTGACAGGGATGTAGGGCTCCTGGAACACTTATATCTTGTTTGTCAGAATCTAACACAGTACACACACTGTGAAAATTATCTCAGACATTTCTTATGAATTTAACGTACATTTACTATATGACCCAGAAATTCCACTCCTCAGTATTTAACCAAGAGAAATGAAAATATATGTCCATATAAAACTTGTATTCAAATATCCATAGCAACTTTCTTTACAGTTGCCAGTATCTGGAAAAATCCTAATGTCCCTCAATAGCTAAGTGGATACTGAAATTGTGATATATTTACACAATGGAATACTATTTAAAAATAAAAAGGGATTATCTACTGATTCACATGACAATGGGGTTAATCTCAGAAATATTACTTTGAGTGAATGAGGCCAGTCAGAAAAGTGTACATATGGCATTAGTCATTAATATTCATTTTTAGAATAGCCAAAATAATTTATAGTGACAGAAAGCAGATTAGAGGTTTCCTCTGTTCAGCAGAAGGAGTTGGAATTTATGTGCACAGTGACATGAGGAGACTTTTAAGGTGTTAGGAATATTTCTTTTCTCGATTGCAGCAGTGGTTACATGGTCTTATACGTTTGTGAAAACTCCTCAAATTGTAGTTTTAAAATGGGTTCATTTTATGTATAAATTATAACTCCATAAAGTTGATTTAAAATATGATTTGTATGGGAAAACAAACAACAATAACAATGAAACACTTAGATGATATTCTGAAGCTTAACAAATTCTAAGCATCTAATTTTAGCTTCCAAGACACTGTCCAATTTGACCCAAACCCACATTTTCATACTTCTCTCCTGCCACTGACCTGTATACACCAAAAGTAATTTGTAAGTTTACAGGAAAACATAATTATTTGTTCTGATATTTTCTACCTTCTCTCCTTTCTTTTCAGACTCTCTATCTCTCTCTCTTTTTGCATCTGATCTTCTTTCTCTTAACTCCATGTGTTCAGACTTACTTCCATAAGCTGCATGGTCCACTTAAATGTCAACTTCTTTATGACACCTTTCCTGAATCCTCTCCTTTTGTATGTACTTCTCATGATCTGCCCTAAACTTCCCATTTTGTATTACATTTGCTTACATAAATCTTATTAGAACTAAGATACATATTTTGCTACCTGTCATAGTACTTTGTCCATTTTATTGAGTATAAGAGCCCCTATATAAACACAAAATGCATGAACAAATGAATGAATTAATATATGAATATGAAAAGGTGTAAGAGACAAAAAGTATAGTAACAAAAGTGTTCATTGTTCAACAAAAATTTGTGGTTAAATAGAATTTTTCTCTCCTATTTTTAGTTACAATTTTCAAGATGTAATGAAAAAATTCTGTCAAGCATCCATGGACATATTAAGTACAATGGATGATTGTCACAATTCAGAAGAACAATTTTCAAATAATGAGAATATCCCTTGGAAAATATTGTGGCATTGACAACTGTATGCCTCAGAAAATTAATTGGTCTTTTAAATATCCAAATTTCTTTATCTCATGCTGAAATGGTGACCACTGCATGGAGCTATGACATATTGTTACATTTTGGTCATTCTCTATTTTTCAGAGTTAAATAGTATTACTATACCTTCTCTCTTCTCTCTCACCCCGACCTCCTTTACAAATCCCTTATGTTTGGGATATCTTTGTCATTTTCAAGAAGTATTTTTACAAAGGTGAATGTTCAAATGATTTTATTGCTGCGATTGGTAAGCATCCTTACTATTTTGTTAAAAATTAAATGAAGACCCATGGAGTCTAAAGAAAATGGATTTCCATGTTTCCTCTTTGCTCTTGAGAATAATTTATGAAGTACAAACACATTTATAAACTGGGATACCATACACTAGGGAAAATAAGTTACAATTTATCTATTATCAGTGGTTTGCATTATAAAACGGTCTCTACCAAATTTACATGGTGACTTTAACCACATAATGTCAGATGATGAGAAATGGGAAAAGCAGACTTCTATTTGTTATCCATGTCAAAAACCTTCAAGTAGTTTGGAATCATGTGTCTATTTTACATGGTTGAATCTCAAATTATATCACCACAACTGAATTCAGTTCCTTAAAGGGTATTTTGTTCAGAGGAACATTATTTCTGCTGTATTTTCATATGACTTGAGCTATTTATTCAACTTATGTTTTAACAAAATGACACAAAAATAACAGCATCACAGAATTGAGGTTGGTTTTTAATCTGTATTTATTGTACCAATCATAAAAATCACAGCCTGGATTTTTTCAAAAATTTCAAATGTATTTGTGTTAAGTTTAGGGTCATCCTGCCCTTGAATTTTCCATTGAATACAACCTCATGGTGCCCTAAATACTGTAAGAGGGTAAGTATACCTTTTCACATCATCTGGAAGTAATTCAGCAATAATCTGAAATAGCTAGTGCAATTCTCACTGTGATTACAAAAATTTAGAGAAAATCTTCAACAAAAGCAAGGACCGTCCAACAAATTGGTACAGTTATCAGCATGACCAGCCAAGGGGTAAACTGCATTTAAATAAAATAGGCCTTTAATTTTCTATCCACGTCCTATTCCTTGCCCTTGTTCAAGGACATTCTCCAGATTAAAATCCTTCTTTGGTTTGTCATTGCCTATAAGTAGGGTTTGCTTGGGGCAATTCCAGTTTATACTTGTAATCTTTGCCTTATCATTAATAGTTCCACCTTTCATTCTCAAAATTGTGCCAGTAGAAGACATATTATATGGTTAGCCTATCTATAGGATAGAATCACTAATACTATTTATGAATTTCTTTATAATATGGCCCCAGGCTATACTTCTCATTCTATCTCTTCTACTTGTACCTTACCCTCCAGACACATGAAACTATTTACTCTACCTTGAAAATCCCATGCACTGCTATACCTTTATATTCTTGCACAAATAGTTCTTCTTGTCTGAGCTGTACTTCCTCTGGTTTTTCACATAATTATTTCTTATTCATTCTTAAAGGCACAAACACTAAGTCCTTTGGGTTGACTTACCTAATTACCCTGGGCTAAGAATGAGAAGGCAGCTTCAACTTGTTTTGTCACAAATGGATTGTTAAATATTTTTCAGTTCAGTGAGAAAGTGCCTTGGAGCCATTAGAAAAGGAGTTCTGCCACAGGCAAGGGAGCAGAATGTGGCAAGTGAGTCTGCTACTTTATGATTGCTGCCCTAAGCAGTGTTTCATGCCCTCTGCTCTGTGGTTTGGGACATTTAATTTGTTTATATCCTTTATATCACTATGCTAGCAGAATTATAAGAAAGACTTCAAGGTTTCCACTCTCTGATATATATGTTCTGTATAATCCTCTTCCCTTGAGTGTAGGTAGGGCCTGTGAATATAATGGTATATCACTCCCATTATTATTAAGAACTAATCAGTTAAATTTGAGTTAATCAAAAATGATATTCTGGGTGGCCTGACCGAAGCAGGAGAGACTTTAAAAGGAACTGAGTCTTTCCTGAATTCAGAATTTTGAAGTGTAAGAGTGCGAGAAGGTCTATAGAAGATGACATGTCTCAAGGAAACTAGGGTGGCCTCTAATAATTAAGAGAGTAGCTGAAAGAGAGCTGAGAGTAGCTGGCTAATAGCTAACAAAAAAACAGATCTCAGTCCTGCAGCTGCAATGAATTTAACTTTTCTAGCAACCTAAATGATCTTTAAAAAGGATCGTGACCTCCAGATTAAAACACAGTTCAACCAATCCCTTGATTTCATCCTGGTGAATCCTTGATCATAGGATCCAGCTAACTTGTGATTGGACTTCTGACTTACAGAACTGAGAAGTAAGGAATGGATGTGTAATAAGTTGCTAGGTTTGTAGTTATTTGTTACATAGTAATAGAAAACAAATACAATCACTTAACACATTAATTAATAATTATTTACTTTTGTTTAACAATTATGTAGTTTAATAAACAGTAATAATTGCCGTGAGTTTCTTGAGGACAGGGACTATGTTTTATTTTCTTTATTATGCTCAATCCCCATCAGAATCAGTGTACTAAACGAATATTTAAACTAATGAATGACAGTGCCTAATTTCCTCTTGTTTAGAGCCCTAAGATACAGCTGACCACATGGGTGCAGTTACCCTAGATAATGTCCCACATCATGGATGTCTCCCTCCTACTTTTTTCCCCTACCCATATTTATCTACTGGCAGGTTCTGGTTATTAGAAATCCATCCTCTGCTTTTTTTTTTTTTTTATCAATAGCTGCTATCCTTTCTCAATAGGGTTCTAGAGAGAGAATTAAGCACAAAAATGCTCTAAGGTATTTCTTGAATGTAATAAAATAACTTTACCTCTGCATCTAGAATGGTTCTAGTTCTGTACCATCTCTGTGAAAATTGAGAGAAGAATTGGTCAAATAATTTTTTTTATGTTCTCTGTTTTAGTTGAGGAACCCATTCACTCTAAACACGAATGGCTTTATATATTATCCCTCCTAGTACCAATTTTTTTATTAAAAAATCAAAGATTTTTGGAGACTTTGTTTCCAGTGGAATGAACATACTAGAATTATTTCAAGTACCACACAAAGTTACCCATTAACTATTTTGGATTAGTGTTCAGAATTCTTCAAATAATTGTACATAATCCATTTCTAGGACCAGCTGAAAGTCCCAGACCTTTACATCCAAAATTAAATATCAAATTCAACAGCCCTTTCTACTCTGTGAATGTTGATATTTGTATATATTTTTGCACAATTTTTAATTGCTTATTTAAGATACAGAAGTAAGCATGGTATGATGCATATTTCAAAATTGTCCTCCAAAAAGGTGGCATAATTTTAAATCACTCAAGAAATATATAGGCTGATCATTTTCTGCATTCCAATCAAAAATATTCACCAGCTTGTTTAGAGAGGGACATCATCAAGATAATGAAATAGGTGGGTCCTGACTTCAGTCCCCCTCACAAGTAGACCAACTAGCAACTATTCATAGACAAGGTACCATTGTGAATATTTCAGAACCTGGGGGGTGTGGCTGAAGCAACTACTTGAATGACAGAGACCAAGAAAGATCTCATTAGAAGGGTAAGAGGAGTGGTTTCACTTTGACCACAGCACCTCTCCTCCAGGCCATCACAGAACCACACTGAAAAGGCTCCTTGGGCCTAAGATTTCTCCAGTGGAAAAAAAAAAACCCCAAGGTAGACATTCAGTTTCCCCAGCATTGCAGGACACTTCCTGGGAGACCTACTTGGTTTTCAACTCCCAGTGATCATTGGCGGAATCTGTGGAGCTGGGCCACTGGGGATCAGATAGAAATAGAGAAAGGTGTAAGGGTTTAAAGCAACCAGTGCTCAGATGGTGGGCAATATTACTGCAGGTGGTGATCCCTGAGCAAAGTTCTGATCCAGTGGCTCGGCCCATTTGCAGAGCCTACCTGGTGGTTTTGTCTGCTGAGGGAGCTCAATAGGCTGTTCTGCCTACTTTGGGTCCCTAGCCAATCTATCATACTGGCAGTGGAGCCCCTCCTACAACCCCACTCAGGGAGGGAAGCAAGTTCACATCTCTGTCCAACTGCTTAGCATAGCCTCTGGCCTACCCCACCAGAAAACCTGGCCATAGATGTCTGGCAGCCATGGAGCACATTCTATGGCCCACCTGGACAGGGAAGCAAGTTAGCAGCCCAGCCTAACTGTTGAGCATAGCCTTCAGTCCTGCTCAACGAGGAAGCCTAGTCAGGGAACCAGGGTAGCTACAGAACCCATCCTATATGCTGCTCACAACAGATGCCCAGCCTATGGCCCTGTCCAATTTTTGAGCAAGGCCTGTGGACTTGCCCAGGCAGGAAGCCCAGCCAGTGACCCAGCCCAATCACGGAGTATAGTCTGTGGTCTCATCCAGCCAGGGAGAATGGGCAGTGACCCTACTCCACTGCAGAGCATAGCCTCCAGCCTGACCCAAATGTGGGGTATTATTTGAGGCCCCACCTGACCAGAGAATGGCTAGCAAAGGTGTCCAGCAGTAGAACACAACCAGCAGGCTGCCAGACTATGGAGCTCAATCTGTGGTACTGCCTAACTTTGGGCATAGCCTGTGGCCCTGCCTAAATGCAGAGTCTAGCCAGTGATACCATCTGGTCAGGAGACATAGCCTGAGGCCTTACCCAGCTAAGATCAGTTGGGAGCCCAGCCTATAGACTTGCCCAATCACAGAGTCCAACCAGCAGCAGTGCCCTGCCACAGAACATAGTCTGTGACCCTGCTCAACCAGAGGTGATTATGAAGCCCAGCTAGTGGCCCCACCTGAATATGGAGCCCAGCTAGCAAGCCCACTCCACCACAGATCCCAGCCAGCAACATCCACACCCCCAAACTTAGAGCAGGAGCATTTCCCTTGGCCAACTAGAGACCCTAACAGCAAGCCCTGATTACCCACAGATAATACCAGCTGACCTCTCCATAATCCTAAACTGAGTTGACTGGTGAAGGCCTTTCCCTGCTGAAGGGAATCTATAAAGTTTGGAAGGGGAGAATGATTATTCAAATATACAGAAACCAATGAAAGGATGCACAAATCATGAAATAATCAGAAGAACATGACACCACCAAAGTAAACTAATAAAGCTCCAAAAACTGATCCTAAAGAAGTGGAGACCTAAGAACTGCTTGAGAAAAAGTTCAGTATAATCCTCTTAAAGAAGGTCAGTAAACTACAAGAACACACAGACAAAATGAATTTAGGAAAACAATGCATGAACAAATTAAGAAGTTCAATTTGTTTGAAAAGAAATAGAAACCATAAAAAAACAAAAATCATAGAGCTAAAAAATACATAATGAAGAGCTCAATAGAGAGCTTCAACAGCAGATTCCACCAAGCAGAAGAATGAGTTAATGGACTCAAATCATTTGAAATTATTTAGTCAAAGGAGCAAAAGAGCAAAGAATAAAAGAAGGTAAAGAAAATCTAAGGAATTTATGAGATACTATCAAAGGCAACAATATGTACATTATGGGACTCCCAGAGGGAGAAGACAGAGAGAAAGGGACAGAAAATCTATTTAAAGAAATAATGGCTGAAAATGTCACAAATATAGGGAAAGAAATGGAAATCTAGATTTATGAGTTTTAAAAGTCCCCTTCTACATTCATTGCAGCATTATTTACAGTAGCCAAATATGGAAACAACCTAAGTGGCCATCAATAGGTGAATGGATAAAGAAGAAGTGATATATATATATATTCCAATGTGGGGCTCGATCCCAGGACACTGAGATCATGACCTGAGCTGAAGGCAGACGCTTAACTGACTGAGCCACCCAGGCACCCCAGTAAATGATTCTTTTAATGTACTATTGGATTCAATTTGCTAGTACCTTGTTGAGAATTTTTGCATCCATGTTCATCAGGGATATTGGCCTATAATTCTCCTTTTTAGTAAGGTCTTTGTTTGGTTTTAGAATCAAGGTAATGCTGGACTTGTAGAATGAGTCTGGAAGTTTTCCTTCCATTTTCATTTTTGGAAACAGTTTGAGAAGAATAGGTATTAACTCTTCTTTAAAAGTCTGGTAGGGGCGCCTGGGTGGCTCAGATGGTTAAGCGTCTGCCTTCGGCTCGGGTCATGATCCCAGGGTCCTGGGATCGAGCCCCGCATCGGGCTCCCTGCTAGGCGGGGAGCCTGCTTCTCCCTCTTCCTTTGCCTCTCTCTCTCTCTCTCTCTCTGACTCTCATGAATAAATTAAAAAAAAAAAAGTCTGGTAGACTTCTTCTAAGAAGATATCTGGCCCTGGACTTTTGTTGGTTGGGAGATTTTTGATTACCAATTCAATTTCTTTGCTGGTTATGGGTCTGTTCAAATTTTCTACTTCTTCCTATTTCAGTTTTGGTAGATTGCATGTATCTATGAATTTATCAATTTCTTCCAGATTGTCCAATTTGTTGGCATATAATTTTTCATAATATTAAAATTGTTTGTATTTCTGTAGTGTTGGTTGTTATCTCTCCTCTTTCATTCATGATTGCATTTTTTGGGTCCTTTCTCTTTCCTTTTGATAAGTCTGGCTTGGAGTTTATCAATTTTATTAATTCTTTCCAAGAACAATCTCCTGGTTTCATTGATCTGTTCTACTGTGGGTTTTTTTTGTGTCGTTTCTACACCATCTATTTCTGCTCTAATCCTTATTCCCCTTCATCTGCTGGCTTTAGGCTTTATTTGCTGTTCCTTTTCTAGTTCCTTTACATGTAAGGTTAGGTTGTGTATTTAAGACTTTTCTTTCTTCTTGAGGTAGGCCTGTATTGCTATATAGTTCCCTCTTATGACTATATTTGCTACATCCCAAAGGTTCTGGATGTTGTGTTTTCATTTTCTTTTGCTTCCATGTATTTCTTTATTTCTTCTTTAATTTCCTACTCAACCATTCATTCCTTAGTAGGGTGTTGCTTAACCTCCATGTATTTGTGGTCTTTCCAGAGTTTTTCTTGTGGTCTTTCCAAAGTTTTCTTGTGGTTGACTTCAAGTTTCATAGCGCTGTGGTAAGCCAGTAATTCTGGCTTCATGAAAATAGCTGAAATTTCAGCAACCCCTCTTATATTTCTGAAAGGATTTTTAAAGTATTATTTCTTCCTTGATATTTGATGGAATTCACCATTGAAACCACCATCTGGGTCTAGAGTTTTCTTTTTGAGAAGGTATTTTATTACAAATACCATTCCTTTAATGAATGTTATTTTATTTATATTTGCTATGTTTACCTGGGTCAGTTTGAATCCTCAAGGAATTTGTCCATTTTATCAAAGTTAGCAAATTTATTGGCATAAATATATTTGTTCATAATATTCCATTATTCTTTTAAAATCTTTTGAATCTCTAGTTATTTTCTCCTTTGCATTCCTGATGTTGCTAATTTGAGTGTCCATCCTTTATTTCTTAATCTATTCAACAAAAGCCTTAGCAGTTTCACTGACTTTTGATTTTTTTTTTTTTATAAGACTCAGCTTTTGGTTTCCTCTATTATGTATTCATTTTCTCTGTCATGGGTTTCTTCTCTTATCTTTATTCTTTTCTTCTATTGTAGGATTGCTTTGCTTGTTTGTTTTATACATTCATAAATGGCATTCTAACTAATTGATCTTAAACTTTCTTCTTTTATAACATGACCTTTTAATGCTATATAATTTCTTCTTCATTATCTGTATCTTACATTTATTCATTTCAAAATATTTTCTAATTTCCCTTGTGATTTCTTATTTGAGCACAGGGTGTTGTATAATTGCCAAATATTTGGGTATATTTCAGGTATATTTTAGCTATTGTCTTCTAATTTAATTTTATTCAGATTTAGAGGAAATATATAGCATGTTTTAATATGTTTACCTTTATCAAGATTTGCCATGTGTCACTGAACATGGTCTACCTTGGAGAATGTCCTTATACACCTGGAAAGAATATGTATTCTGCTGTTGTTTTGTAGAAGAGTTCTACAAATATCAATTAGTTCAATTTTTATGGTGTTTTTTATGTCTCCTATATCCTAATTTATTTTTATAATTTTTTATTACCTAGAAAGAAGTGCTAAGATATCCAATTAAAAATGAGAATTTGCCTATTTTTTCTTTCCTTTCTGTCATTTTCTGTGTCATGTATTGTGAAAATCTGTCATTAGGTACGTACACATTTAGGACTGTTAGTCCGAAAGAATTGAACTGCTCTACTCATAAAATGGCCCTCTTAACTTCTGATATTTATTGTCCTAAAATTTACTCTGTCTGATATTAATATAGCCAATCCAGCTGTGTTGTGATTAAGATTTGTATAGAATGTTTTATTCTATCATTTGACTTGTAAATTATCTGCAATCTTTGTTTTGTTTTTTTTTTACTTATTTATTTATTTGAGAGAGCGAGAATGAGAGAGAGAGAGAGTACATGAGATGGGGGAGGGTTAGAGGGAGAAGCAGGCTCCTCACCGAGCAGGGAGCCCGATGCGGGACTCGATCCAGGGACTCCAGGATCATGACCTGAGCCGAAGGCAGTCGCTCAACCAACTGAGCCACCTAGGTGCCCGCAATCTTTATGTTTAAAGTGAGTTTTCTCATAAAGTTAGATCTTACTTTTTAAGCTACTTCTATAATCTCTGACTTTTAATTTGAGTGTTCATAAATTTTTTGTTTAATGCAATTTTTTATGTTGTTGGCTTTCAATCTACCATTTCCTATGTTTTTCTATTTGCCTCATATCTTATTTGTTCACTAATTTCCTGCATTTGAGGCAATTATTACTTTTTTTATATTCCATTTTATCTCTACTTTTTACTTAATAGCTATTCCACTTTGTTTCTTTTTAATTTATTATTAAAGTATAATTGACATACAATGTCACATTGCTTTCAAGAGTATAATATATTGGTTCAACAATTCTATACATTAGTCATGTTCACCATGATAAGTGTAGTTAATATGTCATCATACAATATTATTACAATATTATTGACTATATTCCCTATACTGTACTTTTCATCTCTGTGACTTATTTATTTTATAAATGGAAGTTTGTACCTCTTAATCCCCTTTATCTGTTTTGCTCATCTCCTCATTCACCACTCCTCTGGTAACCACCAGTTTGTGTTCTAGATTTAAGAGTCTTTTTTTTTAAATTTCTTTGTTCATTTGTTTTGTTTTTTAGATTCCACTTATAAGTGAAATCATATAGTATATGTCCTTCTTTGACTTATTTCACTTAGTATAATACACTCTAGGTCCATCCATGTGTGAATGGCAAGATTTCATCCTTCTTTATGTCTGAGTAATAGTACATTGTGTGTGTTGTTTTTTGTTTAGTGTGTGTGTGTGTGTGTGTGTGTATTTCAAATTAGTGTTTTTGTTTTCTTTGTGTAATAAATACCCAGTAGTGGAATTACTAGATAGTATGGTATTTCTATTTTTAATTTTTGAGGAACCTCCATGGTGTTTTCCACAGTGGTTGCACCAATTTACATTTCCACCAACATTGCATAAGGGTTCCCTTTTCTCCACATCCTCACCAACACTTGCTATTTCTTGTCTTTTTGATACTAGCCATTCTGACTGGTGTGAGGTACTATCTTATTGTGGTTTTGATTTGCTTTCCCTGATGATTAGTGATATTGAGCATCTTTACAAGTGTCTGTTGGCTTTCTATAGGTCTTCTTTGGAAAAAAATGTCTATTCAAGTCCTCTGCCCATTTGTATCTGGATTGTTTGTTTCTCTGGTATTGAGTTGTATAATTTCCTTATGTATTTTGGACATTAACCCCTTATTGAATATATTATTTGGAAATATCTTCTTTCATTCAGTAGGTTGCCTTTTTGTTTTGTTGATGGTTTCCTTTGCTATAGAAAAGCTTTTTTATTTTTGTGTAGTCCCAATAGTTTATTTTTATTTTTTAATTTTTTTATTATGTTCAGTTAGCCAACATCTAGTACATCATTAGTTTTTGATGCAGTGTTCAATGATTCATTAGTTGTGTATAACACCCAGTGCTCACCAAAACATGTGCCCTCCTTAATACCCGTCACCCAGTTACCCCATCTCCCCACTCCCTCCTTTCTGTAACCCTCAGTTTGTTTCCCGGTGTCCAGAGTCACTCATGGTTTGTCTCCCTCTCTGATTTCTTCCCCTTCAGATTTCCCTGCCTTCCTCTATGGTCCTCCACGCTATTCCTTATGTTCCACATATGAGTGAAAACATGATAATTGTCTCTCTCTGCTTCACTTATTTCACGTAGCATAATCCCCTCCAGTTCCATCCATGATGATGCAAATGGTAGGTATTCATCTTTTCTGATGGCTGGGTAATATTCCATTGTATATATGAACCACATCTTCTTTATCCATTCATCTGTTCATAGCAGCAATGTCCACAATAGCCAAACTGTGGAAGGAGCTGAGATGTCCAATAGTTTATTTTTGCTTTGATTTCCCTTGCCTCAGGAGACATATCTAGAAAACTGTTTCTATGGCTAATGTTAGAGAGATTACTGCCTATGTGTTCTTTTAAGAGTTTTATAGTTTCAGGTCTCACAGTTAGGTCTTCAATCCACTTTGAGTTTATTTTTGTGTATGGTGTAAGAGAGAGATACAGTTTCATTCCTTTGCATGTAACTGTTCAGTTTTCCCATTTATTTTAAGGATTGTCTTTTCCCCATTGTATATTCTTGCCTCCTTTATCATAGATTAACTGACTGTATAGGCATGGGTTTATTTCTGGGTTCTCTAGCCTGTTTCATTGATCTATATGTCCATTTTTGTGCCAGTACCATGCTGTTTTGATTACTTTAGCTTTGTAATATATTTTTGCAATCTGCAAAATTTTGTTCCTTGTTCTCAAGATTGCTTTGGCTATTTGAGGTCTTTTGTGGTTTCATACAAATTTTAGGATTAGTTGTAGTTCTGTGGAAAATGCTATTGATATTTTGATAGGGATTGTCTTTAACCTGCAGATTGCCTTGGGTAGAATGTACATTTTAACAATATTAATTTTTCCGATCCATGAGTATGGTAAATCTTTCCATTTGTTTGTGTCATCTTCATTTTCTTTCATCAATATCTTACTTAGGTCTTTCACCTCTTTGGTTAAATTTATTCCTGGGTAATTTTTTTGGTGCAATTGTGAGATTGTTTTCTTAATTTCTCTTTCTGCTACTTTGCTATTAGTATACAGAAATGCAACAGATTTCTGTATATGCATTTCATATTGTGCAACTTTACTGAATCAATTTATCAGTTCTAATAGTTTGTGTGTGTGTGTGTGTGTGTGAGTCTTCAGGTTTTTCTATATATAGTGTCATTCCATCTTCAAATAGTGACAGATTTACTTCTTCCATACAAATTTGGATGACTTATTTCTTTTTCTCATCTGCTTGTTGTAGGTACTATTTCTAGTACTATGTTGAATAAAAGTGGTGAGAGTGGACATACTTGCTTTGTGTTTTATCATAGAGGAAAAGATTTCCGTTTTTTCACCATTAAGTATGATGTTACCTGTGGATGTTCATATATTGCTTTCATTATGTTGGGATATGTTTTTCAAGAGTTTGTCAAGGGTTTTTATCATGAATGGATGTTGTATTTTGTTAAATTATTTTTTTTACATCTATTGAGATGACCATATAGTTTTTATCTTTCCTTTTGTTAATGTGATGTATCACATTGATTGATTTACAAATATTGAACCATCCTTTCATCCCTGGAATACATTCCACTTGATGATGGTGAATTATTCTTTTAATATATAGTTGAATTTGGTTTGTTAATATTTTGTTAAGGATTATTGCACCTATGTTAATCAGAGATATTGGCCTGTAGTTTTATTTCTTTTCTTTTCTTTTTTTTTTAGTGCCTTTGTCTGGTTTTGGAATCAGCATAATGTTGGCTTTGTAGAATGAATTTGGAAGTTTTGGTTCCTCTTCTATTTTTTGGAATAGTTTGAGAAAAACAGGTATTATCCCTATTTTAAGTGATTGATAGAATTCACCTGTTAATCCTTCTGGTCCTAGACATTTATTTTTTGGTAGTTTTTTGATTACCAATTCAATTTTGTTACTAGTATTTAGTCTGTTCAAATTTTCTATTTCTTCTTGATTCAGTTTTGGAAAACTATGTTTCTAGGACTTTATCCATTTTTTTTAGGTTGTCTAATTTGTTAGCATATAATTTTTCATAATCTCTTAATTTTTTGTATATTTATGTATTGGATATTATTTCTCCTCCTTCATTTCTGATTTTATATATTTGAGTCCTCCATCTTTTTTTTTTTTCACTTGATGAGTTGTCTAAAGGCTTATCAATTTAGTTTTTTCTTTTCAAAGAACCAGGTCTTGGTTACATTAATTTTTTGTATAGTTTTCTTTGGTCTGTATTCAATTTATTTCTGCTCTAATCTTTATTATATTCTTCTTTCTACTAGTTTGGGCTTTGTTTCCCCCTTATCTAGTTCCTTTGGGTGTAAGGTTATGTTGTTTATTTGAGATTTTTATTGTTTTGTGGGGTAGGCCTGTATCACCATAAACTTCCCTTTGGTGCTCCTATATTGGGTGCATAGATACTTACAATTGTTATATCCTCTCATTAAATTGATCTCTTTATTATTATTTTAATTTAAATTCAATTAGCCAATGTATAGTATATCATTAGTTTTTGGTATAATGTTCAGTGATTCATTAGTTACATATAACACCCAGTACTCATCAAGTCACTGCCCTCCTTAATACTCATCACCCAGTTACCCCATCCCCCCCACCCACCTCTGTTTCCACAACCCTCAGTTTCTTTCCCAGAGTCAAGAGTCTCTTATGGTTTTCCTCCCTCTCTGATTTCTTTCCCTTCAGTTTTCCTTCCCTTCCCCTATTGTCCTCTGCACTATTCCTTATGTTCCACATATGGGTGAAACCATATGATACTTGTCTTTCCCTGATTGACTTATTTCACTTAGCATAATACCTTTCAGTGCCATCCATGTTGATGCAAATAGTAAATATTGATCTTTTCTGATGGCTGAGTAATATTCCATTGTATATAGGGACCACATCTTCTTTATCCATTCATCTGTTGAAGGACATCTCATTCCTTCCACAGTTTGGCTATTGTGGACATTGCTGCTATGGACATTGGGGTGCAGGTGCCCCTTCTTTTCACTACATCTGTATCTTTGGGTAAATACCCAGTAGTGCATTGCTGGGTCATAGGGTAGCTCTATTTTTAACGTTTTGAGGAAACTCCATACTGTTTTCCAGAGTGGTTGTACAAGCTTGCATTCTCACCAACAGTGTAAGAGGGTTCCCCTTTCTCCACATCCTCACCAACATTTGTTGTTCCTTGTCTTGTTAATTTTAGCAATTCCAACTGGTGTAAGGTGGTATCTCATTGTGGTTTTGATTTTATTTCCCTGATGGCAAATGATGTGGAGCGTTTTTCATGTGTCTGTTAGCCATTTGTATGTCTTCTTTGGAGATGTGTCTCTTCATGTCTTCTGCCCATTTCTTGACTGAATTATTTGTTTTTTGGGTGTTGAGTTTGAGAAGTTCTTGATAGATCTTGGATACCAGCCCTTTATCTGTAATGTCATTTGCAAATATCTTCCCCAATTCCATAGGTTGCCTTTTAGTTTTATTGATTGTTTCTTTGCTGTGCAAAAGCTTTTTATCTGATGAAGTCCCAAAAGTTCATTTTTGCTTTTGTTTCCCTTGCCTTTAGAGACATGTTTTGTAAGAAGTTGCTGTGGCCAAGTTCGAAGAGGTTGCTGCCTGTGTTCTCCTCTAGGATTTGATGGTTCCCTGTCTCACATTGAGGTCTTTCATCCATTTTGAGTTTTTCTGTATGGGGTAAGAGAGTGGTCCAGTTTCATTCTTCTGCATGTGGCTGTCCAATTTTCCCAGCATCATTTATTGAAGAGACTTTTTTCCACTGGATATCCAATGGCCAGATGGTTTTAAAATAAATTGATTATTGTTTCACTGAGCAGCAGAGCTGTAAAAAAGGCAGAGGACAAGTAAACCAGCTACTCTTATTTTTCATAAAATTAAGCCTGAGGTTTTGATGTACTTTAACTTCATCTATCAAAATATTTCTTATTGCAAAATATATGTTGATCACAAAATTATTTAATGAAACCTGAAGATTCTGAATGGCTAATTTTTATTACAAAAAGATAAAAGTCTAAGCATGTGGAAAAACAAGATTATTTTATATTTGATACATTTGCCCAACCCATATTCAGAAAGCTATATTTAAGTATAATTTTAAAATTTCACTTAAGAGATTTCAAAAATTTTTTAGATTTTTTTTCTTTGGGGGCTTATTTATGTTTTTAGAACTACATTTACCTTTTAAAAAATATATAAGTGGCTTCCAAAAAGGATACAGTTTAAAGGATCAGACAAGTAATGCTTAAGCTAAATAAAATATAATAAAAATAAATTTTATTGGTAACCTGGAAATACAATGAACTTTTACCTTAAAAAATCAGATCACAATTTATGATATTGTCTGAATTAATAGCTTTCATTATTTAACAAAAGTCACTTACATTTCTTTTTTTTTTTTTAAAGATTTTATTTATTTATTTGAGACAGAGAGAATGAGAGAGAGAGAGCACATGAGAGGGGGGAGGGTCAGAGGCAGAAGCAGGCTCCCTGCCGAGCAGGGAGCCCGATGCGGGACTCGATCCAGGGACTCCAGGATCATGACCTGAGCCGAAGGCAGTCGCTTAACCAACTGAGCCACCC
>NC_138385.1:20853479-20860026 GCF_054177405.1 Leptonychotes weddellii
TCACTTACATTTCAATACAAAATAGGAGTAGTATAATTCAGGAAACCAATTTAATAGCACAGCAAAATTCTGATTTAGAAACTGATGCTTTGTGTGAAAATACTTTTCTAAGTGGAACCTAATGCTTTGTTGGAAAATACTCTTCTAAAGACATGGATGACTTCACTGATGAAAAAAATGAGAATGAAAAGCACACAATGCAGTGCCAATTACATTTGGTTCTACAGATATTTTAAGCCTTCCATTTATAAACCTATAGAGGAATGCAATAATGAGACAGCTTGATCTGATAGGCAACATGACCAGGTAATGGCTACACAGAAAAGTATATATCATGTCATTTATTTTGTAGTTGGCATATAAAATATAGATATGACCACAGAAATTTTTTTGTCCCCTCAATTTTTCAATGTTCTTTTAATATATTTCTTTCAAAACTGCTAATAGGTCCAACTTTGCTGGACTTCGTTTTTGAAGAATTTAATATCAAGGGAATTCTTGCCTTACTTCTTTATATTAAATGAAGCTCTGATTTTTTTTCATTCATTTATTCAGCATCCATCTACTGAACAGTTACAATATTTTTGGGCTATTTTCTAACATTCTTTTCTTTCTTCATTCTTTCTTCCTTGGCAATACAACTCTGACCTTTCTCTCAAATTCCAGTCCTATATTTCCAATGTCCTGATTGATATCTTTCTTGATGTCTCATTGATACTACAAATTATAATATCCAAAACTGAATTCATCATCTCTTCTATCATAATTTTTACTCCATATTAGTCATTTACTTGATTTCTATTTTTTCACCTTCTTACTCATTCCATATATTCAATTATGACTCCTCTGAATATATCACCCATACTGCAAGTATATTCAAAATCATTAAGGGGGACTTCATTTCTCTCCATGATTTCCTAAGTTAACAATGAGAAAACTAGACAAAACATATTAAACAGATGTATTTTTATATTGGAATGTCAAAACCCACAAGATTAAAAGTCCTGCTTCAAGCAAAATGGAAAAAAAAAAAAAGCAAAAGTATCCCTAGATTAAAGGCTATTCTGGTCCTGCCTAACAAACCTAAAGGTAAGTCTTGAAAGAATCAAGCTGAATCTCAATAAGCTAACTATGTCTCAGAATAAAGATCAAGAATATTCATAGGAATACAAAAATATCTGGCACCTAGCAAGGTAAAATTCACATTATGTGGCATTCAGTAAGAAATCATCCAGCAAGCAATAAAGCAAGAAAATAAAATAATAAGGCAAGAACTCAATCAATATAAACAGATTAAAAAAATGATAGAGATGATAGAATTAGGGTCAAGGACATTAAAAGGGCACCTGAGTGGCTCAGTCAGTTAACCATCTGACTCTTGATTTTGGCTAAGGTCATGATCTCAGAGTTCTGAGATTGAGCCCCACGTCAGCCTCTATGCTGGCTGTGGCACCTGCTTAGGACTCTCTCTCTCTGTGTCCCTATCCCCTTCCCTCTAAAAAAATAATTACTATACACATATTTAAGAAGGTAGAGGAAAGATCAAGCATGTTAAGTAGAGAAATGGAAAATACAAAAATTTCAAATAAAATTTGGGAGATGAAAAATAAAATATCTGAGATAAAATATACTGACAGCATTAAAATAGATAAGGAATTATAGGAGAAAATATTAGTGAACTTGTGTAACTACCAATAGAAAATATCTAAAATGAAGCAGAAAAAGAAAAGAGTGGGGAAAAAAATGAAAATAGCACCAGGGAGCTCTGGAACAAACTTCAAAGTAGCCTACTATATGAGTAATTGGAGTCCTCAAATGGGATGAGAGGGGGGTAAGCAAAAAAATATTGAAGAAATCATGGCTATAAAATATGCAAATTTGATAAGTATGTCACAAAGATGGAAAGTATAGCTTAGGGGATATAGTCAATAATATTTTAATAACATGGTATGGTGACTATACTTATCATGGAGCACTGAGTAATGCATAGAATTATCAAATCACTGTGTTGTACAACTGAAACTAATATAATATTGTATGTCAACTATACTTCAATAACAAAAAATAACAAATATCCAAAATATTTTAAAATATCCAAATTTGATAAAAACTATAATAAACCCAGTGATCTAGAAATTCAATAAAATCTAAGCATATGGCATCTGGGGCTCCTGGGTGGCTCAGTTGGTTAAGCATTTGCCTTCAGCTCAAGTCATGATCCCAGGGTCCTGGGATCGAGCATTGCATTGGGCTCCCTGCTCTGCAGGGAGCCTGCTTCTCCCTCTCCCTCTACCTGCCACTCCCCCTGCTTGTGCTCACTCTCTCTCTCTCTGTCAAATAAATAAATAAATATAAAAAATAAAAATAAAAATAAATAAACATATGATATCAAAGACATAATTCATAAAAGAAAAATGATATATCAATCTTTATAAGAATTAGGATTCTCACTCTTCAAAGCAGTGTTAAGTGAATGAAAATACAGATCACAAACAGGGGGAAAATCTTTTGTAAACCTAATATTTGATAAAGGACATATATATATAGAATATAAAAGAAATCTCTCAAAATTCAATAATTTGAAAGCAAACAACCAAATATATATATATATATATATATAAATATATACATATATTTATATATATATATATATACACTGATACCTGGGAGCTCTGCTGCACTCAGGCACCCCCAGTCTTTCTGTGACCCCGAGCATCCTGAGACCACACTGTCCCAGCGAGGGTTCCACCCCCCACTTAGCCACTGGAGTGATATCCCTCAGCGGAGCAGACTTCTAAAAGTTCCGATTTTGTGCTCCACTGCTCTATCACTTGCCAGTGGCCGGCTGATGGAGGCTCCCTCCCCCCGCAGTCTATCTTCCTGAATATCGCCTCTGATTCACTTCTCCGCACGTCCTACCTTCCAGAAAGTGGTCTCTTTTCTGTTCATAGAGTTGCTGCTATTCTTTTCTTTGATCTCCTGTTGAGTTTGTAGGTGTTCAGAATGGTTTGATCCCTATCTAGCTGAATTCCTGGGACCAGACGAAATTTAGGTCTCCGACTCCTCTGCCATCTTGCTCCTCCCCCTACAACTATTTTGAACTAAAAGTTGTTATTGGCTTGGCAAACTACAAAATATTTTTCCAAGGATCACTCAATAGGATAGTGGATTGTTAGTCTAGTTTAATAACTTGATCTGTTTCACGTTTTGAAGCCTATAGCATCATGGAGGACTATTTTTGTGGATGCATACATGACCATATTGTATATTTTTAAAGATTCTTTTACAAGTATTCATATCTTAAGCCTAATGTTGTACTTCAATATTAAAAAAAAAAAAAACTAGCAAAATGCCTTAGTGCTAACAAAGTAATAGGCTCTGATTTATTTGAAATGAGTTCTCTCTCTTGTCTGTTTCCTCCTTCCTCCAATCAATTTCTAAGCTTTATGAAGAAGTTCTTAAAATTGGGATGAGAAACATCAACCATGTGAATGTAGAGGGAGGTAAAACATAAAACAAGCTGTACAAAGCTACTCTACATGAAAATGCTCTTCTACAAGTGTGCTTTGTTCAAATAAATTTTAGCTGACTTATTTAAAGTAACACTGACATGTCAAAATAATTAATAACAACTAACAATTGCATAGCACTCATTGATTTACATAGTGCTTTTGCAGGTTTTGTCTCATTTGGTAGCCTATTATATTTGGACTGGAACATTTCAGGGAATGCTTTGTTTATAGAGTGTTCCTATACACCATAGTCTTGTTACTTGACTAGAACCAGTACAGATATTGCAATCTGGACTTTAGTTCTGAATTTAAAATGTCTCTCATTTTGGCTTTGTGGAGCACTAAGTAGTTCAACATAAGTGGATTTTCCAGATAACTATAGCTTATCATTTAAATCACCAATATTTTTAATTATAATCACTTTTAAGAGGAATCATTATAAAATCTATATAACAGTGTATCATTTTTTACAAGCCGTGTTTGACATGTTTTATAGTTATAAAGTAACACATAACCACATTATAATATTTGGAAAATATAGAAATGTATGAAGAAGAAAACAAGAACATCCATATTCCGACAATCCAAAGGTAAATACTGTTAATATTTCAGTATGATTTCATCCTTTTTACAGTGAAATATATTTCTATGTGTATAAATACAGTTACATATCAATCTTACCCTTTACATTCTGTTTTATCTTACTTTTTAAATCAATATTATATCATGATTATATTTTCATATTGCTTCATGTCTAGACATACTATAAAAATTACTAGTGATTTTCTATATCTTCTTTATCTACCTTTTAATGTAATTGCTATGTAATTGTGTTATAATTTAAATTAATGTTTAATCAGTTTCACAATTATATTTACATTAAAAATTAAAGATGCTTAAATTATAAATAATAGACTTTGATCTAGTCTCATAAATCTATATATCATACTACATAATTTATAAAGGAGAACTGAACAACAGTTCAGTGAATAAAGAAGAATCTATGACATGTATTTGGAGATAATCTTTTATATAGTTATTCTGTGATTATTATACTTGTCTAAAACATGATCTCAATCTTGAGTATCTATGAAAGATTAAAAATAGACACTGTCTAGAAGATTCTTAATAGAGTTAAGCTTAAATACAGCATTCTCTATGTTCCTGAGTATATTTCCCCATATTGAAATATAACATGCTAACAATAAACAAAATACCAGTAAACCAGTAGTTAACCTGATATTAAGCTACACACTAATAGCTTCACACTATTAAGTATGAAGCTGTAAGATATTATAAAGATAGGGAAAAAGGCCTTTGAATTTTCATGAAAAATGAACATATCTCCATATTATGGAATTAGAACACTTCAAGGTGCCTTCCGTCCTTGAGAACCCAGGAAATGCAATATTAAAATGGGGGTGACATCTGCATTTATATTGAGTGATAGGTACAAAGATAGCTACCTACTCAAATATACTTTATTTGGTTCATTCTCGACAGTGAGAAAGACAAATGAGAAATATAAACCCTTAGGGCTTTATTTATACGGTTACATCTGTACATCCATGTTGGCTCTGTTTTTGAAAAGAGAGAGACTGCATAAAAATAGTTATGATAACCCAATGAAGTGCTCAGAGAATGTTGTTAAACACATAGTCAATCATAAACCAATTGGCCCTATATTCTAGGGCCAGTTATTCAGAAATCTCTAATGTAAATTTTCCTTAAAGTTACATACACTAAACCACAGTTTTGTCTTTTCTTTGAATTTTGATGTGGATACAGTAATTCTACAAGTCCCATGAGGACAGAGAACCATGGGAATTTTGTCTTGTATACCTAGCAACAAGCATAGTGCCTGACATTTAGCAGGTGCTTAATAAACACTTGAATGAAAGAATATAGATTGGTTATAAAGTACCTACAAACTAGAAATAAGGCATTCTGGGGAGACAAAATGTAGTTATATATAAGATAATATTCATATGCAAGTATATGTGTATCTAAATTATAAAGTAATTAAAAAACAAAAGTATTATTAAAGAAAGTTTTAATCAATACTCTATCTTCCCTCAAAAGTCTAATTTTAAAAGTATTTTCATTCCCTTAGTGCAATAGGTCTCAGCTAAGAAATTTTTTTTAGCTAAGAAATTTTAAAAGAGCAGTATGATTTAAATAGTTAATAATAGTGTTTAATATTCCCAGGAAATAAAGAAAAACTTTCAGGCATTATGTAAGGAGATACAGAATAGGGGTTAACTACATGTGAATATTATTTCAGGTAGGCCAGGCCTATCCAAAATACTACCCTTAATTTTTTACTATATTTTCTTCTTCTATTTCTGGTACTCATAAGCTGATGTTTTCTATTTTTTAAGGAATGATTTTCAATGTAGTATCTTTGAGAGTTCTGATTACAGTAGATGGGACCTAAGGCAGTGAGAGATATTTGTTGGTATTGGTCATTTTAAATTGAATACTCTTTATTTGTTCTGCATATGTTACATTAGATATTTTCTTTGCTCAAATAAAAGGGAAAATTTTATTTATTTGTTTATTTATTGAAATATTACTGAGCATTATTTTTTTAATTTAATTTAATTTTATTATGTTATGTTAGTCACCATACAATACATCATTAGGTTTTTTTTTTAAGATTTTATTTATTTATTTATTTGAGAGAGAGAATGAGGAAGAGAGCACATGAGAGGGGAGAGGGTCAGAGGGAGAAGCAGACTCCCTGCCGAGCAGGGAGCCTGATGCAGGACTCAATCCAGGGACTCCAGGATCATGACCTGAGCCGAAGGCAGTTGCTTAACCAACTGAGCCACCCAGGCGCCCTACATCATTAGTTTTTGATGTAGTGATCCACGATTCATTGTTGTCGTATAACACGAAGTGCTCCATGCAGTATGTGCCCTCCTTAATATCCATCACCAGGCTAACCCATCCACCCACCCCCCTCCCCTCTAAAACCCTGTTTGTTTCTCGGAGTCTATAGTCTCTCATGGATCTTCTCCACCTCCGATTCC
>NC_138385.1:20860526-20888133 GCF_054177405.1 Leptonychotes weddellii
AAGATCTATAAAGAACTTCTCAAACTCAACACCCAAAAAACAAATAATCAAGTCAACAAGTGGGCAGAAGGTATGAAAAGACACTTCTCTGAAGAAGACATACAAATGGCTAATAGACACATGAAAAAATGTTCATCATCATTAGCCATCAGGGAAATCCAAATCAAAACCACACTGAGATACCACCTTACACCAGTTAGAATGGCCAAAATGGACAGTGAAAGAAACAACAAGTGTTGGAGCGGTTGTGGAGAGAGGGGAACCCTCCTACACTGTTGGTGGGAATGCAAGTTGGTACAGCCACTTTGGAAAACAGTGTGGAGGTGCCTCAAAAATTTAAAAATAGAGCTACCCTATGACCCAGCAAGTGCACTCCTGGGTATTTACCCCAAAGACACAGATGTAGTGAAAAGAAGGGCCATATGCACCCCAATGTTCATAGCAGCAATGTCTGCAATAGCCAAACTGTGGAAAGAACTGAGATGCCCTTCAAAAGATGAATGGATAAAGAAGGTGTGGTCCATATATACAATGGAATATTACTCAGCCATCAAAAAAGATGAATACCGAACTTTTACATCCACATGGATGGGACTGGAGGAGATTATGCTAAGTGAAATAAGCAAGCAGAGAAAGTCAACTATCATATGGTTTCACTTATCTGTGGAACATAAGGAATAACATGGAGGACATTAGGAGAAGGAAGGGAAAAATGGGGGGGGGATTGGAGGGAGAGATTAACCATGAGAGACTATGGACTCTGAGAAACAAACAGGGTTTTAGAGGGGAGGGGGGAGGGGGGATTGGTTAGCCCAGTGATGGGTATTAAGGAGGGCATGTACTGCATGGAGCACTGGGAGTTATATGAAAACAATGGATCATGGATCACCACATCCAAAACCAATAATGTATTTTATGGTGACTAACATAACGTAATAAAATTAAAAAAAAATAAAAAGAAAGTAGCAAAAGTTTGCCTCATGAAAGTAAGATGGGCAGGAGTGTTATAGATGAGGTTATGTAATTCTACACTGTGACCCATGGCTCAGAGTTCCAGGATCTATACTAACCAGAACTCTAGGGAACCATATCTCTACTGTGATGGTGTTACTTTATATTCTATCCATCTTTTTATGTTCATTGAAAGATAGCCACTCAGAAATACGACTGGACAGGCAATTGGTAGTAGCATACTTTCTTCTTCTTTTGTTTTTTTTTAAAGATTTTATTTATTTATTTGAGAGAGAGAATGAGAGAGAGAGAGCACATGAGAGGGGGGAGGGTCAGAGGGAGAAGCAGACTCCCCACTGAGCAGGGAGCCCGATGCAGGACTTGATCCTGGGACTCCAGGATCATGACCTGAGCCGAAGGCAGTCGCTTAAACAACTGAGCCACCCAGGCGCCCTAGCATACTTTCTTCTGGGAACTTGCAAGGCCCACAAATAAACCACTAAAGCTAGGGCCTGGAAATTATAAATTTTCAGAGTACATTATGGAACATGGTTGGATGTGGAAAAAATTATTGAATTAAAGCAAAACCATGTTAAGTACCTGGCAGCTAAAAACCTGAAAATAAGACTAAAATATGCAGACATTAACTTCTCTAACTATGGACCAGAAAAGCTATTCAACCATTCTTTGAGTTTGCAAAGACTGGGACCAAAGGCGAACAACTCATTGGTTCTGTTGCCAAATATTTTGTCTGAAGAGAACTTGCCTCATTTGAAAATGAGTAAAGAGAAAAAACTGAGCACATGGGCTATGAAAAAAATCACAGAAGACTGGGGAAATGGAACATAAAATTCAAAAGAATATCACAGCAAATGAGTCCCTCCAAGATCCAGAAGAAAATCTTATAACTCTTAGACATACTAAACATAGTGGGGGAAAAATACGCCCTGGAGATACAAAAACACAATCATATGGACAACATTCTGAGATAAACAGGCAACAAAAATAGGTGAAAAGGGAGATGGACAAGATAAAGAAGGATTTCAAAAAACTGAAAATGCAATAGAATATCAGGAAATTTAAAATGCATATTGGAATTACTAAGGAGAAGAAATATACTGTAGAATATCAAATTAATAATGTGGAATAAAAATTTAGGAAGTTTTACTAGAGTCCTAAGGAAAGGAAAAAGGGTGAAAATGAGAAGGAAAATTGTGTCTATGTAAAAAAATTAGAGATCAAACCTGTGGATAATTGATATATCTAAGGAACAAATGTGACAGAAATTGTAATAGAAAATATAGTGGAAGACAACTTTCCTGAGTTGAAGAAATACCCGTGTATGCACTTTGAGAGGTCTTCCTAACTTCCAGACAAAAATAATGAAAAGAAACCCATACTAACTTCCGGACAAAAGTAATGAAAACAAACCCACATCTAAATATATTCTGGTTGAATACTTACATTATAAAGGTAATTTTAAAGTGCTGCGGGCATCTGGGAAGGGGAAAATAATAAAGATAATCTTAAAAAGAGAGCTGGCCCCATATTTATCTGTAATATCATGGTCCTGAAGACAATATATGACATCTAAAGAGCTCTGGTAGAAAAAGGATTTGATGTGTCTCTTATATTCAGCCATGATGACTTCCATGTGTAAAGACAATGGAAGTAAATTTTCAGATATAGGAGGATTCAGAAAAATATACTACCCATTTAGACTTTTGAATAAGTTACTTTAGGCCATATTCCAGACAATTGAGAATTTTTTAAAAGTCCAGAATGTGAGAATCATGTTATTATAGAACTAGCATAATTCTCTTTTCTTAGTTTGGACATCATGTTGAGGAAGCATGGTGAGACTGTATTTTTCAGGTGGATTCTGCAGCCTAGAGGTGAGTTTGCAGTAGTTTCCTCAGATGCTATTTTTTTATTTCCACTCCTTTTCTACTATCAGGAAATGTGTTTTTCAAACTGTATCTTTGATCTCACAGTTCAGATGGAATCTTGTCATGTTTAATAACAACTTATAGCAATTATTGATGGTGTACTATTCCAGCACTTGTTAGCAATAGATAAAAAATTTAAATATTCACTGTATCAGAACACTGTGCCAGGAAAGTTAATGGATAATTTTTGTCCTCTACAAAATCATACCTGCTTAAAAAGAATATAATGGACTTATTCATTATAAAGAAACCTGAGTAATAATTTACTGAATCTTTAAAACTCATTGACTGTCTTGATTATAATTGCTGCTATAGATTGATGCTTTGTGGTTTGCTGCATCTAAACTCAGATGTGATAATGATAATGCACTGAGTAATTATTAAAGTAATGGGGGTGGTTTGAGACTTTTGAGATGGATCCTATTCACCAAAATATTTCATTTGCACTGCAAAGTGAAATCTTGAGTAAACAAAAGAAAAGAAGAAAAAAAACAGAATAGTGCATAATCTTCCACCTCAACTTCAACCAACACCCTAATTACATTAAGGTCAATATTGATGATCCAGATACACAACATTATTCACTTATTCATTCAACAGATATTTATTGAATAATTCCTAGGTACAGAACTTTACTGGGACCTAGATACATAGCTGTGATAACCTTGTCTGGTGATCACCTCATTTCAACTTCCTCAGTCTTAGCAAACTTTTTCTTCAAACACATTGTAATATACAAATCCTCATCATTCTACTTTAATGATCTCCTAGATTTAAGTTACTTCACACCCATGACATAGCACAAAGCCAATCATTCCAACAATACCCTTACCATTGTCCTCAATTCCCTTATTGTTTTTATTTTTGCTGATAATTGCTGACTTGTACAATAGACTGTAAGATATATGATGAGAAGGTTGTTGATGAGAAAGTGCCGACAAGCCAAATATATTTTACCAAAACAAAACAGTACAAACATGAAGCCTATTTCCCAGTACTATACTTGCTTCAGAAGCTGGAACTGATTTTACCAATATTATGTGAAAATAAAATAAGGACCAAAAATTGGGACAGAAATAAAAGGTTCTCCCATTCTCTCCATTGACATTTCACCATCTCTTCTTGGGACTTCGGAATTCAGGTCTTTGGTATATGAGATTGAATTCTATCTTTGTAAATATATGTGTAGCTTTTGGGGCCAAAATATAAAAATTACCTTAAAAGGAACTTTTCCTTGTCTGGGTCATACTTGCAAACACTATGCAAGGATTTTATATATGAGTTTACTCACAGTTATCAATTATATGACCTCACAGAAAGTCAGTGACTTCTACCACTGGAGTGATAAATGTGTGTGTGTGTGTGTGTGTGTGTGACCTTCCCATAAACATAACTCCGAGGTTGATGAATTTAGCTTTTACTTTACTTCAAGAAAAGAATTCTCCCAGTCAGTGTCACATACTATGAACTGAGAGTCAATGAGGCTGAAGTAAAGCTATGGAAGCTATACATAGGTTATCTTATTTTAATGTGGTGAGATAATGGGTTCTTATGGACAACCACCAGAAAGTTGGGAGTTACAGAAAGAAGAATTGGTTTAAATAGCTTAGTGGAAGTTTAAACCATTTTACTCTTTGTCCATCTTCTTCCCATTCTTTATTATTATTATTATTAAAAATTTTATTTATTTATTTGACACAGAGAGATAGTGAGAGAGAGAGCACAAGCAGGGGGAGTGGCAGGCAGGCAGAGGGAGAGGGAGAAGCAGGCTCTCTGCTGAGCAAGGAGCCCGATGCGGGGCTAGATCCCAGGACCCTGGGATCATGACCTGAGCTGAAGGCATCTGCTTAACTGACTGAGCCACCCAGTTGCCCCTCTTTATTATTTTATTGTAAATAAATTTCCAGTGTATTTTGGAGAGCCTATTTTTCTACTCTGAATTCAAGTTACTTGAGTTTGAATCCCCACTAAGTCATTCTCTAGCTGTGTGACCTTGTGCTTCAGTTTTCTGAGTTTCCTCATCTATAAAATAAAGGATTCAATTATAATATATATATATGGGCAAACAGAGTTTTTTTTAAAACTCTGTAAAACTCTGTATTTTAGAGAGAGAGAGAGCAAGTAAGGGGATGGACAGAGGGAGAGGGAGAGAGAGAATCCTCAAGCAGAGTCCCCGATGAGCAGGGAGCCCAATGCGGGGCTTGATCCCATGACCCTGAGATCATGAACTGAGCTGAAATCAAGAGTTGGCCAGTTGGCCACTTAACTGGCTGATAGGTAACCAGAGTTTTATCTTTTATATATATATAAAAAATGCATGGCTGCATTTACACATGGGACAAAAATTCATATATTCAGATTAATGAGTTTCACATAGTAAGTGTTCAATAAATATTAGCTGTTTTAATTCTTATATTAGTACTATTTTAAGTCAATAACTATCTTTTTATCTTAATTTTTTAATTTAAATTCAATTAGCCAACATATAGTACATTAGTTTTTGATATAATGTTCAATGATTCATTAGTTACATATAACACCCAGTGCTCATCACATCACATGCCCTCCTTAATGCCCTTAATGCCCATCACCTGGTTACCCCATCTCCTCAATATTTTTCCCTTCTAGTAGAATGATCAAATGGTGTGTAGTATAGGTTTCTAGATAGGCAATCTTTTTCCCCTTTAGAACTCTATAAATGGGTTAAAGTTGTCTTCAACTGCTGCTTATGAGATGTCTGATTCCAGGTGACCTTCAGCCTCTAGAAAAAACTTTTTTTTTTAACTCTGGAAGTTGTGTCACTTTCTATTTTTTCCTTTTGTCCTTTCTGTTCATAAATTTTACCAGGGGATGTTTAAGAACATGCTTTCATTGAGAGTTGCGTTTTCATGAGATAACATTTGTATCATTGGTGAATTATTTAGATGTCTCAAGCATTCCATTATCTTAAACTGGAAGTCTTTTTAAATACATAACTATTGAAATATATAAATTAAAACTTTTAGTTTTATTATGCTTATAGTTTCTAAATTACTTTCACATAAATTAAAAGCATTACATTTTTTAACATTTTGCATTATTTTGTACTGGTCTTAAAAATACAGTAGCAAGAACATACCAAGTAGTGTTGTAAGTGCTTTACCTTTATTAATCTTCTTTAATCCTCACAACAACCTTAGGAGTTAGGTATTTTAATTATCATCCTTATTTTATAAATGACTACATTGAACCATTAAAAGGTTAAATAATTTGCTCAAGAGAACAGAGCCAATAATTGGTAGAGCTGAAGTTTGAAACAATACAGTCTAGCTTCTGAGTCTGTCTTCTTGACCACTGTGCTTCTCAACAGCATTTTCTTTCTTTCAATCTTATAATAAGAGAAATTTACTCCAGGAGCATTTATTAATGTCCAGGGCTAAAAACTCAATTGATAGTACTTTAGCACGTAGTTTCCTTGATGTTTTAAAGAAAAGCTTGCTCTTCCGCTTTTAACAAGAAATCTTTTTGTTATCTGTATCCTTGCATTAGTCAACTAAAAGTGAAATGGAATATAATTGCAAAAATCATGACTGCATTTACAGGTGGCACTAAAATTCATAAATTATCCACATTTCCATCTACTCCAATTTCCATGTCCCTTATACAAGAAACTGCTGATATGACTCACCGCATCATTTGATGACTGATTTTAACTTCCCTTGCACTGCCATTAAGAAATGGGAATATTTAAATGTGCAGGTAGTTGCATCTGCCCTTCACATATTGGCCTTTAGAACTCTTTGCCAATAGCTTCAGGCATTTAATAATGTATTTTACAGCAACATCATATTAGTGGTCTTTCCTATGCCAACACTTGATTCAAAGAATTCTTAAACCTGAATCTGCATCTCTACATTGGAAATAATTCTCAGAATGTTTAATGATGAAATTAGTTGTAATAGGTAAAATGAGAATATTGGTGAAGAGCTAAGTAGATAAGTAAATGTTAGGTCTATCACCAACTCATATTTTTAAAATGTTTAACAGTAAGACAACTTTCACTCTTATAATCAATGTCTATATCTCTATGCTAATGTCTGTCATTTTTAAGAACTTTGTCACAACTTTCATATGTCTACATTGAATATCCTGAGAATACATTAATAAGGCACTACTGAACTTAGTTTTCAGAAGAGGCTGTTAAAATGAATAATGATATTACTAATATTAAGACATTTCAGTCACTATCACAAAATATTTGGATGTAAATATAATACAGGTTAAATATTATTTTAATAAAGTAAACTCTGACTGCAGATATTTCTTCACATGTTTAAAAAGAACTTTGTCTTATATCTTAATACCCCATTCCTATATATTCTGATGCAACCACAAAAGTACTTACCAAAGCCTTTACCTTGGACTAAAAACTCCACATCTATTTTCCTAAGTCCCTCATTAGTCTATAAGTTCCTAGAAGACAAGGATTATGCTTAATCCAATGCATATCAAAATAGTTAACACATAGTAGGTGCTCAAAAATATTTTTTAAATAAATGAATAAGTGGTTAAAAGAAAAATTAAGTTTGGTTAGCATATAGATAAAAATTGAGAACAAGAAGAAATTATATTTTCTAGAAAGGATTGTCAGAATAAGAATATAAAAATAGAGTGGAGGAGGGTGGGAGGGATGGGGTGGCTGGGTGATGGACATTGGGGAGGGTGTGTGCTATGGTGAGCACTGTGAATTGTGTAAGACTGATGAATCACAGACCTGTACCCCTGAAACAAATAATACATTATATGTTAATAAAGAAATAATAAAAAAAGAAAAAAATAGACATGCATAGAGCCACAGGGAAGCCCAGAATTAAGTAAAAGGGTAACTGACAAAAACAGATAAAAGATGTTCAAAGAGATAGGAGAAAAAGGAGAAACAAGGGAAAATAAACATTTTAGAAGTTGGAACTTACTAACAATGCCAAATGTAATGGAAAAGGTAAGCAGTTTGAAGACTGAAATTAACTATGATTTTTTAAATCATTCTTTTTTTTTTTAAAGATTATTTATTTATTTATTTATTTATTTGACAAAGAGAGACACAGCGAGAGAGGGAACAAAAGCAAGCGGAGAGGGAGAAGCAGGCTCCCTGCAGAGCAGGGAGCCGGATGCGGGACCCGATCCCAGGACCCTGGGATCATGACCTGAGCCGAAGGCAGTCGCCTAACCAACTGAGCCACCCAGGCGCCCTTTAAATCATTCTTATACATAGAATTTTATATATAGTGTAGTAGTGTTAATTCAAGCAATATTAACAATTTAAGAACAAATAATTTGAATTAACGGTACTCCACATATGGTATATAAACAAGGTTGGTCTGCATTCTACACTATAGAAGTAATGTGAAACTGAAGCTAAGTGTGTTTATTAAAAACAAAATACTTAATTTTCTTTCAGTATTTTAAGAGAATGTTGGAATGGGAGACACAAATTGGCAATGTTTATTACTGAATTTATAATTTCAATCAGAATTTATAAGCCTTAAAGCATATAAAGAGGAATAAAATTAATAAATGCAAGAACTTTAATTAGAATAAAAAGTAAAATGTTCTTTCCGCATTTATCTCAAATATAGTCATTATTTTTACAGTGCAAATGAATTCAAATTTCATACTTTTAAGCTGATTAAATAGTCTCCTCATTCAATTTCAGAAACTGCCCAATTTACAGAGAATTTGGGTATTAAAAATTTACTGTACATGACAACTAGACTCATTTTCAGAATGCAGTCTACAACCTCTGTGTGATTAGATTTCTTATAATAAGCTCTGAAAAGGTTAATGGATACCTTAGCCAAGCAGCTCAGGTTTTATAATTGGGTGTAATAAGTAGATATGGTGATGGAGTTCTTCATTAGTGTAACTGTAATGCAGATCCACAATGTGTTATAAAAACACCATATTGAGAGCTCTAAAGAGAAATAAGATCCCAAACATTTGTAGTTTGTAAATATGATCTAGAAATACATTATGTTTCTATTTGTCTATTAACTGCAAAATATACCTTAGAAACAACTGTTTCTTATTTTAAACTATAAAAAAAGTTATAATGGCTTTGTGACTTGAATTCCTATCTCTCTATTCCAATCCCTTGATAAGAGAGAGAGAGAAATAGAGATACAAATGAGATACAAAGGAAAGAGAAAGAGAAAAAAATAGAGACAGAGAAGGAGGAGGAGGAAGAGGAAGGGAATGAAGGGCAGGGGAGGGTAGTAAAAAAGAGAGAAAATGCAAAATTACTTTAAGACAAAGAATCAAATGAGGTATTTACTCTTCTTTTGGCTACCTTGTGCTTCCTCTCTGCTCATCATGAAAATAACATACTTCAAGTATCAATCCAAAGTTTACTTCCTCCCAAACACCTATAATGAATGCCACCCTACGCAATCATCACTTGCTTCCTGATCCTTAGCTTGTACTTTATTCAAAGAAACTATTATCCATACATTTATCTATAGCATAGTGATTAAGAGCACAAACTCTGGAGACAAGCCTGCCTACATTCAAATCTCAATTCTGTTAACTATTAGTTGTGTGTTCTTGGGAAAATAATCTAAAACACCTAAAGCAGTGTATTTCCTGCACTATACCCATATTAACAGTGATAGCCAAGGTACTTTCCAGCTCGGCTCAGCTCTCCTTCCAAGTCTCATCTATTACTCCTCCCTAATGTGATATGCTCTACCCATAGCATATGTTCTTTTGTCATCTATGATTCTGTAGCATATACAATCCTTCCTTCTAAATGAAGACCTACCTTCAAAGTTTATCTGTCAGGTTTAAGAGGAAAGAAGATTGGAGAAAGGTAGTTTTCAATGCTATTTATGTTCTAGAGTAATCTAATTTTTTAATAATATAATTTGAGATTTTCTTGGTTAAAAAAGAGTGAAACATCAAGATTGTTCTATTGTTTTTCACAAATTAAATGATGATTGTATAAGAAATAAACCCAACTACTAAAAATATTTTGAACCATTTTTATGTATTCTTATAGTTCTTTTTAACTCACTAAGCCAAAACCCTTTGCAGAAGGTCTGCCTTCTCAGCAGTGCTTTTCTCTGTCTCCTTGTTTGTAAATGCAATAAGAATTTTAGGCAATTTAAAATGCTCCTATTCAGTCTTTTATAGACTTAAGAAAAAAATTATAGTCTAGACAGCATTACAAAGATGTGTGTTAACTCTCACTTAGCAAAATATCAAACAGGCATTGAGAAAAGTCACCTATGAGTATTTCAAAAAATCTTGTGTAAAAAGCATGTCGATTCCAACTAGCCATACAGATCAAGATAAAAAATGTTAGCTCTTTCCATAGATCCCTTAAGCCAGGAATTTAAAACCCATATAAGCCCAAATAATTTAATATTGATTTTCTGTGTTATTTTCTATTTTCAGAAATGCTTAAATACTTTATAACATATAATGAAAATAAGGGCAGGGGTACCTGGGTGGCTCAGTCATTAAGTGTCTGCCTTCGGTTCAGGTCATGATCTCAGGGTCCTGGGATCGAGCCCTGCATTGGGCTCCCTGCTTGGCGGGAAGCTTGCTTCTCCCTCTCCCACTCACCCTGCTTGTGTTCCCTCTCTCACTGTGTCTCTCTCTGTCAAATAAATAAAATAAAATCTTAAAAAAAAAAAGAAAAGAAGGGGAAACTGAGAGAAAGCCATGGTAGGGAAAGAGTACCATATGAAGATGTGTAGAGACAGGAAAAAAGGGAAGAAAATAGAGGAGGAGAAAAGGAAGGCACAGTATCAACTGCCACCATTCTTGGCCTTTAAGAATTTCTGATTCTGTGCAATTTGATGTCTCATATTAGAAATGTTGGATAGGCATTGAGGTGTTCCCTCTTCCCAAAAAAGGGAATGAAAAATACTTTTAGGAGCCATTAGCTATCTTTTCTCTTTCTTCTCCTTCTGGGATCCCTCTAATGTGAATGTTATTGAGCTTGATGATGTCACTGAGTGTGTGTGTGTGCGCTTTCCATTACTCTGTCTTCCACCTCTCTTATCCATTCTTTTGCTTTCTCTGATCTACTATTTATTCCCTCTAGTGTATTTTTAATTTCAGTTATTGAGTTCTTCATCTCTGATTGGTTCTTTTTTATGTTCTCTCTTTGTTGAAGGTCTTACTGAGATCATCCACTAAGTATCTTTATGACCATTATTTTGAATTTTCTATCAGGCATATTGCTTATCTCCATTTCATTTAGCTCTTTTGCTGTAATTTTTGTCCTGTTCTTTCATTTGGACACATCCTTCTGTGTCCTCATTTTGTCTAACTCTCTGCATTTGTTTCTGTGTATTAGGAGAGTCAGCTACATGTCCTGATCTTGAAAATAGTGGCCTATGAAAATGATTTCCTGTAGTGCCCCTGTAGTGCAATGTCCCCTCTTCAAAACAGAATGAGGAACTTCAGGGTTGTCTCCTGTGTGTGTTGTATGTGCCCTACAGTTGTGGTTGAGCCATGTTTGCCTTTAGTCCAGTCATCTGCAATAGCTGTCTTTGCGGGGCAGAATTTGGCCCCTGTGCTATTAAGGGCTAGTCCAGGCCTGCCTTGGGTTTGTAACTGGGTCAGACCAGATGCCTGCCCTCAGCCCATCTACTGGGGCTGAGGTTGGACCAAATTGCTGGGTGCTTTCCTTGCACTGTCCCCTGAGAAGCTTTTGTTGGTGGGAGGGTCCTGCAGACAGACCAGATGTCTGCCCTCAGTCTGTCTGTTGGGATTGCAGTGACCCCTGAACTACAGAGCTTTCTACTTGTGCTGCTTGCAGAACGAGATGCATTGAGCACCACTTTGGAGGGACTCCTGCTGAGTGGAGCAGGTTGGATGGGGTGGATCTGCAGAACACAGCACAGGGCACACTGTGTTAGTAAGCTATGCAGAGAATGTTCTCACTGTTTCCCACAGGTGTCTGGGTATCTAGGCTGGAGAGTTGAGGGAATGGCACTTGCCATCTCTTTTGTTCTTGGAGAAGTCTCCTAAAGATCTGTGCCCTTCCAGCACACGCTCTGAAATGAGAAAATAAATCTTCTTCCAATACACCCTAGGTGCTTTTCAAATTGCTCCATCTATGCTGTATCTTGATGGGGTTGTTATGCTGTCTCTTTAAGAGTAAAAACTCAATTTTCTATCACCTCTAGCTCTCCCAAAGCTGAGCCCACTGATTTTTAAAGTATCCGGAGTTAACAGAGAACAAACTGATGGTTAACAGAGGGGAGGTGGGGGGGAAGGGATGGGTTAAATAGGTGATGGGGATTAAGGAGGGCACTTGTGATGAGCACTGGGTGTTATATGTAAGTGTTGAATCACTAAATTCTACACCTGAAACTCATATCACACTGTATATTAACTAACTGGAATTTAAATAAAAACTTGGTGAAAAAAATAAAGTACCTGAGTTAAGCTCCACTTGGCTTTCAAAGCTGAATGTTATGGGGACTCATCTTCCTAGTGGAGGTCCCCTGTGTCTGGAGTCCCCGGTGTGGGGTTTGTTCTCCCTTCTCTGTGCTTGTGGTGTCCCTCCTGTTCATGGTTAGTTTCCCCAAGAGTTTGGTTTCTGACCAGGTCTCCACCCCTCCTACCATATTTGATGTGGCCTCCTCTCTACAATGAACTGTGGAGAGTCTGTTCTTCCAGTCTTTGGGTTGTTTTCTAAAATGTGCTGATGTGGTTATAATCTATGTGTATCTGTGGGATGAGATTAGCTTAGGATCCTCCTACTCCACCATCTTCCCAGGCTACTTGTTCTTTTTTTGTTTTATTTTTTGCTTTTGCTTTTGTTTGCTGCTTATGTTATTTTCTTTATTTTTTTCATCGAAGTATAGTTGATATACAACGTTATATTAGTTTCAGGTGTACAACACAGTAATTTCACAATTCTATACAGTACACAATGCTCATCACAATTTAGTTACCATCTGTCACCATCAAGTTGTTATGATATATTGAGACCACGACTTACTTTCCAGTAAGAGTGAGGCTGACTTTTTTTTTTGAGATTTATTTATTTATTTGAGAGAGAGAGAGAGCAAGCACGAGTGGGGGGAGGGGCAGAGGGAGAGAAAAAGAGAGAATCTCGAGCAGACTCCCTGCTGAGTGCAGAACCCGATGACGTGGGGCTCGATCCCATGACCATGAGATCATTACCTGAGCTGAAATCAAGAGTCGGATGCTTAACCAACTGAGAGGCTAACTTTCTAATGCAAGGGTCCAGGGTTTCAAATATATCTCCTAAAACACACGTCCTGTTCTCTTATATAAACTACATCACTAACAGCATTTCAACACCCTGAATGTACATATTTTTAAACTACATAGTACACGATATGTATCCTTTGTCCAATGTCGCTAAAACCTTTGACTTCCTGCCAGAGAGTACTGCTGGATACTATTTTTCTAAAATGTACTGATGTGGCTATAATCTATGTGTATCTGTGGGATGAGATTGGTTTAGGATCCTCCTACTTCACCATCTTCCCAGGCTATATGTTGGGGAAAGTAGTAGGAAAAGAACATGATTCCAAACAGAGTATAGTAGTCATTATAGTTATTATTAAGGTTTTATTATTTATTATTATTAAGGTTCTGCTAGTATTTTCTTCAAGTAGGATTACTATGTTCTCAAAAGGAATTATTAGTGTACTGAAAAATTATAGTTATCTAAAATCGTAGAGTATGAGATATTTTAAAAGATTACAAGCATAATTATGCACTTTTGAAAAATGGATGTCTCCTGTAAAGTTTCAACATGTTTGAGGGGTTCATGTTAATGTCATCTAAAATGATACATTGGGTTTATTATTTAACTTCATTGTAATAATTTAGGAGAAAAGTAAATAAATCATTTTAAATTGTTTCCCCTACCTTGAAAATACTTTAAATTGACTTGGTTTGTATATCAATCAGAGTTAGCATTATATAGATATCTACTAATTAAATAGTAGTGATGACACTATTTCTACAAGTCAGGAATGAAGGATATTTATCAATTCTTCCTTAGAAACAGTCCTTTAAGGCTTAATTATGAAAGCTTGAGGTATAACTGGAGTAATGCATCTTATTTTTAGCATTCATACTAGAAATTATGCATCTAATTATCTGAACCACCATTTGATGTAGTCAACTTGGAAGGTTATATGCTGATTATTATTATCAATTTAATTACCATATGACAGTTATAAAGGGCTGCCTAAATTTGTCAGCAAATTCAGATGAAAATGTTATGGCTTTCTCAAACTACCTGAATTGAGCTGATTCAGATTAAATCTGATTCCCCTAATGGTTTTGGTAGAAGTGCAGTCCCATCATATAGCAGTTCTTGGGTCATTACATTCAGTTCTTTGGAGAAAGATTTAAGACTACATTTCTACAAAACCATTAGGGAATCAGATTTAATCTGAATCAGCTCAATTTAGGTAGTCTGAGAATGCTTTCCTGTTTATTTAGATGTTACATGTTAGAATGTTTATTTAGAGGTTAGCTTCTCTGTCAAGCATAATTTCAAATTTAATGTCAGTTCTACCTTGAGAAGCAGGTAAAATGGAATTATGCAAGCTTTTCTTCGGAATAATGGATACTCTTATATTTTAGCACTGTATCTAACAAGTTCTTTCCATTCTCTAGCTATAAAAGTAAAGTTATTTAGACCTCAAATCCAGGACATATTGACAACCTCATATATGCCTATGATTGAATGAGAAAGTAAACTACAAATGAGTCCTGCTCCTAATGTTGGGGATATTTCAAGGGCAGGCTGGAATTCAGCAATATTATAGCACAAAGTCTTTGAAATCTGGACCATCATCTTAGACTTGTGAGGCTATTTAGCTTCCCAAATTCTATTCTTTATCATTTGGTTGAAATAGTACCAGAAAAACAAGATACCAAATGCATTGAACGACATCAAATATAGGTTTAAATTAAAGACTCTTTTCCAACATTTGTTTTAATGAGTCTAGGGATAAAGTTCAAAAAAAGGTATCTGAGAATTCCATCCTCTTATTATCCAAGTCTAATTTCTTCATTTGTCATGAAAATTAGTAGAGTCAAAAAAATATGGTGAAATGTATTTTAAATCCAATGCTATTTATTAAATTAGATCTAATTGGCATAAGTGAAACAAGTGCTTCAAGTAGTGGCAGTCTATTATAATTTACCAGTATGTCTACTAAGGTGCCAGAAGAATATCATGTTACTTATTAGTGTTATAGTAATATGAAAAAGGGGGTATAATGCACGTAAATAATGTGAATAATGGTGTCATCATGTACGAATATGAGTATAAATAAAGATTTCAGGTGAAAATTTTGTTTCATATTCATAGTAATACTTAATTTTAGGCATAAATGGAACTCCCATAGATTTTAGCCTTGCATCTAATCAGGTTTAGGATTGGACAAATTATTATGAACTGCTTAGTTTATTTTGAAATATCCTATAGGGTGTCAACCAATTGTTACATATAATTTGAAACACTGAATTCAATTATTTAAGCCCTGTGATAATATACGGAGAGGAAAGCTGAAAATACAGAAATGTCAGTTAAATGTAATTCATGATCCTAATTGAAAGCACCAAGGATAATATAGTATGGAAGAGTCAGATCAATGATCTAGAAAAGAACTTCAAGTGAATTAACATCAGACTTTACAGATTGAGAGATCTTGAATATGATTTTCTGATTAGTTATGATAGCCTGGGAATGATTTCCCCTTTGAGACACAGTAATGTATGCCCCATCTTTAGGGTACCCATAAAGGACACATTTAACACACACACACACATTTTACTCAAGGGAAGATTTTTTGTGGACAGTGGTGTGCAGTTTGAGATATGACCTTTTATGAAAACTCATATTCAGAACCATATTTCTGCAATGATGCTTACATTCAACTTTCTTACAGCATTAGAAAGACAATTCTTCTAATAGCTGTTCAACTGATTTCTAATAAGTTACATATTGTTCAGTCTGCTAGGTCAGTAGTTTATTGTGGTGACAGAAATATGTATTTATAGTTTTCTTTTAGAGACTAAGTGATCTTGTATGCACTTAGTCATAGTAACACAAATCAGTATTTATGAATTTGAAGCCTATGCTAGTATGATACAACTTAAAAATTAAAGGCAAGAAAGAGAAGTAATCCAAGCCATGTGTTTAAACGGAGCTATATCTTTACAACAGTCAAAACAATAAAAGTAAGTATAGATGCATAGTTGATAAAATGTTACAGATAATGTACATAAAGCAAATAAATGATGAGAATATTATATCCATTTGAAATCAAAGTGTTCAGTTGTCTAAATAAAATGATTAATAATAAATATTCATAAGTAGACTCAGATGAAGATTAACATAAGTATCTGGGAATGTATTTGCCCTATACTTTAAAGAAAAATAGTAAGATTCTGAGGACAAATGGTGAAGTTCTTCTAGAGTGATATATCATGATGGAATATTAATTATAAACTGTATGCCACATCATGTAAAAGACAGAATTTATTTGACAATCCCATATAAATGCACAGCCACTATTATATACCTTTGTAACATCAAAATCAGAACTGAAAAACATTTTTCATGAAAGCAATCCCTATAGATAGGTTGAAAATTTTTCCTGAGTTCTAAATGTCAGTTATCACAGTTCCTTGTCATTCTCATTTTATCCTCTTCTAAATAGTGTCCAAAGAGTGGTTTAATCACAATTATTTTGACTACTCACATTGCAATTATGTTTGCAATATTGACAAATCATGCTACTTTGTCATAAGTACTTTAAATAATTACACTACTTGTCAGATGTTTCTAAATCAGATTATTTCTTGCAAAAGAAAACAGTATCTGTACCCAAATCATATTATATTCTGTCCTTGATGTGACATCACATCACTTTGGTTGACAGATGATAACATTACAGATAAAGAACCCTATTTTATCAAAGGATTATGCCTGTCATGGTATAGGAGATTTTGTGTCACTCACTAGCAGCTAGTAACATTCTTTTTTCAAGTTTGGGGAGTTGGGATAAGGGTAGATGACAGGGTATCACAAACAGTTTGCATCCCTCACTGCTTTAATACAAATGGACACATGAGTTTTTCCCATTTTAAAATTTTATGTTTGAGTTTCCACATTTCCACTTGAGAGATGAGATGCATGCCTGTAATAGAAATGTTCCCACCCATCCCTTTCTGGTTGTTAAGCTAGCTTCCAAGTTGGAGAAAACACTTGTCACTTGTCAATGCCATGATAAAAAGGAGACACTACTTTTTAAACCCAAGATTCTATCTCCCAATAAGAGAGCATATATAATACTATAATATATAATGAATATAAAAATTTTCAATATTTATAATATCATGAATGAAATCATGACATGTATTAATAAAAAATTATCAGAAAACAGGAATAATGTAGATGCTGTAGGTGTCCTCTAATGGTTTCTCCATGGTAGCTGTAAGTTACTATTAGGCACCTCAAATTTAATATATTCAAAATCTAAATCCTTATCTTCTCCACTCTAAAAAGATTCTATCTACAGTATTTTCTCATTCTGGCAACTCTTTCACTCCCCACATCCTGTATATCAACAAATTCTTATGGTTCTGCCTTGTATATAAATCTGGAATGTAAGAGCTTTTCACAACTTACATTACTAGCACCATGAGCCAAGAAACCATTACTCTTGAATGATTTAGAACCTACCAACTGCTCTATCTGCTCCACACACTCCCCACTGCTCTGTCCACTCTACCTCTGCTCACATACACAGTCTAGTATTCACACAGCAACAAAGCTTGTCATTCAATACTTCTCAACCTCACTTAGAGTGTAAAGAAATATACTTAAAATGACCTAAACACTAAAGAGTATTTCCCTTCCCCTTACTTTTCTCTGATTTCATTTCCTACTATTTTTCCCTTACTATATTTGCTCTAGCCACAGCCTTCCTTGACATTTTTAAAATTTATTTATTTATTTATTTATTTATCATTATGTTATGTTAATCACCATACAGTACTTCATTAGTTTTTTTTTATTATGTTATGTTAGTCACCATACAGTACATCATTAGTTTTTGATGTAGTGTTCCATGACTCATTGTTTGTGTATAACACCCAGTGCTCCATTCAGTACGTGCCCTCTTTAATACCCATCACTGGGCTAACCCATCCCCTCACCCCCTCCCCTCTGAAACCCTCAGTTTGTTTCTCAGAGTCCACAGTCTCTAATGGTTCATCTCCCCTTCTGATTCCCCCCCTTCATTTTAATAAAAGTGTCCCTCCCAACTTTAGGCTTTTATGTTTTCTATTCTTTCTATAATGCAAAGACAAAATTGATATACAATTTCTCTTTTTTCATCATGCTTAATAAAAAGATAAATTCATCATGTCAATTGTTTTTTGAATTCTGGCATGCCTAAATTGCCAATATTATATCATAGAAACAATAGGGAAGGATGCTAAATTACCAGAGAATAGCTCACAGATTGGTAAGACATGATTCTACAGGTTTACAGTTCATGCAAAACATGCCTATGATATACTAGACATAATACATATGTATTAGTACATAGTAGTATATAAAACAGCATTAAAATACATAAACTTGGTGCATTGGGTATCTTTGTGTGGTACATCTATAATATTTAGAAAATGATGGTAGAGAGGTGTTTTCAACTCAATCATTTAATTAGAAAACTTAAGAAGTAGAGACTTGTGGACATACATTTTTGTGGGAAGGTGAGCATGTCTAGTAGAAATAAGTAACCTTTGAGTTTGATAACTTTCATAAATTCTAGAGAGAAATAAAGCATACTATACACAGAGATAATGAGAACTTTGGTCCTCTTATTTTCCTAAATTTTCAAAGTACAAGTATTCATTTAGACAATGCTACATTTTTTAATTTTTTAAAAGATTTATTTACTTATTTTAGAGAAGAGGGAGGGGCAGAGGGAAAGGGAGAGAGAGAGTCTTAAGCAGACTCTGAACTGAACATAGAGCAGGACGTGGGGCTCAACCTCACAACCCTGAGATTACAACCTGAGCCGAACCAAGATTCAGACACTTAACAGACTGTTCCACCCAGGTGCCCTGAGAATGCTACATTTTTGACAAATCAATCAATATACTTCAGATAGTCACAATGTCCTAAGTGTTATTAAGAATCTACAGAGTTGGACTCCCTTAATTAGGAGCATGATATATGAGCATGAGGAGACATTACATTGTATGTTGATTTTTGTGTTGTTGTTGTTGTTTTTTTTTGCATTAGTTATCAAATATACTCCAGAATGAAATAAAATATACAAAAAAATCAGGAATAGATCTTCTTTTAAAATCAGTAAAAGAACTGTGAGTCCTAAGGATAAATGATTGTAGTAGAGAATCCAACTTATTATTTAAGGTAGGAAATATTTCTTAAATGTCAAATAACTACTTTTATTTCAAAGGGCAGTTTAGAAAGAAAAAAGGTATTTGAAATTCTCTTTTGTCTTGAAATTATCCTTTGAAGACACATTAAAAAAAATATTAAAACCTGGAGCTAAATAAGTGAACTAGGTATAGTAGCATTTGTATTTTTAAAGAAAACCTTGTCTCACCAGTGCTTGTTAATAAAAACCTTGCCATAGTAAAATAGAAGCTTGCATTTATTCCATGCTGCTATAAACAAGTTTGTGCATGTATATGAAGTTTATTTTCTTGATAATCCTATTGTACAGTACATGGCCTCCTACTGAAGGAGGCAAATGATGATAATAGCAATCATCAAAGTTATAATACTTTGTCTTATTAAAGTTGACTCCAGAAAAAAAACATACAGTGTACTATTGGTTGGTGTATTGTTACTTTTTCTCTACTTTCCCTTGCCTCTTTTATTTTTTTGGTTTTATAAAATTGTTAGGATGTCAAATCAATCTCCATAGACTTAAATATGAGCTTCTGTTTTATTTCTATGAATGTACATCACAGAAGGCAAATGTTAGTGTAAAACACCTGAAAGTCAAAAGAAAATCTTAGTTGGAACTATAAGACTTAACAAAATCTGGGGTCTAAACCTAACCCAGACATTTGTGCTAAAATTACTATTTAAATATGATTTTAGTGTGTTATTTATATATTTTGTTGAATGAAAAACTATGTCTTTTGCACATGCTTAAAGTGTCATTTTATGTGAACCTAAGCTACCCACCTTTTCAAAAACTGCCAATTTGAGCAACTAAGGAATGTTGGACTTCATTTTAACTGAGTTCTAAAGGAAGGTTTTAGATAACTGCCAATTGATTTATTTTTAAATAATTTACTTAAAACCAGATCTATAAAATCATCTGAAGGGAATGACTCCAAAATGAAAACTTCAGATTCTTTCCAAGGATTAATGTTTTATTTTGCTATGAGCTTTGCTTGCCCCAAATCCAGAAGAATATTTGTTTCCTCTGGTTATAGTTTCTTAGAGCAGTAGTAATTTATTCCTGCATACATACTTAGTTATTTATGATGTTTTACATGCTTGTTATGGTAATTCTAGCTTATTTACAAAAAGGAAAAAAAGAGTATGCCCTAATAGAGAATGGTGGGATTCTATTCTCACTAGGCATTATTAAGAATCATTATTAGCTGCCTACTCTTTTATAGCATCAATACAGTCTTCTGGTATGTAGTCAATATTTTCCCATAATACTTCATATTTAATTAATCTCAAGGATAATAAATTGATGTTTTTCTCCCATTGTTTTAAGTTTAACCTCGAAATAACATTTTTATGTTTTGTTCTTTAGAAATGAAAAAAAATTATGGGAATCATCAATTTAATCTGGTATGCATTTTTTAAGCCATGGATAAAGATTAACTATCCCCTGACATTTCATGTGGTGAAGTTGGCATATTCATTAATTGTGTTTCTATTTCCATTTCTAATCCCAAAGCTAATTATTTTAAAGAAGTCTGACTTAATTATGTATCATATAATCATTTCTGCCAAATACACGACAAAGGAACCCATTTAAATATAATACCACAGACTCCATTTCATGGCTATAGCATACTCTTGTACTCATTTACACTATATGACCTCCTTTTTTTTCCCTGAAGAATATGTTCATTGACATTTTATCAGTTGAGGTTCAACTAGAGAAGCAGAATATATATACATATATGAAAGCTTCAGATTTTCCTGAATAAATCCTTAGATTTTTAAAATTTTTATTATGTCACAATACATTACATCATTAGTTTTTGATGTAGTGTTCTATGATTCATTGTTTGTGTATAACACCCAGTGCTCCATTCAATATGTGCCCTCTTTAATTCCCAGCATCAGGCTAACCCATCCCACCACCCCCCTCCCCTCTAGAACCCTCAGTTTGGAATTGGCTTACATGATTGTGGGTCTGGCTAAGGAAACCTAAAATCCATAGGTGGGCAGTCAGAAAGGGCAGGTTGGGTATCACAGGCATGGGCCCAAGTTGTTGTCCACAAGCAGAATTTCTCTCTCTCTCTTTCTGTAAAGTCTCAATCCAGGTTTAAAGGGCTTCTAACTGATTAAATCTGACCTACCCAATTATCCAGAGTAATCTCCTTTACTTAAAGTCAACTGATTAAGGACTTTACATCAGTAGCATAACTTCCCAGCATCACCTAGATTGTTTGACTGAATAAACAGGGAATGTAACCTAGTCAAAGTGATATATTTTTTTAAAAAGCATAGTCATAAAACCTAATTTAAATCAATGAAAACATATTACTGTTTCAAAATATTATACTATTTTTTTATGTATTAGCATTATATCTTTAGAACGTAGGGGGAAAATAGCCATTTGAACTGATAGGCACTTTGATTCTGTTAACAAGAGCAAGAGGAAATTAGAAGACAGGAGTAAAATACTCAACAAAACGTATCTAGAACATATTCCCTCCCACCCTGTATTCCAGGACAAATAAATAACCCCTCCAACCAAAGAAGACTGCAAATATGATTAAAGGATTTAGTCATGAAACTTTATGTAGTAAATAGCATATCAAAATATATACATGATAATTTCATTTCCAGGAGTGACAGATCAGCTTGACTCAGACAAATATTTTTGCAGAAATCAACTAGAAAAGTTGTAGAAAATATTGTCTAAAATATTTATAAGACATGACTGAGCTACTAAGGTACAAGAATCTGAAGGGCCAAAATACAGAAACAAAAAGAAAAATATAAAGGTAAGCAGGGCATTTCACTTCACTTTTCCCCTCAATACGTTAACCAGTAATTACATGGTTTCTGAGAGGCTGAGAAAACATAAAAGCTTTTAGCGATCTTATAAGTCTGGGGGACACAACTGGAATTCAGGTCCCAATAAAAACAGTGTCTATTAAACATACTTCATTTTCATTTTAGAATTTTCAAAGCTCATCTTTATTTTTTTTATTATGTTATGTTAGTCACCATACAGTACATCATTAGTTTTTAATGTAGTGTTCCATGATTCATTGTTTGAGCATAACACCCAGTGCTCCATGCAATATGGCTCATCTTTAAAGGAAAACAGGGCACATACACAAAGGATTAAATTCAGCTTCTAATGAGACTAATCACTGAATTTATAGAGGTGTTATGCCCATATTCTAATGATAGCAAAAATCAGAAGTAGGCAAGATGGCGGAGGAGTAGGAGACCTAAATTTCGTCTGGTCCCAGGAATTCAGCCAGATAGTTATCAAACCATTCTGAACACCTACAAACTCAACAGGAGATCAAAGAAAAGAATAGCAGCAACTCTATGAACAGAAAAGGGACCACTTTCTGGAAGGTAGGATGTGTGGAGAAGTGAATCCAAGGCGATATTCAGGAAGATAGACCTCAGGGGAAGGGAGCCTCCATTAGCCAGCTACCAGAAAGTGATAGAGCAGTGGAGCACAAAATCAGAACTTTTACAAGTCTGCTCCACTGAGGGATGTTGCTCCAGTGGCTAAGCGGGGGGGGGGGGGGAACTCTGCTGGGACAGTGTGGTCTTAGGACCCCCAGGGTCACAGAAAGGCTGGGGGTGCCTGAGTGTGGCAGAGCTCCCAGGGAAGCCAGCTACAAAGATGGAGCCAAGGAGTGGGCTCTCAGCTTGGGGTTACCATAAACTGGAACCCATGGCACAGTCGGGCCACTGCTCTTCGAGCAGGGACCCAACAAGTGGCATATCTGGAGAGACACCCCTTCTTCCCCCAGGAAGAGTAGTGCAGGAGTGCACTGCAGGAATCTGCTGGGTTTGGAGACTCCACACAGGGTTGTGTGCCAGAGATAGAAATGCTCAGTCACAGGCCAGGTGAGCACAGAGTGTTGCAGGAGACCAGGGAGATGGGAGTGATTGACTGCTTTTCTCTGGGGGCTCACTGAGGAGTGGGGCCCCGAGCTCTAGGCACCTCTGGGACCAGAGATTGGGAGGCTGCCATTTTCATTCTCATCCTCCAAATCTCTATGGAAAGCTTTCAGGGAACAAAAGCTACTGAGAGCAAACACAAGCAGATTACTTAGCCTGGCCCTTGACAAGAGTGGTGCAATTCTGCCTCAGGCAAAGACATTTGAGAACCACTGATATTGGCCCATCCCCAAGGAGATCTGCAAGAACAACCAGCCAAGACCAAGTTTACCGATCAATGAGAACAACAAAACTCCAGTGCTAGAGGAATACAGCACATAAAATTCAGGGCTTTTTCTCCCATGATTCTTTAGTCTTTCAAAGTTAATTTTTAAAAATTTTTCTTTATTTATCTTTTTTTGAATTTTTCTTCTCCCGTTTTCAACCAACATCTTATCTTAATTTTTTTAATCTCTTTTAATTTTCATTTTTAGAGTCATATTCTATCCCATCATTGTAGTTAACCTTATTTTTTGTATACATATAAGTTTTTCTCTCTTTAAAATTTTGGAATACAGTTTCTTCTAACAGACAAAAATATACCCTAAATCTCTAGTGTATGGCTTTGTTCTAGTCTCCTGTCTGATCACATTCTCCCCCTTCTTCTTTGTTTTTTTTTTTTTTAAGTTTTTCTTCTTTCTTTGTTCAACCAACTTCTTATCTTATCAATTCCTTTTATAAAATCTTTTATAATTTTCATCTTTTTTTTAAAAAGATTTATTTATTTATTTGAGAGAGTGAGAATGAGAGAGAGTACATGAGAGGGGGGAGGGTCAGAGGGAGAAGCAGGCTCCTCGCTGAGCAGGGAGCCCGATGCGGGACTCGATCCCGGGACTCCAGGATCATAACCTGAGCCGAAGGCAGTTGCTTAACCAACTGAGCCACCCAGGCGCCCTTATAATTTTCATCTTTACAGTCATATTCCATCCCTTCACCATATTTCCCCTTATTTTTGTACATATATAAGTTATTCTTTCTATAAAATTTTGAGAGGCATTTTCTTCTAACAGACCAAAATATGCCCAAAATCCAGTCTGTGGCTCTGATCTATTCACTAGCCTGATCATATTCTTTTTTTTTTTTTCTTTCCCTTTCTTTTCTCCCCAGTTTCGGGTCTCTTCTGAGTTGTTTAGTGTATATTTTTCAGGGGTCGTTGTTACCCTGTTAGCATTGTGTTCTCTCACTCATCTATTCTCCTCTGGACAAAATGAGAAGATGGAACCTCACCTCAAAAAAAAAAAAGAACAAGAGGCAGTACCAACTGCCAGGTACCTAACCAATACAGACATTAGTAAAATGTTGGACCTAGAGTTCAGAATGATGATTATAAAGATACTAGCTGGGCTTGAGAAAAGCATGGAAGATACTAGAGAATCCCTTTTTGGAGAAATAAAAGAACTAAAATCTAACCAAGTTAAAATAAAAAAGGCTATTAATGAGTTGCAATCAAAAATGGAGGCTCTAACTGCTAGGATAAATGAGGCAGAAGAGGGAATCAGTGATATAGAAGACCAAATGATGGAAAGTAAAGAAGCTGAGAAAAAGAGAGATAAACAATTACTGGATCACGAAGGCAGAATTTGAGAGATAAGTGATACCATGAGACAAAACAATATTAGAATAATTGGGATCCCAGAAGAAGAAGAAAGAGAGAGAGGGGCAGAACGTATATTGGAGCAAATTATAGCAGAGAACTTCCCTAATTTGGGGAAGGAAACAGGCATCAAAATCCAGGAGGCACAGAGAACCCTCCTCAAAATCAATAAAAATAGGTCAACACCTGACATCTAATAGTAAAACTTATAAGTCTCAGAGACAAAGAGAAAATCCTGAAAACAACTCAGGACAAGAGGTCTGCAACCTACAATGGTAGAAACATTAGATTGGCAGCAGACCTATCCACAGAGACCTGGCAGGCCAGAAAGGACTGGCATGATATATTCAGAGCACTAAACGAGAAACATATGCGGCCAAGAATACTATATCCAGCTAGGCTGTCATTGAAAATAGAAGGAGAGATAAAAATCTTCCAGGACAAACAAAAACTAAAAGAATTTGCAAACACCAAACCAGCCCTACAAGAAATATTGAAAAGGGTCCTCTAAGCAAAGAGAGAACCTTAAATTAACATAGACCAAAAAGGAATAGAGACAATATACAGTAACACTCATCTTACAGGCAATACAATGGCACTAAATTCATATCTTTCAATAGTTACCCTGAATGTAAATGGGCTAAATGCCCCAATCAAAACACACAGGCTATCAGATTGGATAAAAAAACAAGACCCATCGGTATGCTGCCTGCAAGATACTCATTTTAGACCCAAAGACACCTCCAGATTTAAAGTGAGGGGTGGAAAACCATTTACCATGCTAATGGACACCAAAAGAAAGCTGGGGTGGCAATTCTTGTATCAGACAAATTAGATTTTAAACCAAAGACTATAATAAGAGATGAGGAAGGACACTATATCTTACTTAAAGGGTCTATCCAACAAGAAGATCTAACAATTGTAAATCTCTATGCCCCTAACATGGGAGCAGCCAATTATATAAGCCAATTAATAACAAAATCAAAGAAACACATCAACAATAATACAATAATAGTAGGGGACTTCAAGACCTCCCTCACTGAAATGGATGCATCACCTAAGCAAAATAGCAAGAGGGAAATAAAAGCTTTAAATGACACACTGGATCAGATGGACTTCACAGATATATTCAGAATATTCCATCCCAAAGCAACAGAATACACATTCTTCTCTAGTGCACATGGAACATTCTCGAGAATAGATCACATCCTAGGTCACAAATCAGGTCTCAACCAGTACCAAAATATTAGGATCATCCCCTGCATGTTTTCAGACCACAATGCTTTTAAACTAGAATTCAATCACAAAAGGAAAGTTGGAAAGATCTCAAATATATATAGGCTAACGAACATAATACTAAATAATGAATGCATCAACCAGCAAATTAAAGAAAAATTTAAAAAATTCAGGGAAACAAATGAAAATGCAAGCAAAATTGTTCAAAATCTTTGGGATGCAGCAAAGGCAGTCCTAAGCGGAAAGTATACAGCAATACAAGCCTTTCTCAAGAAACATGAAAGGTCTCAAATACACAACCTAACCCTAAACCTAAAGGAGCTGGAGAAAGAACAGCAAATAAAGCCTAAACCCAGCAGGAGAAGAGAAATAATAAAGATCAGAGCAGAAATCAATGAAGTAGAAACCAAAAGAACAGTAGAACAGATCAACAAAACTAGGAGCTGGTTCTTTGAAAGAATTAACAAGATTGATAAACCCTGGCCAGACTTATCAAAAAGAAAAGAGAAACGACCCAAATAAATAAAATCATGAATGAAAGCAGAGAGATCACAACCAACACCAAAGAAATACAAACAATTATAAGAACATGTTATGAGCAACTCTATGCCAGCAAATTAGATAACCTGGAAGAAATGGATGCATTCCTAGAAACCTATAAACTACCAAAACTGAACCAGGAAGAAATAGAAAACCTGAACAGACCTATAACCACTAAGAAAATTGAGGAGTAATCAAAAATATACCAATAAACAAGAGCCCAGGGCCAGATGGCTTCCCAGGGGAATTCTACCAAACACTTAAGAAGAATCAATACCTATTCTTCTGAAACTGTTCCAAACAATAGAAATGGAAGGAAAACTTCCAAACTCAATATATGAGGTCAGCATTACCTTGATCCCAAAACCAGACAAAGGCCCCATCAAAAAGGAGAATTACAGACCAATATCCCTGATGAACATGGATGCAAAAATTCTCACTAAAATACAAGCCAATAGGATCCAACAGTCCATTAAAACAATTATTCACCATGACCAAGTGGGATTTATTCCTGAGCTGCAAGGTTAGTTCAACATCCGCAAATCAATCAATGTGATACAATACATTAATAAAAGAAAGAACAAGAATCATATGATCCTCTCAATAGATGCAGAAAAAGCATTTGACAAAGTATAGCATCTTTTCTTGATTAAAACTCTTCAGAGTGTAGGGATAGAGGGTACATACCTCAATATCATAAAAGCCATCTATGAAAAACCCACAGTGAATATCATTCTCAATGGGGAAAAACTGAGAGCTTTCCCCCTAAGGTCAGGAACATGGCAGGGATGTCCACTATCACCGCTGCTATTCAACATAGTACTAGAAGTCCTAGCCTCAACCATCAGACAACAAAAAGAAATAAAAGGTATCTGAATTGGCAAAGAAGAAGTCAAACTCTCACTCTTT
>NC_138385.1:20888633-20895135 GCF_054177405.1 Leptonychotes weddellii
CGTTCCGTGCTCATGGATTGGAAGAACAAATATTGTGAAGATGTCAATGCTACCTAGAGCAATGTACACATTTAATGCAATCCCTATCAAAATACCATCAATTTTTTTTCAAAGAAATGGAACAAAGAATCCAAAAATTTGTATGGAACCAGAAAAGCCCCCGAATAGCCAGAGGAATGTTGAAAAAGAAAAGCAAAGGTGGCGGCATCACAATTCCGGACTTCAAGGTCTATTACAAAGCTGTAATCATCAAGACAGTATGGTACTGGCAAAAAAACAGACACCTAGATAAATGGAACAGAATAGAGAGCCCAGAATGGACCCTCAACTCTATGGTCAACTAATCTTCGACAAAACAGGAAAGAATGTCCAATGGAAAAAAGACAGTCTCTTCAACAAATGGTGCTGGGAAAATTGAAAAAGCCACGTGCACAAGAATGAAAGTGGACCATTTCCTTACACCACACACAAAAATAGACTCAAAATGGATGAAAGACCTAAATGTGAGACAGGAATCCATCAAAATCTTTGAGGAGAACACAGGCAGCAACCTATTTGACCTCAGCCGTAGCAACTTCTTCCTAGACACATTGCCAAAGGCAAGGGAAGCAAGGGCAAAAATGAACTATTGGGACTTCATCAGATAAAAAGCTTTTGCACAGCAAAGAAAACAGTCAACAAAACCAAAAGACAACCAACAGAATGGGAGAAGATATTTGCAAATGACTTATCAGATAAAGGGCTAATATCTGAAATCTATAAAGAACTTATCAAATTCAACACCCAAAGAAGAAATAATCCAAGCCAGACAAGGGCAGAAGACATGAACAGACATTTCTGCAAAGACATCCAAATGGCCAACGGACACATGAAAAAGTGCTCAACATCAGTCGGCATCAAGGAAATCCAAATCAAAACCTCAGTGAGATACCACCTCACACAAGTCAGAATGGCTAAAATTAACAAGTCAGGAAATGACAGATGTTGGCAGGGAGGCAGAGAAAGTGGAACCCTCCTACACTGTTGGTGGGAATGCAAGCTGGTGCAGCCACTGTGTAAAACAGTATGGAGGTTCCTCAAAAAGTTGGAAATAGAGCTATCCTATGACCCAGAAATTGCACTTCTGGTTATTTACCCCGAAGATACAAATGTAGTGATCTGAAGTGGTACGTGCACCCCAGTGTTTATAGCAGCAATGTCCACAATAGACAAACTATGGAAAGAGCCAAGATGTCCATCAACAGATGAATGGATAAAGAATATGTGATACACACACACACACACACACGCACACACACAATGGAATATTATGCAGCCATCAAAAAAACGAAATCTTGCCATTTGCAATGATGTGGATGGAAATAGAGGGTATTATGCTAAGTGAAATAAGTCAATCAGAGAAAGACAAGTATCATATGATCTCACTGATATGAGGAATTTGAGAAACATGACAGAGGATCATAGGGGAAGGGAGGAAAAAATGAAACAAATGAAACCATAGAGGTAGACAAACCATAAGAGACTCGTAATCTCAAGAAACAAACTGAGGGTTGCTGGAGTGGTGGGGGGTAGGAGGGATGGTGGGGCCTGGGTTATGGACATTGGGGAGGGTATGTGCTATGGTGAGCACTGTGAATTGTGTAAGACTGATGAATCACAGACCTGTACCTCTGAAACAAATAATACATTATATGTTAAAAAAAAATAAAGAAGACGATAGTAGGAAGGGAAAAATGAAGGGGGGAAATCAGAGGGGGAGACAAACCATGAGAGACTATGGACTCTGAGAAACAAGCTGAGGGTTTTAGAGGGGAGGTGGGTGGGGGGATGGGTTAGCCTGGTGATGTATATTAAGGAGGGCACATACTGCATGGAACACTGGTTGTTATATGCAAACAATGAATCAAGGAACACATCAAAAACTAATGATGTACTATATGGTGACTAACATAAGATAATAAAATAAAATTAATTAAAAAAAAAAAAGAAGATAGCCATCTACAAGCTAAAGAGAGAGGCCTGGGACAGAGCCAAACAGGATAAGGACCCCTCAAAAAAGAAACCACACAATCAGGCATTTCATATTCAAACCTCAGGAAATCAAAGATAAAGAAAAAAATCTTGAAAAACAGAGGGGGAAAACACTCTATTAAGGAGAAAAGATAAGATTTTCATTCAACTTCCCCTCAAAAACCATGCAAGCAAGAAGAGAGTAGCAGGAAAGTATTGAGGTAAAAAACCCACCAACCTAATTCTGTAACCTACAAAATTATCCTTTAAAGGTGAAGGAGAAATGAGGACTTTGTATATAAATAATATATATTTGTATATATATTTATGGATGCTTATGTATAAGTGAAATGAACGTCAGCAATGATACACAAGATGAGAGGAAGGAATTAAGAACCTTATGTTACTATAAGGTACTTAAATTATCAGTAAATAGGTATAGTGTTATTTAAAAATGGATGTGGGTTAGTTGTAAACATATATAGCAAACTCTAGGGCAGTAGCTTAAAAAAAGTTTTAAAAAAGAAGTGTAATTAATATTATAAGAAAGAGAAAATGGAATAATGTAAAATGCTCAATTAAAACTACAAAAGGCAGAAAATGTGTGGAAGACTAAAATAGTTACAAAGAACAAGGGCAATATAATAGTAATATATGTGGTAGATATTAATCCAACTATCTAAATAATCACTTTTAATGTCAATAGTTCAAATACATTAATTAAAAGACAGAGATTGCCAGAATGGACCAAAAAATAAGAAACAGCTATAAGGTGTCAACCACAAACCCATTTTATATAAAAAGACACATCTAGATCTAAAGTAAAGGGATAGAAAAACATATACCATGCTAACACTAACCAAAAGACAGCAGGAATAGCTATATTAATTTCAGACAGAACAGACTTCAGTACAAGGAAATTTATCAGAGAAAAAGTGGTGCATTACATAATGAAAGGGTTCAATATTCAAAGAAAACATAACATCTTTAATATGTATGTGGTAACAACAGAATATCAAAATGTGTGAGGCAAAAACTTACAGAATGGCAAGGAGAAATAGATGAACTCACTATTATAGTTGGACACATTAATACCTCTCCATCAGAAATGGACAGATCCAGCAGACAGAAAATCAGTAAGGACAGTTGAATTTAACAGCAATATCATACAAGTGGGTATAACTGACATTTTTAGGCTATTTCATCCAACAATAGCAGATTAAACATTCTTCACAAGTGCATGTGGAATAGTTAGCAATATAGAGCATATTCTGGGCCATAAAACACACCTTACATGCTACCATCAGGGATGATTTTCCTTTGGCCTAAAAAAGACTTCAGTATTTCATTTGGTGCAGGTGTGAAAATATATGTAACTTGCTTTCCTTTTGGAAGACTGTATATTCATGGATATGGGATTGGGATTGGAAGTTATTTTCTTTCAGGATTGTGAAGATGTCAAAACATTGTCTTCTGGCTTTCAAAATCTATGTAGTTGAGTCAGATATTAGTATTAGTTTCCCTCCTTTGAGATTACTTTTTTCCTCTCCAGCTGCTTTTAAGATTTTTCTCTTTGTCTTTCATACTTAGGAGTTTTAACATGATTCAGCTAGTTGTGGTTTCTTTGCATTTATCCTATTTGGATTTGTGTCACTTCTTGACTCTGTGGGTTGATGACTTTCATAAGTTATAGAAATTCATAAACCATTTTCTCTTCTAATATTGTTTCTTCCTCATTCTTTATTCACCACTGGGGCACGAATTACAATGATTTAGAATATTTTGTCTTGTCCTATATATGTTTTATATTTTTTACTGATTTTTTCTTCTTTTTTTGTTTCTCTCAGTGATTCAATATGTGCTCACCAATCATTTATTTGTGTCTAATCTGCTGTTAAACCCATCCGCTGAGTTCTTAATTTGAAATGTTGTATTTCTCAGGTCCTAGCCTGACATTTGTTTCTTTTTAAATTTTAATTTCAATTAATTTTTTAAAAATTGAGTATAGTTGACACACAATGTTACATTAGGTTCAAGTATACAACATAGTGATTCAACTTCTCTATATGTTATGCTATGCTTACCAAAAGCGTAGCTACATCTGTCACCATACAACACTATTACAGTATCATTGACTATATTCTCTATGCTGTACCTTTTATTCCTGTGACTTATTTATTCCATAACTGGAAGCCTGTATCTCCCACTACCCTTTACCCATTTTGCCCACCCCCAACCACCTCCCCTCTAGCAACTGTTTCTTTATTTTTTTTATAAACATTTTTAGAGTACTTTTAGATTCACAGCAAAACTGAACAGAAAGTACAGAGAACTCCCTTTTACTCCCTGTTCCCACACAAGCACAAACTCTCCCACTATAGACATTCCACACCACAGTGTTACATTTGTTACAACCAATGAACCTACACTTGACACATTATCACACAACGTCTGTAGTTTACATTTAGGTTTACTCTTGACGTACATTCTATGAATTTGGATAAATTAATAATCACATGTACACAACAATGTAGTACAGAGAATTGTTTCACTGACCTAAAAATTTTCTGTGCTCTGTTTTTTCACCTTCCTTTCCCCATAAGATCTGGCATCTACTAATCCTTTTACTGTTTCCAGAGTTTTGCCTTTTCCAGGTGTCATATAGTTTGACAACAGCATGTAGTCTTTACAAATTGACTTCTTTCACTTAGTAATATACACGTAAGGTTCCTTCATGTCTTTTCTTTTTTATCTTTTTAAATTTTGTTTTATTTTATGTTAGTCACCATACAATACATCATTAGTTTTTGATGCAGTGATCCATGCCTCATTCTTTTTGTATAACACCCAGTGCTCCATACAGTACGTGCCCTCATTAGTACGCATCACTGGGCTAACCCAACCCCCCAACCCCTTCCCCTCTAAAACCCTCAGTTTGTTTCTCAGAGTCCATAGTCTCTCATGGTTCGTCTCCCCCTCCAATTTCCACCCCTTTATTTTTCCCTTCCTTCTCCTAATGTTCTCCAGGCTATTTCTTATGTTCCACAAATAAGTGAAACCATATGATAATTGACTTTCTCTGCTTGACTTATTTCACTTAGCATAATCTCCTCCATTCCCATCCATTTTGATGTAAAAGTTGGCTATTCATCCTTTCTGATGGCTGAGTAATATTCCATTGTGTATATGGACCACATCTTCTTTATCCATTCCTCTGTTGAAGGGCATCTCAGCTCTATCCACAGATTGGCTATTGTGGACATTGCTACTATGAACATTAGGGTGCATATGGCCTTTCTTTTCACTACATCTGTGTCTTTGGGGTAAATACCCAGGAGTGCAATTGCTGGGTTATAGGGTAGCTCTATTTTTAATTTTTTGAGGAACCTCCACACTGTTTTCCAAAGTGGCTGTTCCAATTTGCATTCCACCAACAGTGTAAGAGGGTTCCCCTTTCTCCACAACCTCTGCAACATTTGTTATTTCTCGCCTTCTCAATTTTTGCCATTCTAACTGGTGGAAGGTGGTATCTCAATGTGGTTTTGATTTGAATGTCCCTGATGGCTAATAATGATGAACATTTTTTCATGTGTCCATTAGCCATTTCTATGTCTTCTTTGGAGAAGTGTCTTTTCATGTCTTCTGCCCATTTCTTGAACTGGATTATTTGTTTTTTGGGTGTTGAGTTTGAGAGTTCTTTATAGATTTTGGATACCAGCCCTTTATCTGTAGTGTCATTTGCAAATATCTTCTCCCATTCTGTGCATTGCCTCTTTGTTTTGTTGAATGTTTCCTTGCTGTGCAGAAGCTTTTTATCTTGATGAAGTCCCAAAAGTTCATTTTTGCTTTTGCTTCACCAGCCATTGGAGATGTATCTTGAAAGAAGTTGCTGTGGCTGATATCAAAGACATCACTGCCTATGTTCTCCTCTAGGACTTTGATGGATTCCTGTCTCACATGGAGGTCTTTCATCCATTTTGAGTTTATCTTTGTGTATGGTGTTAGAGAATGGTCAAGTTTCATTCTTCTGCATGTGGCTGTCCAATTTTCCCAGCACCATTTATTGAAGAGACTGTCTTTTTCCATTGCATATTTTTCTGGTTTGTCGAAGATTATTTGACCACAGAGTTGAGGGCCCGTATCTGGGCTCTCTATTCTGTTCCATTGGTCTATATGTTTTTGTGCCAGTACCATGCTGTCTTGGTGATCACAGCTTTGTAATATAGCTTGAAATCGGGCAACGTGATGCCCCCAGCTTCGTTTTTCTTTTTCAACATTTCTTTGGTGATTCGGGGTCTTTTCTGATTCCATACAAATTTTAGGATTGTTTGTTCTAGCACTTTGTAAAAAGTCATTCTCCTTTTTGATGGGGTCTTTGCCTGGTTTGAGGATTAAGGTAATGCTGGCCTCATAGAATGAGTCTGGAAGCTTTCCTTCTGTTTCTATTTTTTGAAACAACATCAGGAGAATAGGTATTATTTCTTCTTTTTTT
>NC_138385.1:20895235-20917150 GCF_054177405.1 Leptonychotes weddellii
GGGGGGAGCGGGAGAGGGAGAAGCAGACACCCTGCTGAGCAGGGAGCCCGATGCGGGACTCGATCACGGGACTCCAGGATCATGACCTGAGCCGAAGGCAGTCGCTTAACCAACTGAGCCACCCAGGCGCCCCGGTATTATTTCTTCTTTGAATGTTTGGTAGAATTCCCCAGGGAATCCATCAGGCCCTGGACTCTTGTTTTTTGGGAGGTTTTTGATCACTGCTTCAATCTCGTTACTGGTTCTTGGCCTATTCAAGTTGTCAATTTCTTCCTGTATCAGTCTTGGCAGCTATAGATTTCCAGGAAGGCATCCATTTCTTCCAGGTTGCTCAATTTATTGGCATATAGTTGTTGATAATAATTTCTTTTTTTTTTTAAGATTTTATTTATTTATTTGACAGAGAGAGATACAGCGAGAGAGGGAACATAAGCAGGGGGAGTGGGGGAGGGAGAAGCAGGTTTCCCGCCAAGCAGGGAGCCCGATGTGGGAATCGATCCCAGAACCTGGGATCATGACCTGAGCTGAAGGCAGACACTTAATGACTGAGCCACCCAGGCGCCCCAATAATTTCTAATAATTGTTTCTATTTCCTTTTGTTAGTGTGATCTCTCCCCTTTCATTCATAATTTTATTAATTTGGGTCCTTTCTCTTTTCTTTTGGATAGGTCTGGCTAGTGGTTTATCGATCTTATGAATTCTTTCAAGGAATCAGCTTCTAGTTTCATTGATCTGCTCTACTGTATTTCTGGTTTCTAATTCATTGATTTCTGTTCTAATCTTAATTATTTCTATTTTGGTGTGTGGCTTAGGCATCATTTGTTGTTTTTTCTCCAGTTCTTTAAGGTGTAAAGTTTGTTGGTAAATTAGGGATTTTTCTTTTCTTTTTTTTTTTTGAGTGAGGCTTGGATGGCTATGTCCCCTTAGGACCGCCTTTGCAGTATCCTATAGATTTTGGACGAATTTGTTTTCATTCCTGTTGGTTTCCATGAATTGTTTAAGTTCTTTGATTTCCTGGTTGACCCAAACATTCTTGAGCAGAGTGGTCTTTAGCTTCCAAGTGTTTGAATTTCTGCCAAATTTTTCCTGTGATTGAGTTCCAGTTTTAAAGCATTGTGGTCTGAGAATATGCAGGGAATAATCTCAATCTTTTGGTATCGGTTGAGACCTGATTTGTGACCCAGTATGTTGTCTATTCTGGAGAAAGTTCCATGTGCGCTCGAGAAGAATGAGTATTCTGTTGTTTTAGGATGGAATGTTCTGTGTATATCTTTGAGGTCCATCTGGTCTAGCATGTCATTCAAAGCTCTTGTTTTTTTGTTGATTTTCTGCTTAGATGATCTGTCTATTGCTGAGAGTGGAGTATTGAGGTCTCCTACTATTAAAGTATTATTATCAATATGACTCTTTATTTTGGTTAACAGTTGGCTTATGTAGATGGCTGCTCCCATGTTGGGGGCATAGATATTTATAATTGTTAGATCTTCCTGTTGGATAGACCCTTAAAAGTGATATAGTGTTCTTCTGTGTCTCTAACTACTGTCTTGAGCTTAAAATCTAATTTGTCTGATATAAGAATTGCTACCCCAGCTTTCTTTTGAGGTCTGTTGGCATGGAAGATGGATCTCCATCCTTTCACTTTCAGTCTGGATGTATCTTTAGGTTCAAAATGAGTCTCTTGTAGACAGCATATGGATGGGTCCTCTTTTTATCCAGTCTGCAACCCTGTGCCGTTTTATGGGAGCGTTTAGGCCATTCACGTTGAGAGTGATTATTGAAAGATATGAATTTATTGTCATCATGTTGCCTGTGAAGACGTTGTTTTTATAGATTGTCCCTGTAAATTTCTGTTCTATATCACTTTCTTTCTCCTTTTATACAACCCCGTTAATATTTCTTGCAGGGTCGACCTGGTGGTCACATATTCTTTCAGTTTCTGCTGGGGTTGGAAGCTCTGTATCTCTCCATCCATTCTAAATCACAGCCTTGCCATATAAAGTATTCTTGGCTGCATGTTCTTCTCGTTTAATACCCTGAATATGTCTTGCCAGCCCTTTCTGGCTTGCCAGATCTCTGTGGATAGGTCTGCCATTATTCTGATGTTCCTCCCTCTGTACGTAAGAAATCTCTTCCCCCTAACTGCCCTTAAGATGGTTTCCTTGGTTCTAAGATTTGCGAGTTTTACTATTACAATCCAAGGTGTTGGCCTGTTTTTCCTGATCTTAGGAGGGGTCCTCTCTGCCTCTAGGACACGAATGTTTGTTTCATTCCCCAGATTAGGAAAGTTCTCAGCTACGACTTGCTCAAATATATCTTCTAGTCCTCTCTCTCTCTCCACCCCTCAGGGATCCCAATAATTCTGATATTGGAACGTTTCATGGTGTCACTTATTTCTCTGATTCTGTTTTCATGGATTTTGAGTTGTTTTTCCCTCGCCTCCTCTTTTCCCTTTTTATCTATGAAATGATCTTCCAGGTCACTAATTCATTCTTCTGCCTCACTTACCCTAGCTGTTAGATTATCTAGATTAGATTGGATCTCATTGATAGCATTTTTAAGTTCTGCCAATTCACCTTTTATTTCTGCCCTTAGAGACTCTATGTTGCCAGTAATGGATTTCTCCATTCTAGCTCTTGTCTTCACAATTGTTAGCCTGAATTCCATCTCTGACATCTTGGTTATATCTGCATCCATTTGTAAATCTGCAGCATAAGTCATAATCTCTGAGTCTTTTCTATTTGGGGGGTTCCTCCTCCTAGTCATTCTGTTGAAGGTTGGTTGAGGGAATGTACAGAGTCCAAATTATTGACCACAACCCAAGCAAGATTCACCTGTTTTTTAGGGACCTTAGGGTTGTTCACCTCTTGTTCTCCCAGCCTGTCTTCTGGGGGAGGGGCCTGCTGCGCTGTTACTCAGGCAACCCTGTTTGAGCAGAGTTGCCCTGCCCCCTGTGGTGGGGGATGGGCTCAGTGAAAACCATTTTTGGGGGGCTTTTGTTTTCTGGCGGCTTTTCCTGGTGGCTTTCCATGTCTCTTCCGAGAGTCAGAGCAGAGAGATCGCAGTCTTTTCTTCAGTGAGCTCTCCAAGCCACTCTATCTCCATTTCTGTCTGTGCTGTCATAAACTGCAGCATCCTGGGTTGTGAGTCCTTCAGCAGGGCTTCCGGTCCTCGCCCTCCCTGTTGGGGCACGTCTCTGCCCTTTGTACTTCTAAAACCTCCAGCTGCCCCCAGTTCACATGAGTGGCCCCACCACTCCAGGTTTCAGTCTGGGGGGCTGCCCTAAAGTCCTTTCCCCATCACTACCAGTTTGCGAATCTGTGCCCAGTCCCCAGCGTGGGAGGCTATTGCTCACCAGCGTTGTAGGATCCCCACAGCCAGGCTCCCTCCCCCTGGTGTTTATCCTCAGATATCTGCCTGTGGAATCACTGCTCCCTGTTTCATACCTCAAAACCACTCGCCTGTGATATTCTGTTTGTAGAGATCCAGATCTATCTTCTTACATCTTAGGTTGATTTTGTGGGTGTTCAGAGTGGTCTGGTAGATATCCGGCTCAATTCTGGAGACTGGTTGGAATAAGGTCCCCTACTCCTCCACCATCTTTTTCGAACCTCCCTTCATGTCTTTTCATGGCTTAATAGTTCAATTCTTTTTAACACTGAGTAATATTCCATTGTCTGGATGTACCACAGTAAATTTTCCGTTCATTTACTGAAGGAAATCTTGGTTGCTTCCACGATTGGGCAATTATACATAATGCTGCTATAACTATTCATGTGCACATTTTGTGTGGGTGTAAGTTTTCAACTCACCAGGGTAAATACCAAAGGAGTACAATTGCTGGATCATATTTTAAGAGTATGTTTAGTTTTGTAAACATCTGCCAACCTGTTTTCCAAAGTGCCCATAACATTTTGTATTTCCACAAGTAGTGAATGAAGATTTCCTGTTTTTCCAAATCCTTGCCAGCATTTGGTGTTGTCAGTGTTTTGGATTTGGCCATTTAAAAGGTATGAAATTTTATTTCATTGTTTTAATTTGTAATTCACTAATGTCATATAATATTAAGCCTTTTTTCATATGTATACTTGTAATTTGTGTATCTTCTTTGGTGATGTGTCTGTTTAGCTTGTTTGCCCATTTTCTTTCTTTCTTTTTTAAATCTGGTTCCTCATTTTCTTACTCTTGAGTTTTAGAGTTCCTTGTATATTTTGAAAAACAGTCCTTTATCAGATATATCTTTTGCAAATATTTTCTCTTCGTCTGTGGCTTGTCTTCTAATTCCCTTGAAATTGTCTATCACAGAGTAGAGGTTTTAAATTTTAATGAAGTCTAGCCTATGGATTATTTCTTTCATTGATTATGTCTTGATGTTGTATCTAAAAAGGTATCACCATACCCGAGGTCATCTAGGATTTCTTCTATGTTATCTTCTAGGAATTTTATAATTTTGCATTTTACATTAAGGTCTGTGATTCATATTAAGCTAAATTTTATGAAGGATGTAAAGTCTGTGTCTAGTTTCTTTTCTTTCTTTCTTTCTTTGGTTGGTATGTGAACATCCAACTTTTCCAGCACCACTTGCTGAAAAGACTATCTGTTCCAGTTTATGCCTTTGCTCTTTTGTTAAAAATGAGTTGACTCTATTTACATGGGTCTATTTATGTGCTCTTATTTTGTCCTATTGATCTTTATGTCTTTTCTTTTGCTAATACTGTATTGTCTTGATTAGCTTTATACTAAGTGTTGATGTCAGGTAGTGTCATTCTTCTGAATTCATTCTCCCCCTTCAATATTGAGTTGATAATTCTGGGTCTTTTGCCTTTCCAATTAACTTTAGAATTACTGTGTTAATATCCAGAAAATAACCTGCTGGGATTTTGATAAGGATTACATTGAATCTACAAATCAAGTTGAGAAAAACCAACATCTTGGCAATATTGAGTCTTCCTACCCATGAACATGGAATATCTCCCTATTGTATTATATATATATCTTTCATAACAGTTTTGTACTTTTCATCATATATCTTGAATATATTTTATTTTATTTATACCTAATTTTCCATTTTGGGGGGATGCTAATATAAATGGTACTGTGTTTTTAAATTCAAATTCCACTTTTTAATTGTTGGTATATAGAAAAGCTGTTGAATTCTTGTACACCAACCTTGTATCCTGCAACCTTGTACAATTGCTCATTAGTTTTAGGAGGGTTTTTTGGTCAATAATCATGTGGGCTGCAAACAAAGACAGTTTTATTTCTCCTTTCCCAATATATATACCTGTTATTTCCTTTTGTTATTTTATTGCATTAGTTAAGGCTTCCAACATGATGTGAAAAGCAGTAGTGATAGGGGAAAACCTTGCCTTATTCTTGATCCTAGTGGGAAGCTTAAAGTTTCTTATCATTAAGTATGCTGTTAGCTGTTTTTTTTTCTTTTTTGAGCCTGTGCAGTTGTTCTTTATCAAATTGAAGATGTTCCCCACTATTCCAAGTTAGCTGAGATTTTTTATCATGAATGGGCATTGGATTTTGCCAAATGCTTTTTCTGCATCTATTGACTTATTTCTTTAGTCTGCTAATGCATTGGATTACATTAATTGATTTTTGCATTTTGAAATAGTCCTTCATGCCTTGGAAAGTATCACTTGATTGTAGTTTATAAATATTTTTATTCATTGTTGGATTTCATATGCTAATATTTGTTGAGGATTATATGTCTATGTTCAAGAATGATCTGGCCCTATAATTTTCTTGTAATGTTTTTCTGTGGTTTAGTATTAGGGTAATGCTGGCCTTATAAAGTGAATTAGGAAGTATTCCCTCTCCTTTTACATTTTGGGCGAGACTGTAGAGAATTAATATAATTTCTTCTTTAAGTATTTGTTAGATTTCAGCACTGAACCCTTTTGGGCTTGGTGATTTCTGTTTTGGATGGTTATTAATTATTTATTCAATTTCTTTAATATATATCAGCATTTTCATATTGTTTATATCTTCCTGTGTGAGTTTTGGCAGATGTGTCTTTCAAAGAATTGGTCCATTTCACCTACATTTTCAAATTGGCAGGAATAGAGTTATTCATAATATACTTTTATTATCCTTTAAATGTAACCTGTAATGATGGCTCCTTTTTCATTTCTAATATTAATAATTTGTTTCTCTTCTTTTTATTAGTTAGCCTGGCTAGAGGCTTAACAATTTTATTGATCTTTTCAAAGAACAAACTTTAGGTTTTACTGATTTTTTCTATTGATTTTATGTTTTAAAATTTAATTTACTTCTGTTCCAATTATTATTATTGTTTTTCTTTTTCTCACTTTGGATTTAATTTGTTCTTTTTTATTTAGTTTCCTAAGGTGGAAGCTTAAAGTATTTATTTTAGATCTTTCTTCTTTTCTAATATATACATTCTAATGCTATAAATTTCCCTCTAAACACTGCTTTCACTGCATCTCATTAATTTCACTAAGTTGTTGTTGTTGTTGTTTTTTCATTTTCATGTACTTCACAATATTTTAAAATTTCTCCTGAGGTTTCTTTTTTAATCCATGGGTTGTTCACTCTCCAGTGTGTTGTATAATCTCCAATCATTTTGCAATTTCCAGCTATTTTTCTATTTTTGATTTCTAGTTTAAATATATTAATTGTGGTCTGAGGGGGAGAGAGAGACAGAGTCAGAGTGACAGAGAGAAAGACACAGAGAGAGAACAAAGAGACAAGAAACAGAAAACACAGAACTTACAGATTTTTTTTAAACCATAAAAGGATATTATAAACAACTTGATGCCAACACATTTGAAAGTTTAGATGAAATGGACAATTCCTAAGTTGACATAAGATTTAGAAAATTTGAATCATTCTAGAGCTATTTAAAAATTGATTTTATAAATTTTAATCTTTCACACAGAGAAGCTTTTTGTATTTTATAGAATATAGTTAATGTAATGGTGTTAATGATTTTGCCTACTAATTTTACTTTCCATGTTATTTCTAGGTTGGTTTTACTTGATTGATTTTTTTTCCCTCATTAAAGGTTGTGTTTTTCTGCTTCTTTACATGCCTTATTTTTTAATTGAATGTCAGACATAATTTACATTGTTAGATGCTTTACATTTTTGTTTTCCAATAAATATTCTTGAGCTATATTCTAGGATGTGGTGAAGTTTCTTGGAAAGAGTTTGATCCTTTTGGGGCTTCCTTTTAAGTTTTGTTATTCAGGACCAGCGTACCTTTATCTATGGTTATTTTTAACCCATTACTGAGGCAAAATATTTAGTACTATAGTATATGCTGAATGGATTATAAGGTTCTTCATTTTGGCTGAAAGGAACAAAACTTCCCAGCCTTGTGTGACTTCCATAGATTATTCTTTCCAATCTTGTCCCCCCACCCCAGTCTTGTGTTTCCTCACATGCATGTACTGTTAAGTGCTCAGCTGAAGACTCAAGGGAAACTTTAGATTTCCAGATTTCTCACTCTATGCTTGTTTCTCCTTTCCAATACTTTGAACTGTGAACTATAACAGACTTGGTCTCTCTGACTCCCAGCTCTGCCTTCTAAATTAAAGAGACTACTGGGTTCTCCTTGTCTTCTTTTCTGTGACATGTCCTGGATATTCTTTCCAGGCAGAAATCTGGGGAAAATGTAGGCCTCAATTCATTTGTTTCCCAAATCTTAGACATAACTTCTTCACTGCCTGATTTGCAATGTATTGAAAACCATGCTTTGTTTTATTTTTATATTTTGCCTGGAACTTAGTTCTGTCTGTGAAAGGGTAAATCTGACACCTATTACACAATCTTAGTCATAAGCAGAAGTTTTATAATTTAAATAAAAATAAATTAGACTATAATACTTTAAATTAATGCTATGTTCATAGGAAATGTGGATGTTTCCATAGAGATACTACAATAGATTTTATTCTCATGTATGAAAAAATCCTCGTCTATAGTACATAATAATACTTTGGTGGTCTCCAGAATTCTAAATGTAGGTGTATAATACATTTGAGTTTGTATCTCATTTTTAAAGTAAAGATCTTTTTTTAAATGATAAAATTCTAATTCAAATCAAATCTAGGTTTCTATAGAATCATTTGGAGGACATTGGTCTATCCTACACTTAAAAACATCTAAGGTATCTAAAAAGTGAACGTTTACTAGGTTTATGGTTCTTCTTTGTCACCCTTTTTATGAAGTCCTTCCTAATCTTTAGTAATTTTATTTTTTTTGCTCTTACTCTTGCTTTCTCCTTTAAACTGCCATAGGGATACTGCAGAGTTTCTATTTCTCCTATTATACTTAAATTACTTCCTTTGTATTATAATTATTTGTATAATTATAGGCTTCTAGGGAATAAGAATTCATTTTGCAACTTATTTTTAATACATGCAATTTTGGCATAGTGTATCTTCATGAAACTGAATTGAATTAAATTTACTGTATTGAACACATCCAAGTATATTTTGAATCAAAGCTACACAGTGATTTCTTTTTCTAAGGGAGGGAAATGTTCAAAAGTGTATAGCCAGACCAAATCAAAAACCTAAACCACTTCTCTCTGACACATTAACATTTTGATAATTACTTCTCTCACTCTCCAAACTTGGAGTCTGTGAAACTTTCCATATAATGGTTCTGAAATTAGTACTTTGTAGAACTTGAGGCAAGATGATTTCTGTATGAAATTTTAGGGAAATTTACTATACTCTCTGATTAAATTGAAACTGAGATGGCTTTTCTGCCCAAAAAAAATGTTTATGTGTTGGTTAGGTTTATTTCTCTTGGATTATCTCAGAGTTAGATCATTACATTTAATTTACAAAATGTTTTCCATAGATGAACATTTATTTTATACCTAAAAGATATTTCTTTATATATATGCACACTTTAAGACTATGTCCATATAACTGAGAGAGGAATGTTACTCTGAATCATGTATGGTTTTATTTCATAAAATGTATAGATTTGTGTTTAAAATTCCATAGATGAATAATTCAAAATACATATAACCATATTCTTAAAATGTTTACATAAATCAGAATAGTAAAGCACAATGATTTTTAAAATCACTTAAAGGAATATTATTAGAAATCTATATTTAAATTTAATGATTATTTTATGAAATAAATAATCATTTCCTATATCTTTAGTGGTAAGTTAGCAACATCTGCATCGCAAAACCACTTGAAAACATTTCTGTATTGGCCTTGAATGGGGCATTCCCTATCTCATTTAATCCTAGGTGTACATAGCATTTGTTTTTTTATAAATGAGAAAATTTAGGCTTAGGAAACATAAGAAAATGCCCAAACTCACAATTTGATAGTTGGGAGAGCTACATTTGAACACAGTGTTGCTTTGTACTTTCCTATGTGTAGTTTCTAGCTTAGAGTCTCTAACATTCTTTAATCTTGGCCAAAAAAGCTACTACATATAAATAACCAAAGTCTTTAGTCAAGAAGATTTATTAGCACTTTTTTTATTAGTTTCTTTTCGTGTTTACTCTTCCATGTTTGAAGACTCAATACCTTAGCAACATGTCTGCTGTCTTAGAAAATACAATGGTCTTTCTCAAGGAGACATACACAATTAGTTCCTATACTCTTCATTATTGTGGTGTTCTTAATTCTCTGTTTGTAATCAACAATGATTGAGTTGTTACTATGTACTCAGCAGTTTAAGTGTTGTGGAAATACAAAAGAGCTAACCTTAACCAAACTAACAAAAAATGTAGCACCTCCATCTAATATATTCATAATCTAATTTCACATCCACCAATTATTTTGAAAATATCAGTTATTAAGTAGGCTGCTTAAGATTTACTTGATTTAGATCCTCAAACAAGGAGTTTTGCAGTCTTAGAGCCTAGAGCCCATGACGAGGAAAGGAGCTAAATAACAGTCCCACTCACTATGGGGCATGTCTCTGGTTCCATCTGCTGTGGTGAACTGGAAGTAGTGCAGCTCAGTGGACCTCAAGCCAAGAGGCAAAGGGGCAGAACTGATCACCGCCAGAGCAAAGGCAATAGTGGGTTCTTATGCTATGCAAAGGCAGGAGGATTAATTCATAGCCAAGACTGAAGGTAGCTCCCAGCCCCTCCCAACCAGAGAGCGTTTTTGAGAAATTGAAAGTAGCCTGGAATAGCCCCAGCCCCACCCCCTCCCACCCAGGCAAGAGAGCTAAAACAGCCCTGCTTGCTGTGTAAAGTGTTTTTTGGCCCCATCTGACCAGAAGGGCTGGTGACAACTGGAAGTTCTGTAGCTCAGTGGCACTCCAGCCAAGAGGTAGGTGAGCAGAGATCACTCCCAGAACAAAACCAGTACCCGGCATGGAGCATTCCTATGCTATACACAGGCAGGAGGATTAATTCACAACCAAGGCTGAGGATAGTTTGCAGAGTAAGATCAGTGGCCCTGTTTGACAGTGGTCTGAACTTGGGGTACGGACCAGTTTGAATTAAGACAACAAACGAAGAGCTTTACTGGCTTTAGAGCTGTTTCTCCGGCTGTGCCTGGGCAGGGAATCTAATTTATATCTTTGCTTATTCCTGAATACAGCCTTCAGCCTGTCTGACCAGAGAACTTAATCAAAGCACATGATAGGCTGCATAGCCCATTTAACAGCCCTGTGTCCAGTAAGACTTGAACAAAGAACACAAACCATGACTTCTCCTATATGCAGAGCAAAATCAGTGGCCTCACCTGACCACGGAATTTTGTGTATACTCTGACTTGTTTCAACTCCCCAAACAATTAGCAATATCATCCTTGGGTCCTGCCCTTCTGTCCTGCCAGGTCAGGGAAGCTAATTTATCACCTCATCTACTACTGAAGATAGTACCTAGTCCCAATGATCTAGTAAGCCTGACCAGAGAATCTAGACAAAGGCAGAGCTTATCCTACAGCCTCATTTGGGTAGAGAACAAAGCCTGTAGTTCTGTCCAACTATTCTCAGCCAATCAAAACCTCCATCCCCATCCTCAGAGCTTGAACAGATGCCTTGCCCTAAAATAGACCATAACAGCAAATTCCACCTGCCTAAGGACATTACCAGAAGGCACACTAGAAACCCAAACTGAGCTGACTGGTGAAGAACTGTCTCTGCCAAAGCAAATTTATAAATTATGGAAGAGAAGTCCAATTACTCAAATGCGTAAATACCAACCTAAGGAATCAAGGATTACAAAAAATCAAGTAAATATGATACCACTAAAGGGAACTAATAAAACTCCAATGACTGAACCTAAAGAAATGGAGATCTATGAACTGGTAGACAGAGTTCAGAACAATTCTCTTGAGGAAACTTAGTGAACTATAACAAAACACAGATAACTAAAAAAATTAGAAAAACAATGCATGAACAAAACAAGAAGTTTGGCAAGGAAATAGCATCCATCAAAAACAAGAACATAAAAAAAATTTCGGAGTTGAAAAATACAATAACTGAAGAATTCAATAGAGAGTTTCAAAGTAGACTCAACCATACAGAAGAATTGACAACCTTGAGGATAGGACTTTGGAAATTACTCAGAAAAGAAAAAAGAAAAAGGAATGAAAAAGAGTGAAGAAAGCCTATGGGAATTATAAGACATAATGAAAAGAAACAATATTTGCATTATGGGAATTCTAGAAGGAGAAAATGATAAAAAGTATATTTAAAGTAATAATGGTTGAAAACTTCCCAAACCTGGGGAGAGAAATTGACATCCAGATCTATGAGGCCTAAAGGATCCCAAATAGGTTGAACCTGAATAGGGCTACACCAAGACACATTATAATTAAATTATCAAAAGTCAAAGATAAAGAATTTTAAGAGAAGCAAGAGAGAAGAGAGATGTTACACAAAAAGAACTCCCATAAGACTATAGGTAGATTTCTCAACAGAAACTTTTCAGGCCAGGAGAGAATGGGATGACATATTCAAATTATTGAAAGAAAATTATTGTTAACCAAAAATTCTATACCCAGCAAAGCTGTCCTTCAGAAATGAAGTTGAGATACTTTCCTGAACAAACAAAAGCTGAGGGCATACATTACCACCAGACCTGCCTTATAAGAAATGCTAAAAACAATTCTTTGAGTGGAAATAAAAGAACACTGAGTAACATCATAAAAACATAAAGACATGGTGTAAATCTCACTGGTATTGGTGGATATATAAATAACCATAGTTACAACAATCTGTATAATACATATTACACAATATAAAACACATGTGAACTGTAACTGCAGTAGCCTAAAATATGAAGGGAAGGAGAAGTAAAAGTGTAAGGTTTATGAATTCCATTGAAGTTAATTTGTTATCTGTTTAAAATAGAGTGTTATAAATTTAAAGTACTTTTTTGTAAGCCTCATGGTAATAACAAGGGTAAATTACACAAGAAAAAACAATAAAGAAGTCAAAGCATACTGATACCAAAAGGCATGAAAACACAAAAAAGAAAGCAGGATAAGAAACAAGGAACATGGATCTACAGAACAATAAAAAACAATGAACAAAATAGCAGTAGTAAGTCCTTACTTATAAATAAGTACTTTAGATGTAAACAGAATAAATTCTCCAATTAAAAGTTATAGAATGGTTGAATGGATTAAAAAGAAAGAAAAGAAAAAGATTCAACAATATGCTTCCTACAAGAGACTCACTTTAGCCTTAAAAACACATGTAGATTGAGCATGAAGGTATGGAAAAGATATTTCAAGCAAATGGTAAGCAAAACAAACAAAAACAAACAAAAATCAGGGTTGCTATATTTGTATCAGACAAAATAAAGTTTAAACTAAAAATAGTAAAAAGAGACAAAGAAGAGGTGCCTGTGTGGCTCAGTAGTTAAGTGTCTGCCTTCAGCTCAGGTCATGATCCCAGGATCCTGGGATCAAGCCCTGCATTGGGCTCCCTGCTCAGCAGGAAGTCTGCTTCTCCCTCTGCTTATGTTCCCTCTCTCACTGTGTCTCTCTCTGTCAAATAAATTTTTAAAAATCTTTAAAAAAAGAGACAAAGAAGGTCATTATATAATGATAAAGAGGTCAACACATCAAGAAGATATAATAATTATAAATATTTGTACACCCAACATTGAAGCACCTAAATATATACAGCTAAAAATAACAGAAATACAGGGAGAAATAAATGGCAATAAAACAATAGTTGGGGACTCTAATACCCAACTCTCAACAATGGATAAATCATCCAGACAGAATCAATAAAGAAACAGTGGATTTGTACAACATTATAGACAAAATTGACCTAAAAGACACATACAGAACATTCTAACCAACAACAGCTGAATACACATTCTTCTCAAGTGCACATGGAACATTTTCTAGGATAGATCATATGCTAGGCCACAAAACAAATCTCAACAAGTTTAAGAAGGTTGAAATCAGACCAAGGATCTTCTCTGACCACAATGATATGAAACTAGAAATCAATAACAAGAGGAAAACTGGAAAATTCACAAGCATGAGGAAATTAAATAATATTCTCTTGAACAACAGTGGATCAAAGAATAAATTAAAGTGGAAATAAAAAAGTTTCTTGAGACAAATGAAAATGGAGACACAGCATACCAGAACTTATGGGATGCGACATAAGCAGTTCTAAGAGGTAAGTTCATAGCAATTAATGCCTACATTAAGAAGCAAGAAATATCCCAAATACACAGTCTAACTGTATGCTTTATGGAACTAGAAAAAAAGGAACAAATTGAGGCCACAGTTATCAGAAGAAAGGAAATAATAAAAGAATAGAGCAGAAATAAATACAAAATATATAAATAACTCATACAATTCAATAGCAAAAACCAAATAGCCCAATTAAAAGATGGGCAAAGGATCTTAATAAGTATTGCTCCAAAGAAGATAAATGAAAGGCCAACGGGTACATGCACTAGTCATCAGGGAAATGCAATTTAAAACCACAATAAGATATCACTTCAAGACTGTTAGAATGGCATAGAGATAATAAATGCTGAAATGGGTGTAGAGAAAAGGGAACCATTGTGCACTGTTGGTGGGACTGCAAATTGGTAATAGCCACTATGGAAAATAGGACGGAGGTTCCTCAAAAAATTAAAAATAAAGCTACCATATGGTCCAACAATTCCACTTCTGGGAATACATGCAAAGAAAAAGGAAACACTAATTCAAACAGATATTTGCACCTCCATGTTCATAGCAGCATTATTTATAATAACCTAGATATGGAGACAACCTACTTGTCCATTGATGGATTAATGGATAAATAACTTTTGAGATGCACACACACACACACACACCATGAAATATTATTCAGCCATAAAAATTAAATCCTACCATATGCAACAACACAAATGAATCTTGAAGGTATCATTCTAAGTAAAATAAGCCAGACAGAGAAAGATAAATACTATATGATCTCACTTATATGTAGAATGTAAAAAAAAACACATAGTAAAAGATATCAGACTTGTGGTTATTGTAAGTGGAGGGTGGGGGAGAGAAGTTGGAAGAAGGTGGTCAAAAGGTACACTCTTCCTGGGGCGCCTGGGTGGCTCAGTCGTTAAGCATCTGCCTTCGGCCCAGGTCATGATCCTGGGGTCCTGGGATCGAGCCCCGCATTGGGCTCCCTGCTCTGCGGGAAGCCTGCTTCTCCCTCTCCCGTTCCCCCCGCTTGTGTTCCCTCTCTCGCTGTGTCTCTCTCTGTCAAATAAATAAAATCTTCAAAAAAAAAAATGTACACTCTTCCTGTTATAAGGACTAAAGATGTAATGTACAACATGATGACTATAGCTAATGCTGCTGTGTAGTCTATAGGAAAATTGTTAGGAAAATAATTCCTAAGAGTTCTAATCTCAAGAAAAAGTTGTTTTTCCTTTCTTTTTATCTTTCTTTCCTCTTATTGTATCTATATAAGAAGACAGATACTGGTTGAAACTATTGTGGTAATCATTTCACAATATACATAAATCAAACCATCATGCTCTATGCTTTAAATATACACAGTGATGTATGTCAATTATTTCTCAATAAAACTGGAAAAAGTAGTGCTGTTTAATAAAGTAATATTTGAGTAATAAAAACAATGGATATATTAGAGTTAAAGAAGTGAGAGATAAATGTTTTTTCTGAAATTTTTATTTAGTTTCTAGTTAGTTAACATATAGTATAATATTGGTTTCAGGAGTAGAATTTAGTGATTTGTCACTTACATATAACACCCAGTGCTCAACACAAAAGGTCCCTTCTTTAATACACATAACCTATTTAGCCCATCCCCCACCCACCTGCCATCCATCAACCCTCAGTTTGTTCTCTATAGTCAATAGTCTCTTATGGTTGCCTCTCTCTCTTTTTTCCCCCTTCCCCTATGTTCATCTGTTTTGTTTCTTAAATTCTGAACATGTGTGGAATCATAAGGTATTTGTCTTTCTCTGACTGACCTATTTCAGTTAGCATAATACATTCTAGCTCTATCCATATCATTGCAAATGGCAATATTTCACTCTTTTTGATGGCTAAGTAATATTCTATATATATACACACACACACATGCACACACACCACATCTTCTTTATCCATTTATCAATTGATGGACATTTAGCTCTTTCCATAATTTGGTTATTGTTGATAACGGTGCTATAAACATCAGGGTGCATGTGCCCCTTTGAGTCAGTATTTTTTATCCTTTGGGTAAATACCTAGTAGTGCAATTGCTGGGTCCTAGGGTAGTTCTATTTTTTACTTTGAAGAACTGAAGTGAGAGATAAGTGTTAACAGGAATCCTCAGACCTGTTAGTAGTGTCTGTCAATATTTGTGAATAAATAAAATATATTAATAGCCCAAGTTTATAAAAATATACAATAATGAAAAAGAAAAGTTTCCATGAAAATGCAATTTTTATATTTATAAGAAAAGATCAAAATATAAGTGGAGACAAGGCTAACCTTGCAGATAGAAATCCCTGTAAAAGGAGTACCAGGGAAAGAAGGTCAAGAGTTATGTCATCATTATGGCAGAATAAGTTTTCTACCATCTTCTCCCCCCCAAAACACTGATTTAAGCATTGACCCATGGATGGCTGTTTTTTTGGAAGTTCAGGTATCCAGCAGAGAAATATCAGCACACCAATGGAGCAAAAATAAATAAATAAATAAAAGATCTGGGATTAGACACACTGAAGAATGAATGAAAAGCAGTTTCACTTTACCCACATCACCCCTCCCCCAAGGCAGCACAGCTTAGCTTAAAGCCAAATAGACCTACTTGGCCTGTGATTTCTTCTGTGGGAGAAAGTGAAAATGTGTAAGTGAGAACCCAAATTCCCCAGGTGTGAAATGTTGCCAAAGAGACTCTTCTTTCTTGCCCCATCCAGAATACTGAAATGTACTGCATGACTAGAAGCAGAAAGCAGGTGGGAGAATAGCAGACAAACCTCTCAGAGGTCATCAAAGAGATGCAGGTCTTACTGAGTGCTTTGCAGACTCCATCAGGAAGTCTGTCTAAAAGCCACTGGGTATGCCTTGCCTGCAGATCCCTGCCTCCAACTGGCTCATGGACACACTCAAAGCTCCATGTGCCCCACCTACCCACACCTCCCACCCCATGGCTGGATCCTTTTGCACATGCCCAATGACAGTGAGAGTGACCTTTTGGAAATGGCTAATAAGCATATGTAGAAAGCCTGACCAAGTATATGGATGTGGGAGAAATGACACAAACTTTAGTATTCAACACCTCCTTAGTGAAAACAAAAAGGATGTTGTCAGTAACTGGACTGTTTTTGCAGGGTTGAGAGAAAGCAAACAAGCTTAAGAATTCTGCCACAAGGGAATAAAGAAGTATGAAGCAGGAGTATCCATAGAAAAAGTCTGAAAAAAGCCTTAGAGTTTGAAACAGGGCTGATGGAATGTATTTCACTCCCAAAGCCAGTCAATAAATAATAAGGGAGGTGAGTGCTTCTTCAAATGTAAATACAGCAATGTAAGATTTCAAGCAACACGAAAATCAAGGAAACATGATACTATCAGAGAAACACAATTTTCCAGCAACCAAAACAAAGAAATGGAGATCTGCAATTTGTTTGATAAAGAAGTCAGAATAATTATCTTAAGGAAACTTACTGAACTACAAGAAAACACAAAGACAAGTCAATAAAATCAGAACAAACATGAACAAAATAAAAGTAAAGAAATAGAAATCATAAAAGAACTCAGAAATTCTGGAGCTGAAGAATATAATAAATGAAATGACAAAAATATAATTAAGAGGGACACCTGGGTGGCTCAGTTGGTTGAGTGTCTGCCTTTGGCCCAGGTCATGATCCCAAGGTACTGGGATCGAGTCCCACATTGGACTCCTTGCTCGGGGGGGGCCTACTTCTCCCTCGGCCTGCCGCTCCCCCTTCTCGTGCTCTCTCTCACTCTCTCTCTCTCTCTCATTTCTGGGAAACAAATAAATAAATAATCTTTTTAAAAAATGTAATTAAGAGCATCAAGATCAAACTGGATCAAGGAGAAGAAAGAATCTATGAGTAGAAGACAGGTTCTTTGACATTATCCAAAAGAGAAAAAAGAAAAAAAAAAAAGAAAAAGAGTGAAGAAAGCCTACATAAACTATCAGATACCATTAAAAGAAACTTTATACACGTTATTGGAATCTCAGAAGAAGAGTGAGAGAAAGGGGCAGAATACTTATTTGAAGAAAATGGCTGAGAACTTTCCAAATCTGAGGACAGATTTGGAGAGCCAAGTTCATTAAGATCATTGGACTGCCCTAAATATCAATCCCAAACAATCTTCTCCAAGACACATTATAAGAAATTTGTCTAAAATCAAAGACACAGGATTTTGAAGATTTTATTTTTAAGTAATCTACATCCGACATGGGGCTCAAACTCACAACCCTGAGATCAAGAGTCACATGCTCCACCAATTGAGTCAGCCAAGCACCTCTTAGACAAAGAGAGAATTTTAAAAGTAGCAAAAGGAATCCTCACATACAGGGGAAAGCACATAAGGCTATCATTTGATTTTCTGCTTAAACCTTACAGACCAGAAAAAAGTGGGATGATATATTCAAGGTGCTGAAAGGGAAAAAAAAACTTCCAATCAAGAATATTTTATCTTAGGGCGCCTGGGTGGCTCAGTTGGTTAAGCGACTGCCTTTGGCTCAGGTCATGATCCTGGAGTCCCGGGATCGAGTCCCGCATCGGGCTCCCTGCTCGGCAGGGAGTCTGCTTCTCCCTCTGACCCTCCCCCCTCTCATGTGCTCTCTCTCTCCTCTCATCCTCTCTCTCAAATAAATAAATAAAAAATCTTTAAAAAAAAAAAAAGAATATTTTATCTTATAAAGTTGCCTTTCAGAAATGAGGAAGATATACAGACTTTCCCATACAATCAAAAGTTGAGAACATTCATCACCTCTAGATTCTGCTTACAAGAAATGCTAGAGTTTTTCAGTTTTCAATAAAAGGATGCTAAGAATTAACTTGAAAACACGAAAGTATTACTCAGTCATCAAAAAAAAAAATGAAATCTTGCCATTTGCAACAGCATGGATGGAACTAGAAGGTATTATGCTAAGCAAAATAAGTCAGTCAGAAAAAGACAAATACCACATGATTTCATTCATATTGGAATTTAAGAAACAAAACAGATGAACATAGGGGAAGGGAAGGAAAAATAAAATAAGATGAAAACAGAGATGGAGGCAAACCATAAGAGATTCTTAACTATTAGGGAACAAAATGAGGGGTGCTGGAGGGGAGGTGGGTAGAGGTTGGGGTAGTTGGTGATGAGCATTAAGGAGGGCACTTGATGTAATGAGCACTGGGTGTTACATGCAGCTGATGAATCACTAAACTCTAACCCTGAAACTAAAATCACCCTGTTAAAGGTAAATATATAGTCCTGAAGAATACTCTAATAGTGTTATATTTTGGTTTATAAAGCATTTTACTCTATATAAAGGTTAAAATATATAAATATTAAAAATAACCATATCTATAATAATTTTTAATGGATACACAATATAAATATAAAAAGAGGCAAATTGTGATATCAAAAACATAAAATGTGGGGATGGAGTAAATGAAAGTATAGAGGTTTTGTTTGAGAGCAAAGTTAAGTTGTTATCAGCCTCAAATAAATTGTTATAAGAGGTTTTATGTAAGCTACATGGTAACAAAAAAGTAAAAACCTGAAGTAGATACAAAAAAGATCAAGAGAAGGGAATCAATGCATACTATTTTGGAAAATCATCAATTCACAAAGGAAGATAGAGATGAAGAAAAAAACAAGGGAACTATAAAACAACCACAATACAATGAATGAGATAACATTAATAAGTCTTTACCTATTAATAATTACTTTAAATGCAAATGGATTCAATTCTATATTCAAAAGACAGAGAATGGCTGAATGGATAAAAAACAAGACTACATGATGTCTACAGGAGACTCATTTCACCTTTAAGGACACTCATAGGCAACATGAAAAGATAAAATTCCATAGAAACAAAAACCAAAAGAGCATGTGTATCTACACTTATATCAGAAAAAAATATATTTTAATTCAAAAACTCTAACAAGAGAAAATGGTATTTATATAATGATGAAGAGATCAACACATGAAGAGAATATAACAATTATAAACATATAAGGAACCAACATCGGAACTCCTAAATATATTAAACAAATACTAATAGCTATAAAGGGAGAAATACATAATACAATTATAGTAGGGGACTTCAACACCCCACTTTCAACATTGGATAGATCACCCAGACAAAAAAAATAAATAAATGTTGGAATTGACTAAACTTTAGATCAAATGGACCTAATAGACCTGTACGGAACATTCCTTCCAACAGCAGCAGAATAAACATTCTTCTCAAGCACACATGGAACATTCTCCAGGATAAAAAACATATCTAAGCATGTGTAAGAAGATTGAAATCATACCAAGAATCATTCTAACCACAATGGAATAAAACTAAGTATAACAGGAAATAATGTGAAAATTCACAAATATTTAAAAATTAACATACTCCTGAAAAAAAAAAACAATAGGTCAAAGAAAAAGTCATAAGAGAAATCAAAAAATATTTTGAAACAAACTAAAATGGGAATGCATCATCCAAAGACTTATGGAATGCAGGAAAAACAGTTCTAAGAGGGAAGTTCACACAATAAATGCTTATATTAAGAAAATTAAAAATGAAATTGGACCTTTACCTTATACCACATACAAAAATTAACTTGATATGGATTAAAGACTTAAATGTAAAGGCTGACACCATAAACCTAGAAAAAAAAACATAAGGGAAAAATCTCCTTGACACTCATTTTGGCAACAATATTTTTTTGGATTTCCCATAAAAAACACAAGCAACAAAAGCAAAAACAAGTGGGGCTACATCAAACTAAAAAGCTTCTACAAACACACACACAAAAATAATAATAATCAACAAACTGAAAAGGCAACCTATGAAATGAAAGGGAGGGAATATTTGTAAATCATATCTAATAGGGAGTAAATATCCATAATATATAAGGAATTTACACAACTCAATAGCAAAATAACAATTTTATTTAAAAATGGGCATAGGACCTGAATAGACAATTTTCCAAAAAAGACATCTAAATGGCCAACAGGTATATGAAAAGATGCTTGACATCACTAATCATCAGGAAAATAGAAATCAAAACCACAGTGATATACTCCCTCATACCTGTTAGAAAGACTATTATCAAAAAGACAAGAGATATTGCATGGAACACTGGGTGTTATACACAAACAATGAATCATGTAACACTACATCAAAAACTAATGATGTACTGTGTGGTGACTAACATAACCCAAAAAAAAAAATTATTAAAAAAGACAAGAGATAACAAGTGTTAGCAAGGATGTAAAGAAAAAGGAACACTTGTGCAATGTTTGTGGGAATGTAAATTGAGATAGCCATTATGGAAAACAGTATGGAAACTTCTCAAAAAATTAAAAATAGAATTACATATGCTCCAACACTCCCAATTCTGGGTATATATACAAAGGAAATGAAATCACGATCTTAAAGCGATATCTGGGGGCACCTGGGTGGCTCAGTTGGCTGCCTTCAGCTCAGGTCATGATCCCAGGGTTCTGGGATTGAGCTCCACAACGGGATCCCTGCTCGGCAGGAAGTCTGCTTCTCCATCTGCCCCTACCCGTGCTTGTGCTCTCTCTCTCTCAAATAAATAAAATCTTTAAAAAAAGATATCTTTTTGCAAATGACATATCAGATGAAGGGCTAGTATCCAAAATCTATAAAGAACTTATCAAACTCAACACCCAAAGAACAAAGAATCCAGTCAAGAAATGGGCAGAAGACATGAACAGACATTTTTCCAAAGAAGACATCCAAGTGGCCAACAGACACATGAAAAAGTGCTCAACATCGCTGGGCATCAGGGAAATCCAAATCAAAACCTCAATGAGATATCACCTCACACAAGTCAGAATGGCTAAAATTAACAAGTCAAGAAATGACAGATGTTGGCGGGGAGGCAGAGAAAGGGGAACCCTCCTATACTGTTGGTGGGAATGCAAGCTGGTGCAGCCACTCTGGAAAACAGTATGGAGGTTCCTCAAAAAGTTGAAAATAAAGCTACTATACGATCCAGCAATTGCACTACTGGGTATTTACCCCAAAGATACAAATGTAGTGATCCAAAGGGGTACATGCACCCTGATGTTTATAGCAGCAATGTCCACAATAGCCAAACTGTGGAAAGAGCCAAGATGTCCATCAACAGACAAATGGATAAAGAAGAAGTGGTATATATATACAATGGAATATTATGCAGCCATCAAAAGGAATGAAATCTTGCCATTTGCAATGACGTGGATGGAACCGGAAGGTATTATGCTGAGCGAAATAAGTCAAACAG
>NC_138385.1:20917650-20950610 GCF_054177405.1 Leptonychotes weddellii
TATGGATGGGTCCTGTCTTTTTATCCAATCTGCAACCCTGTGCCATTTTATGGGAGCGTTAGGCCATTCATGTTGAGAGTGATTATTGAAAGATATGAATTAATTGTCATCATGTTGCCTGTGAAGATGTTGTTTTTATAGATTGTCCGTGTAAATTTCTGTTGTAGATCACTCTTGGGATCTTTCTCCTTTTATAGAACCCCCTTAATATTTCTTGCAGGGCCGGCTTAGTGGTCACATATTCTTTCAACTTCTGCCGGTCGTGGAAGCTCTGCATCTCTCCATCCATTCTAAATGAAATCCTTGCCGGATAAAATATTCTTCGCTACATGTTCTTCTCATTTAGTACTCTGAATATGTCTTGCCAGGCCTTTCTGGCTTGCCAGATCTCTGTGGATAGGTCTGACATTATTCTGATGTTCCTCCCTCTGTACGTAAGAAATCTCTTCCCCCTAACTGCCCTTAAGATGGTTTCCTTGGTTCTAAGATTTGCAAGTTTTACTATTACATGCCGGGGTGTTGGCCTGTTTTCCTTGATCTTAGGAGGGGTCCTCTCTGCCTCTAGGACTCGAATGTTTGTTTCATTCCCCAGATTAGGGAAGTTCTCAGCTATGATTTGTTCAAATACATCTTCTAGTCCTCTCTGTCTCTCCACTCCATCCGGGATTCCAATTATTCTGAGATTGGAACGCCTCATGGTGTCACTTACTTCTCTGATTCTATATTCATGGATTCTGAGTTGTTTTTCCCTGGCCTCCTCTTTTCCCTTTTTATCTATTAAATTGTCTACCAGGTCGCTTATTCGTTCTTCTGCCTCAGTTACCCTAGCTGTTAGATTGTCTAGATTGGATTGGATCTCATTGATAGCATTTTTAAGTTCTGCCAATTCAGCTTTTATTTCTGCCCTTAGAGACTCTATGTTGCCATTAATTGATTTCTCCATTCTAGCCATTGTCTTCACAATTGCTAGCCTGAATTCCATCTCCGACATCTTGGTTATATGTGCATCCATTTGTAAATCTGCAGCATAAGTCATAATTTCTGAGTCTTTTCTATTTTGGGGGCTCCTCCTCCTAGTCATTCTGTTGATGGGTGTTTGAGGGAATGTATAGAGTCCGAATTATTGACCAGAACCCAAGCAAGATGCACCTGTTTTCTTGGGACCTTAGGGTGGCTGGCCTCTTGTTTTCCCAGCCTGTCTTCTGCAGGAGGGTCCTGCCACGCTGTTACTCAGGCAACCCTGTCTGGGCGGAGTTGCCCTGCACCCCTGTGGCGGGAGATGGGCTCAGTGGGAATCAGTCTTTGGGGTTTGTTCTCTGGCGCCTTTCCCTGGTGGCTTTCTGCGTCTCTTCCGTGAGTCAGAGCAGAAGAGACCGTTTCCAACCCTCTGCCTCAGAGCAGAGAGACTGCAGTCTGTTCTTCCGTGAGCTCTCCAGGCCACACTGTCTCCGTTTCTGTCCGTGCAGGTATAAACTGCAGCATCCTGGGTTGTGCGCCCCTCCGCAGTGCTCCCAGTCCTGCCTCCAGGTCCAGGCACGTCTCTGCCCTTTGTGCTTCTAAAACCGCCAGCCGCTCCCAATTCACACCCATGCGACTCTGCTGCTCAGGGTTTCCACCCCCGGGGGTTGCAGTTCACCGGCACGACCCCGGCGCACCGAGTTTCCCTCTCGGAGGCTGCAGTTCGCGTGCGCGCGACCGTCGCTCCGGTTTCTGTCCGCTGGGGGGCTGCAGTTCGCATGCGTGCGACCCCGCTGGTCTGGTCCTCCACCCCGGGGGCTGCCCTAAAGTTCTTTCCTGATGCTACCGGTCTGCGAGTCTGGGCTCCGTCCACAGTGGGCGAGGCTGTCACTCACCGGCGGTGTAGGATCCCCACGTCCAGGCACCCTCCTGCCACCATTTATCCTCCGATATCTGCCCGCAGGATCATGGCTCTCCGCTTTGTACTTCAAAACCAACTGCCTGCGATATTCTATTTGTAGAGATCCAGATCTTCTTACATCTCAGGCTGGTTTTCGTGGGTGCTCAGAGTGGTCTGTTAGTTATCCAGCTCAATTCCGGGGACCAGTTGAAATAGGGTCCTCTACTCCTCCACCATCTTTCCCCCGACCCAGGATGATTGATTTTAATCAAACCACATTAATAATCACATTAAAGGTGAACTGTCTAAATACATGAATTAAAATATAGAGATTGCCATATTGGATAAAAATTCAAAGCCAATATATATGCTGTCTATAAAAAAACCAAAAGGTAGGTAGGTAGATGATAGATAGATAGATAGATGATAGATAGATAAATAGATAGATGATAGATTGATCTAAAGAAAGAAACAAAAATGCCCACAATTCAAATACTAATAAAAATAAAGCTGGAATATCTTTATATCAGACAAAGTAGACTTCAGAATAAATTACCAGGGGAAAGAAGGATATTATATAATAATAAAGAGGCTACTTCTCCTAGAAGACATAACAATTTAAATGTGTGTGCACCTAACAACAGAGCTTCAAAATACATGAAGCAAAATATGAAATAACTGTGAAGAAAATTTTTTTTTTAAATCTAGAATTATAGTTGGAAACATCAACACTCTTCTCTCAGTAATTGATAGACCAAGAAAAAAAATCAGTCAGGATAGAGAAGACCTGAAAAATACTACCAACCAACTTGACCTAATGGATATTTATAGAACATTCAACCCCAAATTAGAATATATTTATTTCAAATGCACATGTAACATTCAAAAAAATAGAGCATATTTTTGAACATAAAGCAACACTTAAAAATTTTAAAGAACAGAAATCATAGAGTGCATGTTCTCTGACAATTGAATGAAATAGAAATCAATAAACAGAAGATACCTGAAAATCCCCAAATATAGTGAAAATAAACAACACATTTCTAAATGACCATGTATCAAAGAGGAAGTCTCAAGGGATGTTAACAAATTATTTGGTACAAAATAAAAACAAAAGTATAATATATCATGACTTGTAGAATGCAACTAAAGCAGTACTTAGAAGGAAATCTATAACATAAATGGTTATATTAAGGTAAGAAAAGTCATAAATCAGTATACTAAAAACAAACAAATGAATCATATTAAACCCAAAGCAAGCAAAAGGAAATAATCAGAACTGAAATTGATGAAATTGAAAAAAAAATATTCAAATGCAATAAAACCTAAAGCTAATTCCTTGAAAAAAATTCAATAAAATTGTCATACTTACCAAGAAGGAAAGAAATAAGAAACAAATTACCAATATCAGAAATTAAGTATAAGCATTACTGCAATACATACAAACATTAAAAAGGTAATAAAGATATACTAAGAACAGTTCTCTACTAATAAATCTAACAAGATAGATGGAATGGAAAGGTCCATTAAAAGACATATAATACCAAGTTAACTTAAGTAGCATAGATACTCTTTTTAGACCCATACTATTAAATAAATTGAATTAGTAGCTTAAAATATTCCCACAAAGAAAACTAGAGGCCCAGTAGAATTCTACCAAATAATTAAAAAATAATATCAATTATAAGTGATTTTTCCAGAAAATAGAAGAGGGAAGACTATTTCCCAATTCATAATAAGACCAATATTACCTTGGTAGCAAATTAGCCAAATACATTACAGGAAAAGAAAAATACCAATTAATATCCCTAATGAACCTAGATGGAAAAAAATTTCAAGTTAATATTGAAAAGTAAATTTAGTAATATACAAAAAAGGATAATAAATCCTAAGAAATGTGAATCTGGTTCAATACTTAAAAATCAATCAATATAAATGACAGTTTTAACAGACTAAAGAACAAAAACCATATGATCATCTCAGTAGAGGCAGAGGGAAAAAAACATTTCACAAAATCCAACATTCTTTTCTGGTTTAGAAAAAAAAAATCTCCACAAACCAGGAATAGAAGGGAACTTGATTAAACCCAAGTGGTATCAACAAAATACTGACAGCTAACATCATATTAAATGTGGAAAAGGTGAATGCTTTCCCCGCAATACTGGGAATAAGAAAATGATGTTCACTCTCACCACTGATATTCAACATCATATATCAAATACTTGCAATGCAATAAGAAAAGGAAATAAAGGCATACAGATTGAAAAGGAAAAATTATTGTCTCTATTTGCATATGGCATAATTGTTTACATTGAAAATCCCCCAAAAAGTGGACCCAAAAGATACTAGAACAAACAAGTGAGTTCAACAAGGCCATAGGACCAAGGTCAATATGCATAAAGTTTATGCCTATGCAGTAGTAATCAACTTAGAAGTCAAAATTAATAAAACATACTCATTAATAGTAGTACTAAAGACGAAATGCTTCTGTATGAATCTTACAAGGTACATGCATTATCTGTATGCTAAAAACTACAAAAGACTTTCTGTAGCAACTGCATATCTCCTGGCAGGAATGCAAATAATATAGTCGCTTTGGAATGTAATTTGGCAGTTTCTAATAAAGGTAATCATATATTTGCCATATGAACTTGCCAACCCACTCCTTAGCGTTTACCCAAGAGAAATGAAAACTTATGTTTACACAACACTTGTATGTAATTGTTTATAGCTGTTTTATTAATATTTGCCCAAAACAACTAGAAACAACTCAAATGTCCTTCAAATTCTGAGTAGATGTCCAAATTGTCAGACAGCCATACAATGAAATACTACTCAGCAATAAAGAGGAATAAACTATTAATACATGCAACAGCATCAGTGAGTCTCAAATACATTTTGCATGGTGAAAGAATTCAGTCAAATGTTATATACTGAATGGTTCCATTTATCATTTTCAAAAAAATAAACTTATGCTGATGGAGCACAGATCAGTGGCAGATATGGTTTAGGGTTGGGAGACCAGTTAATTACAAAGTGTTACACAGGGAATTTTGGGGTGAGATGGACTCTTCTGTTTTAATTGGATATTGTAAAAGCTAAAGGCAATAGGAACTGTTATGGTTTTTTGTTTTTTTTTTTAATTACTGACTGATATCCCTGTGAGGAAAAAAGAACACATGTGAGTAATTATGGAACTTCTTACAACTATACTGTGGATGAACAAATAAATAAATATGTTATAGATAACAAGAGTCTCAGAAAGAAGTTATAATAAGATGAAAGGCTAGAATAAATCCTTTGGTGCTGAAGTGGAGTCAAAGGTGGATTCAATAAGTACAGGTAGAGAGATGGCAGATTAGATGATGATGATGCTATAGATAGATAGATAGATAGATAGATAGATAGATAGATAGATAGATGATAGATGATAGATAGATGATAGATTGATCGATCATAAACTCTGAAATAAAGATATGATGTACTTTGGTTACTATGTATACATATATTGTTCTCTTAAAGCCTACATTTTAGCTGGGATGAGTCAGACAATAAACATACAATTTATTCTGTCAAATAGTAATAAATGCAATGGAGAAAGCAGATAGATATACGGAATACAGGGGTGTGTGTGCATTGGTATTTTATACATATAGATATCATATGTATATATGATATATAATATATAGTAGTAATATATACAGCATAATATATTATAATTATATAATTTATATATATTCTACATATGCTGTCTGAGAAGTTTTCTCTGATAAGGGGACATTTGAGCAGACCCATAAATAAAATGAGAGGGAGCATCATACAGCTATTTGAGGGAAGAATATTTTTAGCATTGGGAGGAGTGAGTGTAAAGGTTGTGAGGCAAAAGCATGATTGGCTTGTTATTGCCAATAATCTAATTTACACAGGGAACTGTGGATATTTCACCATCAAAGCCTTTTTAATTTTTTTCTCTTTTCAACAAAGCCCTTTTCCAAATTTTAACATTATGACAGGCCCAAATATTAACACAAGTTGGTGGGGAAAATTTTAAAGCTTCATTTAAGAAGGGTAATATTTCACATTCTGATGCATTATTCATTTTCAAAATACCTTACCACACAGTTCCCTTAGATAATAATCTCCCCAATCCTCCCTTACCTCTTCATTTTCAACAGGACTCTGTGAGATTTTAAAGTGTTTTAAGAACTTTTCCAGAGCACATCTGTACTTGAATGAAATCTGCCTATAAAATTGTTACTGTTTTTATAATTTACTAGAGATTTTCTTACTAAATACCTTCCATGTATGTGTTGTTGTCTGTTTTTCCCTTGTGACTTTTACAGGTGATAGATAAGCCTCTTTCTACTTTGTAAATATTTAAACTATACAAAATATTTTTGTCTAGACATACAAAATGTTAATATCAGTAATCTGGGAGTTGTGACCAACTGTTCTGATAACTATCTTCTGAGTAGAGTATCAAAGACAAAGAATAATCAATTCATGTCCAAAATTTTGATTGAGTGTGTAGGAGTCTATGTGTTTAAATAGGTTGGGATTCCACAGCCATCAATCAAATCCAAATATGTCAGGGAGAAATTTCCAGTGTAGATGTAGTCCAATGACCACACTTTTCTACAAGTAAATTACTTCTTTCTCTGGACATGAAGGATAGTTATTTTTATTTTATAGAACTAGCATGCTTTTCTACTATATTTATGCATATTGCCAAGCCAAGGTAGTTTGAAAAAACACCAATTAAAAACATTTATCAGTTCTGGTGAAAATCAATAGCTTCTTGTTACATCCAATGCCTTTGCTTGCTTTTAAAATGTTAAATCCATCTCTTGGATTATGAGTTACCTTTGATTTTGGAAAAAGAGTATAGATACTCTCTTAACTCAATATGAAATTATCATTCACTTCTGCTCTTTTACTAAATGTCCTATATAATATTGATGCACACAAATGGTTGAATCACATAATGTATCCGACAAAGCATGGATAACCAAAGCACATAATATACTGATGAGATATAGTGACATTAAGTCTGTTAACCATGCTTATCTACTCACTCTCTTCCAACCAAAGACCCAGATTAGCACTTCTTTATATTTTTATATTCTTAGTTTTTAGGCCATTGTACCTTATTATTTTACTTACTTTTGACATTAAGCATCTTTTAGAGAATATGATCCCAATGGCTTCTCAGAGGACAATAGAAATTTAAAAATGAAATAAAATTAGAACTTCACACAAAGTTTCTGTTAACATCATAAATCTGGGAAGAACAGATAAAATTCATTATAAAGTTTGCCATTATGTGGAAGTACTTTATGATTTTAATATACCAAACATTTTCCACATTCCCCTACATTTTCATATTTCATGCAAAATTATCTAGTATATAGATTTAATTATTGAGATTATAAATCCATTTTCTAAATGCCTCATTGTTGACATGAATTTTAAATTATTCAATTTCTTAAAAATTAAACTGAAACCTCAGCTAGTAGTTTCACTGCATGAATTAAGTATCCTGTAGCATAAAAGACATCTTTTTTGTTTATAACACTTTTTTCCCCCATTATCACAAGGACAATGTGAAAAATGCATTTGAGGTAAAAAAAAATAGCATATCTTGGCACTGTGGCTTAAGTAGATTTCCTATTCATTAAACAGATAAATGAAGCCAGTAAAATGTGTTATAAAGAGTGTTATTTCGACTGTTACTGTATTACTTTGTGATATCCTCCACAGGAAATAGTCTATCACTGATACTCACCATCAAATCCAGTTTCCAGCTGTGGAGTTGTACCCCTTCCATTCATTTAAATGTGGATTATTTTCATTGTTTTTGCTTTAGTATGTTAAAAATGCCATGGAAATAGTTCTCAGAGTTCTATTTCCTTATGCAGCCAGAGTTTTAAAATAAATAAACCAGAGAATATTATAGGATTAACATGAGGTAAACTTAAAATACACAAAATGAACCCATAGCTCCAACTTCAGTTTCATTTTACAAAAATATTGTATACATTGATGGTATATCCTTCTGCTTTTTGTGATTTATTTCTTGATCCTAAACCATGACTTGATCTCAGTTATTACTCTATATTCTTAATATATATTTGTTTTTACATAGCTACTTAAGCAATTCCTAAAGTGGCTAATTCAAATAATGTTCATTTAGTTAAATCCTTCATCCTCCATCTATCCCTCACTCTCAGCCTTCTTCACAGAGAAAAGTGAGGCCATCATGAATAGATTCCTTCAGTTATTGTATGTACATCTTACAGTTGCTTATAAGAATCCATTCCTTTTTCATTTTATTTCAGAGTTTTCATTTATTCTATCCAAGGTGACACTTCAACATGTACAGTAGATTCCCTCACCCTCAGTCTCTTCCAGGGCCTAGTTCTATTAGTAATGTACACTTTCTTCTGTATATTCAAATTATTTTCACCTACTCCCTGGTTTCCAAGCCTTTCCCCTTCTCCTGACAGGCTATATTCTTCAGAATCATTCCACTTGCCAGAATCAACAATATGATTCCAAGGAATTAAACCTAGACCAGCAGTAAAGGCATAACATGGCCTAGTGTCTAAACTCATAGCTGAGGAATTAAGGGGTTCTATTGGGTAACCAGGTGAGTGAGTTATTCAGTCAGAGTGAAGAAGGAGCTGCGGAACTGCCAACAACAACAAAAAAAGCAAGAGATGATGCTAGGCTATATAAACAATAAAGCTCAATAAGAATATATTTGAGCAGAGTATTAGTGCCAGACAGAAAGAAAATCAAATGTTAAAGGAGCCAGAACTAGATAAATAGCCAGCCAGCCATAGGACAAAGACCAAGATTGAACAGAACAAAAATTGTAGTACAAAACCTAGCTTAAATGAGAATAAAAGGGACTTGAGGTTGTTAACAGTAACAAAGCTGTTTGACAAAAACTAATTATCTGAGATGAGGGTCTCCTTTTGTGATAGCTGAGAGCTAGAAATTTGTCTAAAAGTGCTCTTAAAATATTCTCACTCTGTGGATCTAGAGTTGAAAATGGAAACTAAGAGCTTTTTCTAATCTTTCCTTGATCAAAATTGCCATTTCTTCTGTGTCACTGATGTTATAGAGGAACTCAAATTAATTCACTTCAGGGTAGAATCATTGATATACTGAAAGGAGATACTTTGAAAGAAGGCTAACTGTACAAAATTATACCTCACAAATCTACTATACATATAAAAATCAGTTCTGGGTGGAATTATATATCATACCACTGGGTGGTAGTTTGTATTATTTGTTCAAAATAATTTCTGACCCACACTACAAGGTCCATCAGTATCTCCCTGGGGTTTGTCCTGATGTTAAGATTATCATTCCTACTATAGTGTTGTCAGGCTTATGCATGTGACTTGCTTAGGCTAATAGAATGTGAGTGGAAAGAATATATGCCCCATCCAAGCAGAAGTGGTAAGAGGTATTGTGTGGTTCTCTCCTTGCTTTTTGCTCTGCAACAAGCCATGCATGACTTAGATAAGGGTTGTTCCTTCAACCTGAGACTTTAAATGACAAAGCCATAGAGCAGAGCAAAAACTTACCTACAAAGGATATGTAAGGTGAGTGAGAAATGAATCTCTCCTTTCGTAAGGCACTGAAATGTTGAGGATATTTCTTATGGCTTAATCTGACTAATACAGACTGTTCCTTCCCTTAACCATTCAGCTCCTCCACACTATCAGTTACATTTCCTAGAACCAAAGACTATCAAATATAACAATGTCCTTCACAGATTGGCCCAACTCCAGTCTGAGGCATGAACCCCATTTATTTCCTTCCTAGAAAGTGATGGTGCATGAAACCTTCATTTGGATGCCTCTGGTGATGGTGACTTCACTAACTCTTGAGGCAGTAATACCATCACTACACAGCTCTGATTCTTCACAAACATTTTTCTGAATTGAATCAGGGGCACCTGGGTGGTTGAGTCAGTTAAGTGTCAGGTCATGATCTTGGGGTCCTGGAATCAAGCCCTGAGTTGGGCTCCATGATCAGTGAGGAATCTGCTGGAGGATTTTCTCTCCCTCTCCCTTTGCCCCTCCCCCCACTTGTGTTCTCTCTCTCTCTCAAATAAATAAATCTTTTAAAAATAAATAGAGTGAAAATCGAATTACACTTCAATCTAGAATTGTACAAATTTTTATTTAGTGAGGACACATGTGGAAGACTCACAATTGTGCCTGTTTTTGTTTGAATCGATCCATAGTTCCAGTCTGCTGTGATCTTTGGAACACAGGGCCTAATACAAAATATTGTATTAGTTGTCTGTATTAGAATAATAACAGTGACTGCTATGAAAATAATCTCTAAATCTCAGTGTCTTAATATAAATATAAACTTATTTCTGGATCACACCACTGGTAAAAAAATATGGATCAAATCATTCCTTTGGGTAGTTTTTCTTTAAGCAGTGACTTAGCAATCCCAGTTCCTTCTCTCTTGTGATATTGCCTTCCTCAAAATGTGGTTCCCATAATATGTGCAAAAGGGAAAGAGAGAGAGCATGAATAATGGTGGAGAGGTGGTTAGCCCCAGCATATATCATATATGCTTACATTTCATTGGTCAGAACTCATTCAGACATACTGAAACTAGTTGCTAGAGAGACTGAAAAATATTGTCTTCCTATTTTCTTTTTTCAAGAGTGAAAATAGGATTGATGAGCATCCAGCTAGTCTACAGCAAAATATCCATCCTTACTGGCATTTTTCTTTAATGTAGAAGATAGTGACGTGTGGTACATCACTAGTGACCTTGCCCTAGTTTTAATATTGATCTTTAATAAGAACACATTGGTAAAGTATAACAGTTGGTGGAAACAATAGATAAACCAAAAAGCTTGGGAAAAAAGGATGGAGAAAGAGATAGGAATCTAGAAGGTGACATGCACAGGGCTGGGCACATGTTCAGAGTAAACCTGAAAAGGCCCCAAGCTCTCACCTCTTGATGACCTTTAAGATCAGCACAGCAGGAAGTAAAAGCTAAAGCAGAGGGTTTTTTCCAGCCTTATTGGGATATAATTGACATATAGAACTGTGTAAATTTACGGTGTAATAAGCAGTGCATATTTCTTTTTTTAAGATTTTACTTTATTTGTTTGAGAGAGAGAGAGTAAAAGAGAGTGAGCACAAGCAGGGGGAGTAGCAGACAGAGGGAGAGGGAGAAGCAGACGCCCTCCCTGAGCAGGGAACCCAAGGCAGGGCTTGATCCCAGGACCCTGGGATCGTGACCTGAGCTGAAGGCAGATACTTAACCAACTGAGCCACCCAGGTGCTGCAGTAGTATATATTTCAAGGGTGAAGTTTTAAACTTGCCTAGATGAGAGTTGAAAGTTTGCCCATCTGCAAAGACTGAGAGTGGTTGGTTGGTTGGTCGGTTCAATGAAATATCTGTTAAATCACGAGCTGACTTAATGGAGCCTTAAGACATTATGACCAAATCATAAGCTGATGGAACAGAGAAATCAGTGGCCACAGATGACAAAGAATATTGACTTTACAAATGAGTAAAATCAGAATATAAAAAAAATGTCTACCACAAACAATGAAAACAAATACTGGAAATGGAGCAGAATCTTATTTCTCAAGTTGCCACATTATAATATTTGAAGTGTCCAGTTTTCAACAAAAATTATAAGGCATGTGGCATGTAAAAAAACAAGAAATTATACCTGATGGAAAGCAAAATAAGAAATTAATATGAAAATAATAATGTATGGGCTAACTGTACAAAAACTAAACCAACTATGTTACTATGCTCAAAGAGCTAAAGGAAATTGGTAGGGCAGGGGTACCTGAAGGAAATGATGAAAGCAGTATCTCAACAAATAGAAAATATCAATAAAAAGGTAGAAATTATAAAGAGAAACCAAACAGGGGGTGCCTGGGTGGCACAGTTGGTTAAGCGTCCAGCTTTTGGTTTAAGCTCAAGTTATGCTTTCAGAGTTGTGAGATCCTACTCCACGTCTGGCTCCACACTCACCATGGAGTCTGCTTGGGAGTCTCTCTCCCTCTCCCTCTGCCCCTCCCACTCATGCTCTCTCTCTCTCTTTCACTCTCTCTAAAATAAATAATAATTTTTTTTTTAAAAAAAGAGAGGGATGCCTGGATGGCTCAGTCGGTTAAGCAGCTGCCTTCGGCTCAGGTCATGATTCCAGGGTCCTGGGATCAAGTGCCGCATCGGGCTCCTTGCTCAGTGGGGAGCCTGCTTCTCCCTCTGCTGCTCCCTCTGCTTGTGCTCTCTCTGTCAAATAAATAAAATCTTTAAAAATAATAAAAAGAAAAAGAAAAAGAAAGAAACCAAACAGATATTTTGGAGCTGAAAAATAGAATAAGTGACTTGAAAAATTAACTGGAAAGGTTTGATAATAATCAATAACAATCAATAATCAATCAACAGAAGTAAAACTGAAAATTCATAAATATGTGGAAATTAACACACTCTAACCAACAGGGAAAAGAAGAAATCACAAGTGAAATTAAAATATACTTTGATACAAATGAAAATAAAAACACAAATACAAAAACAAGGGATTTAGCAAAAGCAGTGCTCAGAGGGAAATTTGTAGTTGTGAGTGCTTACATTAAAAAAGAAGAAAGACCTCAAATCAATAACCAAACTTTACATCTTAAGGAACTGGAAAAATAAGAGCAATGAAAGCAACCAGTGTCCATCCATAGATGCATGGATAAAGAAAATGTAATGCAATATTCTATTGTGTGTCACACACACACACACACACAAGAATATTACTCAGCCATTAAAAAGAATGAAATCTTGCCACTTGCAACAACATGGATGGATCTAGAGGGTACAATGCTAAGTGAAATAAATCAGTCAGAGAAAGACAAATACTGTATGATTTCACTCATGGGAATTTAAGGAGCAAAACAAACAAAGAAAAAGAGACAAACAAACAAACAAAAAACACAGACTCTTAAATATAGAGTACAAACTGGTGATTGCCAAAAAAGAGGAGGGTGGGAGATAGGTGAAGGGGATTCAGAGTACATTTATCATAATGAACACTGAGTAAGGTATAGAGTTGTTGAATCACTATATTGTATAGCTGAAACTAATATAACACTGTATGCTAATTATACCAGCATTAAAAAAAAATAACAAACTAAAGTCAGAGATAATAGAAGTAAGGAGATAATAATTACAGAGGGATAAACAAAATAGGGAACAGAAAAATAATAGAATCAATAAAACCAAAAGTTGGTTGTTTAAAAAGAATAACAATATGACAAACCCTTAGCTACACTAAGAAAAAAAAAGAAGACACAAAATAACTAAAATCGGAAATAAAAGTAGAGACATTACTATTAACTTTAAATAAATAGTATTATAAGATAATTCTATGAACGGTTGCATGTCAACAAATTAGATAACCTAGGTGAAATGGACAAGTTCTTAGAAACACACAATCTACCAAAACTGACTCAAAAATAAATAGAAAATTTGAATATATCTATAAAAAGTAAAGAGATTGAATCAGTACTCAAAATTTTCCAAAAAAGCCCTTCACTGGTGAACTTTACCAAACATTTAAAGAATTAACATCAATCCGTCTCAAACTCTTAATAAAAATACACAAGATAGAACACTTACTAACTCATTCTGTGGGGACAGCAAATAGCCATTAAGCACTCAAAAAGGTGTTCAACATCATTAGTCACTGGGGAAATCTGAATCAAAACCATAATGTGACATCACTCCGCAACTACTGGAATGTATGTTTTTATTTTATTTTATTTATTATATTTTTATTTTTTTAGAGATTTTATTTATTTATTTGAGAGAGAGAAAGCACAAGCAGGGGGAGCTGCAGACAGAGAGAGAGGGAGAAGCAGGCTCCCTGCTGAGAAGGGAGCCCCACACATGGCTCAATCCCAGGACCCTGAGACCATGACCTGAGCCAAAGGCAGACACTTAACCGACTGAGCCACCCAGGCACCCCTATTTTATTCTGTGTCTGCCTCCAGCTCAGGTCATGATCCCCAGGTCCTGGGATCAAGCCCTGCATCAGGCTCCCTGCTCAGCGGGGAGCCTGCTTTTCCCTCTGCCTCTGCCCTTCCTCCTCCCCACCCCTCATGCTCTCCCTCCTTCTCTCTCTCTCTCAAATAAATAAATAAAATCTTTAAAAAAATAAATACAAATTTTATTTAAATTTAATTTAATTAACATATACTGTATTATTAGTTTCAGAAGTAGAATTCAGTGATTCATCAGTTACATACAACACTCAGTGCTCATTTCTTCAAGTGCCTTCCTTAATACCCATCACCCAGTTACCCCATCCCCCTACCCACCTCCCCTCCAGCAACCCTCAGTTTGTTTCCTATAGTTAAGAGACTCTTATGGTTTGCCTCCCTCTCTGTTTCCTCTTATTATATTTTTCCTTCCCTTCCCCTATGTTCATCTGTTTTGTTTCTTAAATTCCACATATGAGTGAAATCATATTTGTCTTTCTCTGACTGACTTATTTCACTTAACATAGTGCCCTCAAGTTCCATCCATGTCATTGCAAATGGCAAGATTTCATTCTTTTTGATGGCTGAGTAATATACCATTGTGTATATATTCCACCTCTTCTTTATCCATTCATCTGTCGATGGACATCTGGGCTCCTTCCATGTTTTGGCAATTGTGGACATTGCTGGTATAAACATTGGGGTGCAGGTGCCCCTTCGGATCCCTACATTTGTATCTTTGTGGGAAATACCCAGTAGTGCAATTGCTGGGTCATATGGTATCTCTATTTTCAACTTTTTGAGGAACCTCCATACTCTTCTCCAGTGTGGCTGCACCAGTTTTCATTCCCACCAGCAGTGTCAATGTTCCCCTTTCTCCGCATCCTTGCCAACATCTGTTTGTTTCCTAAGTTGTTCATTTTAGCCATGGAATGTGTTTTTTTTTTAAAGATTTTATTTATTTATTTGACAGAGAGAGAGATAGTGAGAGCAGGAACACAAGCAGGGGGAGTGGGAGAGGGAGAAGCAGGCTTCCCACTGAGCAGGGAGCCCGATGTGGGACTCGATCCCAGGACCCTGGGATCATGACCTGAGCCAAAGGCAGACGCTTAACGACTGAGCCACCCAGGCGCCCGGAATGTGTGTTTTTAAAAAGAAAAATAACAAGGGTTGGAAAAGATGTGTAAAAATTAGAACCCTCATATATTGCTGGTAGGAATGTAAAATCCTACAAAAACCATGAAAAACAGATTGATGGTTCCACTGGGTGTTATACGAAAACAATGAATCATGAAACACTACATCAAAAACTAATGATGTACTGTATGGTGACTAACATAACATAATAGAATAAAATAAATTTTTTTTAAAATAATAAACAATGAATTACCATATGATTCAGCAATCCCACTCCTAGGTAAACAACAAAAAGAATCGAAAACAGGTGTTCAAACAAACACTTCTACACAAATATTCATAGCAGCTCTATGCATATTAGCCAAAAAGTGGAAACAACCCAAATGTCTATCAACTAATGAATACATAAACAAAATGTGGTATATCCATATAATGAAATATTATTCAGCCATAAAAAAATGAAATACTGATGCATGCTAAAGTGTAGATGAATCTTAAGATCAATATGCTAAGTGAAAGGAGACAGACATAAAAAACCACATATTGTATGATTACCATTATATGAAATGTCCAGAATAGGCAAATCCATAAAGACAGGAGATTGCCAGAGGTTGTGGGCACAAGAGAATGGAGAATGACTGTTTAATGGGGTGTGCGGTTATTTGTGGTTATGAAAATGTTCTGGAATTAGGTAATAATGATGGTTGTACAACATTGTGAGTGCTTACAGCCACTGAACTGTACACTTTAAAATGGTTAAAATGGTGAATTTTATGTTTTCTGAATTTTACCTCAATAAATAAAAATATACAATATAGTGAAATCTATATAGATACATGCACAGAGCACCACAGTAGCACAGAGAAAGACATTTTAACCCATCCTTAGTGGCTAGGAAAAGTTCCTGAATGGGCTAATATTTACTTGAGATTGATTTATCTAGATAGTTGCTTATTAGATATGAAATGGTGAGAACTGGACTTATGCTATAAGGAAAAATGCCTCCACAAAATCTTAGCTTTTTGCTGAAATTCATAATTATTATCATTTAGTCTCACAACACTTTTTTCAAGGACCAGATAATAAATATTTTAGTCTTTGCAGGTCATAGATCATAGTATCAATTACTCTGTGTTTCAGTAAAAAGCAGTACATAGGAAAATATGTAAATGAGCATGATGCTATTCCAATAAAACTTTATTTACAAAACCAGGGCAAAAGGCCATAGTTTTCTAATCTTTGACACATAATAGCTATCCAGTAACTGTTGAAATAATTTTCTGAATACCTGTCAGAAGTCAAGTAATTATGCAGAGGTTTTTATGATCACATTTGCATTTTGAGAACTAAAAGATGCATAATCTAATGTGATATAATGAATTCTATAATTCACTTTTCCCCCTAGTCTTATCCTGTTCTGCTTTTATGTGGTATTTGTGGTAGGTAATCTCTAAGATTGGTCCCAATGCTCCCTGTATCTGGGAATTAACACACTTGTGTAATCTCTTCCCTTCGATGTTAGCTGGACTTACTAAATAGCTTGTAATAAATAGAATATGACAGAAGCAACAAGATGTCACTGCTGAGATTTGGTTACAAAACATCTGTAGCTTCAGACTTAATCTCCCTCTCTCTCTTTTTTCCTCTCCCTCTCTCTCTGAAGCAAGCTGCCATATTATTTGTAGCCCTCTAGAAACTGGCCAGGAATGGAATGTGAGGACGTGAGGCCTGCCAATAGCCAGATGAGTGAGCTTAGAAGTAGATCCTAACCCCCTGATTCCCAACCCTAAACACCCAGGTGTAGCCTTGAGATGACTGCAGCCACAGAAGATCCCCTCATTAAAGATTTATGAGGGACCCTGAGCTGTAGGAACCAGCTAAGCTATGCCTAAACTACAAAAATTGAGAGATTAATAAATGCTATTTTAAATCACTGAGTTTTGGGGCATTTTGCTATGCAACAATAGATAAAATGCAAACATAACAACAGTTTTATGTATTTACTCCTTTCTTCCTATGTTTAATCATTCCTAGTTAAACTTGAATGTGTGTATGGGCTATGGTATATTTTTGTGATGAGAAGCCAAATGAATTGGAGAAATCCTAGGCAGATAAACTCAAGTGTAAATGCATAAATTAGACAGAGCACATATATTTTTAAAAACCCATCTTAAATCATGATCTAAAGTTTCAAATTCCTATATCATTAATCTTTAGGCTAAGTGGTACCAGCATCATTAGGAACTTAACATAGGAATGTTAACCAGTGATTCACTGGTTTAAAAATGTATATTCCCTTTCATTTGAAGGACATTTGTATTATATAACAAATCAAAAGAGACATGATTGAAAACTATGACCTTATGCCAGGAAACAATGCAAAAATCTATACTAATCACTCTTTAGACTTGTGATCATCACATGAAATGATGCTCTATTCCTTTATATCTATTTTTATACTGATTCACTTTGAAGCATTTATTTATATGATTTAAACTGTTCCCTGAATAATATAGATATAATTTCAGGCTGACATTTGCTGAACTAAATATCCCATCATCCATCTTTATCTTTTTGATATATGTATAACAAAACTCTTAAAATGTGTTCAGTCATTTCTGTCAATTATTTATTATTAATTTGTATAACTATTTTTTTCAATATTTCCTCCCATTTATCTACATAATTGTTCATGAGAGGACATTAAAATTTTTAAATTTTGTGTAGCATACATAATTATAGGCTCTTTTAATTTCAAACACATCAGAATTTTATTATTAAATATATTGGAGATCATTCACTTTTTACACACACACACACACACAAAATTCTTTTTTTCTGAAAAGCTAAGACCACTCTATTACTCATCTAAATAAATAAGTAAGTATTATGCTATATGTTTTGGGTAATGAATTACCTTCATTTTGTTTAATTTTCTTTCTATGTGAAAAATGGTCAAGTGTGAGGAAGAATGTGGCCTTTATGAACCTCTGAGGCTATAGAAGGTTATATATGATGGGTGTGAAGCCCTCTTTCATCCTTAATTGTAGTACATGAAATCAGAGAGGAAAATAAGAAGTGTGTCTTTGAGGACTACTGAACATCAATGTGTAATCAATAGCAAATAGAGGTATCAAATTCGGAGTCTAGGTAGGGAACAAGAGTAATGGCATAAATTTAAAATGGAACAGAGATAGAAAAATAGAATCCAATGCTTCATACAAAAACAGTAAGTACTATAGAAAATAAATGAGAATAAAGCCTAAATAAATCTGGAGTCTAAATTTGAGTTCCAATTGTTTTTATATTGTTTCAGTCAACCAATACATGCTAAGTTATATTTACCTAAATCACAAGAGAGACAGTCATTAATTCAGTCATTCATTCTTTCAGAGAAAACATGAATTTAGAACCTAATATATTCTACTCACTGTAACAGATACTGAGCATAAAGATCTCAATAAGAAACTATCACTGGAGGGGTGCCTGTGTGGCTCAGTCAGGTAAGCGTCCGACTCGGTTTTGGCTCAGGTCATGATCTCAGGGTTGTGAGATGAAGCCCCACAGTGGGCTCTGTGTTCAGTGGGGTGTCTGCTTCCCCTCTCCCTCTTCCTCTGCCCCTCCCCCTGCTCATGCTCTCTCTCTCAAATAAATAAATTAAGTAAAAAATAAAAAAGAAACTATCACTGGAAAACAATATTTATGCTTTCCAATTATGTGTTATAGTATTCATTCAGGTATAAATTTATTCAAAATTGTTTACTAAACATGTGTTGTATTCCATGTATTATATTAAGAACCACAAACACTTTAATGAGTGAAAATGAATATGGCATTTGCTTTCATATTACTGATCATTAAGTAGCATATACATATAATAACAAATCATTACACTAATGAATGTATAAATACAATATGGACTTGGAAATTCAGTATTAGGGAAAGATTCTCACAAATAATTATTTAATCTAGCATATAAAGCATGAATGGGACACAACTACAAAACTAGAAAAATTGGATGTGTGGGGATGTGAGGAGGTGGGGAGTGTGGAGGTGAAAAAGTATTCAAGAGAGGAATTAACATATATAATGACCCTGTTATGGACTGAATTATTTCCTCTCAGATTTATATATAGAAGCTCCAACTCCCAATACTTCAGAATATGAGTGTATTTGGAGATAGGGCCTTTAAAGAGGTGATTATAGTAAAATGAGCAACCCCTTGGCATGTGCCCTAATCCAATTGGCCTGGTGTTCTTATAAGAAGAGGAAATTAAGAAACATGAAAGAAGCCAGAGATGTGTGCATACAGAGGAAAAACTATGGGAGGATACAGCAAGAAAGCAGTCATCTGCAAGCCAAGGCAAAGGGTCTCAGGAGAAACCAAACCTAGTGACATCTTGATCTTGGACCTTGAACCTCCAGAACCATGAGAAATAAATTTCTGTTATTTTAGCCACCCAGTCTGTGGTATTTTGTTATGGCAGCCCTTAGCAAACTAATATAGGCCCTATGGCAGGAGAACACAGGAAATGTGACAAATTGGAAGAAAGCAAGAAAACAGTGTAACAAAAAGTTGTGTTAGATGAATCTGTGGAATAAGGTAGTGGCTAGATTGTGCAGAACTTTGTAGGCCACATTAAGGATCTTGGTTTTGTTCTCAGTGTAATTTAGAAACCCCTGATAGGTTTTAAGCAAGTGTTTGTATACCAATTAAGTTGTTTTTAGCTATAAGTAGAAGAAAATCCAACCAGAAGTATACTAAACTGTAAAGATATTTATTCATAAGAAGTCCACAGATAGATTCCAGAGTTAGTTAATTCATTGACTTAAAAAGCCATCAATACTAGAGATCCTTTTTGTTTTTTATTTCACCCCTCTTATATTTGTTGGCTTATCCTCCTAGGCTGAATCCTCTTATGGTCCTAAACTACCGCTACAGCTTTAGGCAACATTTGTTAATGTCAATATTCAGAGGAAGAACAATGAACATCCTAGTCTCAGAATAAATTTTTAAGAGTGAGTAAAGCCTTCTTAGAAGGATCTCAGCATGATTCTCCTCATATCTTATCTCACAGAATTCCATCACATCCCCTTTCCTAAAACAGTTACTTGAAAAGGGAAGTAAAACCATGATAATTGGGTTAGAGTAATCAAGATTTACCCACTCTATCTGGAAAGGGACCAAGCTCTCCCTGAAGGACAATCTCTTAGAGAAGAGTGGACAATATTGGGGTCCATCTAGGAAGGAAGAAAGAATGGCTTTTGGTTAGAAAAACCTGCCCAAAGCTTTCTATAATGGCTTTCCAAAGATTATATGATTAGATTTGTGTTTTGAAATAATACTCTGGCTTCAGTGCTGGGAACTGCTTGAAGGAATTGGGTCAGAATGGAAAGCAAAGGGACCATTTAGTATGCTATTATAATATTCAAGGCAGAGAAGTTGGTATATTGGACCAGAATGGATAAAGTGGAGAAAAGTGGATGGTATCAAGAAAAACTTAGAAAGATCTGATGATGCATTAAGTATGAAATATGAGAGAATGGGAAGTATCAAGGTCAATTCCTCATTTCCTGGTCTTTGCAACTGGATGAAGGAAACACTGAAAGAACAGATTTGGGGAGAGAAATAATGAGTTTTACCTTGGGCATGTTGAGTTTGGCTTCCACTGTGTTATCCAATTGGATATATCAGTTAGATAATTGGATATATGAGTCTTAAACTCATATCAGAAATCTGAATCCAGAAAAATATATCAAATTGTTTAGGTAGATAGAGATAGAAAGATGATAGATAGGTAGATAGATAGATAGATAGATAGATAGATAGATAGATAGATAGAACAAACATAGATACTGAACTCAGAGGAGACATTTGGAATTCTCTGATATCAAATGAACAGAAAAATATTATGGAGCCTATAAAGGAAATTGAAAAGGGGGACAGTCCCCTCTGTGGGAGAAACCTTAAATACATAAATAAAACAACATGATTTCAAGAAAGAGAATGGAGTATTTTGAGATATAGGGAGTAGTTCAAGAAAACATTCCAAATTCTTAAGAATACAGAAAAATTTGATGATTACAGAGTGCCATTTCCAGAGTATGCTAAAAGGCTTTTGAAAGTAAAAAAGTGAAGAAGAGGCTGGATAGAGATGTACTGGATAGAGATGTACATATTAGGCATGGAAGTGAAAGAAGATTGATGTTTGGGTGGTTTACACATTATACATTGACAACAAGAAAGCGTGGCAGAAAGATTGATGCACTGCTACTTGAAAAGAATGTCTATTCTGCTTCTGATGGATGGAATGTTCTGTTTATATCTGTTAGGTCCATTTGGTCTAAAGTAGAGTTCAAATTCAGTATATCCTTCTTGGTTTTCTGTCTGGATAATCTGTCCATTGTTAAAAGTAGTATGTTGAAGTCCCCTGCTATTATTGTATTGTTATGTCTTTCTTCCTTCAGATCTATTACTATTTGCTTAATATATTTAGATGTTCCAATATTAGTGCATACATATTTACAATTGTTATATCCTCTTGATGGACTGACTCAATTATGCAAAAGAAAGGATCAAAAAACTGGAAGGCAGAGCATTTGAAATTAGCCAGTTGGAGGAACAAAAAGAAAAAAAAAAGAATGAAAAAGCAAGACAGAAGTGGTAAAGGTAAATATATAGTCAAATTCAGAATACTCTAGTACTGTAATGGCACATAGATCACTTTTAACTCTATCATAAATGTTAAAAGACAAAAATATTAAAATTAAGTAGAGCTACAATATTTTGATAATGTTTACACAATATAAAATATGTAAAGTGTGACATCAATAGCAAAATGTGTGTGGGGGAGTAAAAGTGTAAAGATTTTGTATTCAATCAAACTTAGGTTACTATCAGCTTTAAATAGACTGTTGTAACTGTAGGGTATTCTATGTAAGCCTCATTATATAACCAAAGACAAAATCTCTATGAGATAAACAAAAGATAAAGGGAAAGGAAACAAAACATATCACTACAAAAAATCAACAAATCACAAAGGAAGACAGCAGGAAAGGAACAAAGGAACTACAAAACAACCAGAAAACAATTAAGGTGGCAATAGTAAGTCTTTACCTATCAATAATTACTTTAAATGAAAATGGATTAAATTCTCCAATCAGAATATACAGAGTGGCTGAATGGATAAAAAACAGAACCCAGGGGCACCTGGGTGGCTCAGTCATTAAGTGTTTGCCTTTGGCTCAGGTTATGGTCCCAGGGTCCTGGGATTGAGCCCTGCATCGGGCTCCCTGCTCGGCGGAGGGCCTGCTTCTCTCTCTCCCACTCCCCCTGCTTGTGTTCCCTCTCTCACTGTCTCTCTCTCTCAAATAAATAAATAAAATCTTAAAAAAAAAAAACAGAACCCAACTATATGTTGTCTACAATAGACTCAATTCCACTTTAAAGACACATATAGGTTGAAAGTGAATCCATAGAAAAAGATATTCCATACAAATGGTAACCAAAAGAGAACATGGTTGGCTGTACTTATATCATACAAAATAGACTTAAAGTCAAAATTGGTAACAAAGAAAATCACTATATAATGATAAAGTGGTCAATTTGTCATAAGATATAACAATTATAAATATTAATGAAACCAACATGGCAGCACCTAAATAATAAAGCAAACATCTAAAAATATGAAAAGAGAAATAAGACAACAACAATAATAATAAAGGACTTCAATATTCTGACTTTTGCTCAGTGAATAAATCATCCACACAGAACATCAATAAGTAAAGAGTGGACTTGAATAACACTATAGAGCAAAGGGACCTACCAGACATATAAAGAATATTCTGACAGTTTCAGTATACACATTCTTCTAAAGTGTACATGGAACATTCTTCTCAATAGATCATATGTTGGACCACAAAACAAATCTTAACAAATTTAGGAAGATTTAAATCATATCAGGTATCTTTTCTGACTAAATTATATGAAATTAGAAATCAATCATGGGGGAAATTGGGAAATTCACAGATATGTGGAAATCAAACAACACATTCCTGAACAACCAATAGTTTAAAGAAAAAAAATCAAATAGTAAATAAAAAAATACAATGAAAATACAAAAATGGAAGTACAACATGTCAAACCTTATGGGATGCAGAAAAAGCAGTTCTAAGGGAATTTTATTGTGATAAAGAAAAAAAGAAAGATCTCAAATCAAAAACTTAAGTTTATACCTCAAGGAAGGAAGGAAAGAAAGACGAAGGGAAGGAAGGAAGGAAGGAGGGAAGGGAAGGAAGGAAGGAAAGGAAGAAGGAAGGAAGGAAGAACTAAGCTCAAATTTAGCAGGAAAAAAAAGAAATAACAAAGGTCAGAATAGAAACAAATAAAAGAGAAACCAGAAAAATAATAGAAAAGATCAACAAAATTAAAAGCTGGCTTTTTGATAAGATAAATAAAATTGAAAATCTTTAGCATGAATAATGAAGGAAAAAGGTAGAGGACTCAAATAAGATTACAAATGAAAAAGGGAATATTACAACTGATACTGCAGAAACACAAATGATCATAAGAGACTACTAGGAAAATTACACACCAACAAATTAGATAAACTAGAAGAAATGAGTAAATTCCTAGAAACATACAACCTACCATGACTGAATCATAAAGAAATAGAAAATCTGAACAGATCAATAATGAGTAAGGACATTGAAGCAGTGATCAAAAATCTCCCAACAAAGAACAGCCCTGTACCTGATAACTTCATGGTAAATTCAACCATAAATTTTAAAAATTAATGCCAATCCTTCACAAAGTCTTCCAAAAAATTTAGTGGGAGGAAACACTTCCAAACTCAGTTGACAAAGTCAGCATTATGCTCATATGAAGCCAGTTAAAAACACTACAAGAGGGCGCCTGGGTGGCTCAGTTGGTTAAGCGACTGCCTTCGGCTCAGGTCATGATCCTGGAGTCCCAGGATCGAGTCCCGCATCGGGCTCCCTGCTCGGCAGGGAGTCTGCTTCTCCCTCTGACCCTCCTCTCTCTCATGCTCTCTGTCTCTCATTCTCTCTCAAATAAATAAATAAAATCTTAAAAAAAAAAAACACTGCAAGAAAATTACATGCCAATATCTATGTTTTGAACATAGACGCAAAAGTCCTCAACAAAATACTAGAAAACCAAATTTAAGAGCATAAAAATATCAAATATTATGATTATGTGGGATTTATTCCAAGGATACAAGTATGATTCAACATATGCAATTCAATAAAGGTGATACACTACATTAATGTAATGAAAGATAAAAATCATATTATCATCTCAACAGATGCAGAAAAATTATTTGACAAAATTCAACCTTCTTTCATGATAATGACTCAACAAACTAGATATAGAAGGAACATACCTCAACACAATAAATATATGTATTACAAGTGCACAGCTAAAGGCTTTTCCTTTAAGATCAGAAACAAGTTAAGGATGACCCCTCTCACCACTCTTATTCAACAAAGTACTGGAAGTAATGAGGTGAGAAAAAGAATTAAAAGACATTCACATGAGAAAGGAAGAAGTAAAATTGTTCTCTGATTGCAGATGACATGATCTTATATGTAGAAAATCCTAAAGATTCGATCAAAAAAGTTTTAAACAATAAATGAATTCAGTAAATTTGCAAAATACAAAGTCAGCATCCAAAAATCAGTTGCATTTCTATAGACTAACAACAAACTATCCAAAAACAAAATAAAGAAGAAAATCCTATTTATAATATCACCAAAAAGAATTAAATGCATAGAAATAAGTTTGACCTATGGAGTGGAAGTTTTATACACTTAAAACTGTAAGACATTGATGAAAGAAATTGAAGACACAAATAGAAGTATAACCCATGTCTATAGATTGGAGGAATTAACATTGTTAAAATGTCATTACTACCCAAACTACCTATGGATTCAATGTACTCCCTACCAAAACTCCAATGGAATTTTTCACTAAAATAGAAAAAAATTAAAAAAAATATTATGGCACCCTCCCCAAACTCACACACAGAAACTCCAAAAAGACAAAGCAATCTTGAGAAAGGACAAAGCTGGAAGCATTGTAACTCTTTTTCCCCATTTTTTTATTTGAGTATAGTAAACACACAATGTTAAATTAGTTTCAGGTGTACAGCTTAGTGATTTGACAAGATTATACATTATGCTATGTTCACCACAAGTGTAGCTACCATCTGTCCCATTACATCATTGTTATAAAATCATTGACTATATCCCTTATGCTCTCTTATTCCTGTGACTAACTCATACCATAAGTCTTGATTTTACAATATATTACAAACTTATAGTAATCAAAATATTCTGGCACTACCATAAAAGCAAACATATAGACCAGTGAAAGAGGATAGGGAACCCAGAAATAAACCCAAGTACAAATGGTCAATTAATGTTTGATAAGTATGCTAAGAATACACAATAGGGAAAGGATAGACATTTCCATAAAGGTGCTACAAAAACTAGATTTCCTCATGAAAAAAAAATGACATTGGACCTTTATTTGATACCATACACAAAAATTAATTCAGAATGAATTAAATACTTAAATATAAGACTTAAACTGTAAAACTCCTAGAAGAAAACATTACAAAAAAGCTCATTGACATTAGTCTTGGCAATGAGGTTTTTGGATATAAGACCAAGAGCACAAGTAACAAAAGCAAAAATAAACAATTGGGACTATATCAAATAAAAGCTTCTGCACAGCAAAGGAAACAATTGACAAGATGAAATAAGCAATCTACAAAATGAGAGAAAATATTTGTAAACCATATATCTGAGAAGGGCTTAATATCCAAAATACATAAGTAACTACTGTAACTCAATGCCAAATAAAAAAAATAATCCATTTAAATAATGGGCAAAGGGTCTGAATAGACATTTTTTTTTTTCTAAAAAAGACATACACATAGCCAGTAGGTACATGAAAATGTACTCAACATCACTAATCACTAAGCATGATTTACAATGGCCAAGCTTTGGAAACAACCTAAGTGTCTATTGATGAATGAATGGATAAAGAAAGTGGGATATATTAATACAATGGGATATTATTCAACCATAAAAACTGAAATCTTGCCATTTGTGACAACATGGATGGATCTTGAGGGCATTATGCTAAGTGAAATAAGTCAGACAGAGAAAGACAAATATATTATCTCACTTATATGTGGAATCTAAAAGAAAAAAGAAAAGCTCATAGAGAGAATAGGTTGGTGGTTGCTAGAGGTGAGGAGTAAGGGGTGGATGAAATGGGTGAAGGAAGTCAAAAGGTACAAAGTTCCAGTTATAAAATAAATAAATCATTGGGATGTAATGCATAGCATGATGACAATAATTAATAATATCATATTGCATATTTGAAAGTTCCTAAGAAAGTACACCTTAAAAGTTTGCATCACAAGAAAAAAAATATTGTAACTATGTATGGTGATGAATATTAACTAGACTTATTATGGTGATCATTTCACAATAAATACAAATATTGAATCATTACATTATATACCTGAAACTAATATAATGTAATTTGTTAAAATTATATGTCAATTTTTTAAAAAGCCAAAAAAGAAACTATCACAATAATTATTTTTTTTAATTTAATTTAATTTTATTATGTTATATTAGTCACCATACAGTGTTAAGAAATTATTTTCACTAAGATACCATTAGAGTAATGACATAAGCCAAAACTGAGAAAAAAATATTCACAATAAATATATTCAGTAAGGGTTCATATCCTGTATAATATATATATATTATACATTATAGAGTATATATGTTATATATATATAATATATATATATACATAGTAATCCAATAAAATGGACAAAAGACTTGGAATGGTGCATCACAAAACAGGATCTTCAAGTTGTCAATAACCATATAAAAATGTGCTCATCTTCAAATTACTTATGAAGGAAATGAATATTAAAACCACAATCAGACACCACTAAATATCCACCAGAATGGCTAAAAATTTTAAGTATTAACAAGTGTCAGCAATGATGTAGAGCAACTTGAATTCTTATATATTTCTAGAGATTGTATATCTATACAAACTGTTTCAAATGCTAACAAAATGGTAAACATACACTTCCCTATGGTCCAGTAATTCCACTTTTAAGTATATACCCAAGATAAATAACTGTTTATTTCCACCAATGGACATATATACACATGTTTATAGCAACTCTTTTTATATACATTGGGGAGGGTATGTGCTATGGTCAACTCTTTTTATAAACCCTAAACTAGAAACAACCAAAATGTCATCAAGAGAAAAATGGATAAATAAATTGTGGTTTGCTCATACAATGGAATAATACACAACATAGAGAATTTCACAAATCTGCACATTTTCAAATACATTAATGAACAAAAGGAGCAAATCACAAATAATACATAATATGTGATATCAATTATATAAACTTCAACATAAGCAAAATGATTCAATGTGATAAAAGTCAGAATACTGTGTATATCTAGGCGGGTATTGACTCTGAAGAGCCCTGAGGAAACTTCCTGGAATACAGGGGATGTTCTATAATTTGATCTAGGTAGTGGTTTTATGGATGTATATATATGAAAAAATAATAAAGCATTCCTATTAAAAAATTAGTATACCTTACACAATAAATACATGCTAAACCTGAATAAAAAAGTGTAAAAAACAAACCTGATGTGTGTTCATGAATATTTGTTGGGAATTTGACAATGTGCTAAAAACAAGTTACAGATGGTAAGGAGAGGAATTTATGTTCTAGCCAAGAATTTTTTATACAATTACAGGATAAAATTGGAAGAAAAACACTATAAATGCCTCAAAATTACCTAAAGCAATTAAAATTTCTTATCCTGTGGATGAAATTTACTAGAAAATACTAGTTTGAATGATGACCTCTTCTCACTGACAATTTCCCTCATCAGTGGCAGGAATTTTTAATTCTCATTAGCAAATTTAATTCCTTATTAGAGAAGTCTCTAGGTTTACAATAGTGTTTATAATTATCAGTGGATCAAGAGGAGTATTTTTTGACAAAATTCACCAATTATTAACCTCTTTTTGCTAATGTTTCTATAGAACTAGCTAATATATTGCATTAACACATTAAGCAATCTTTACCTGCCTCAGAAAATCGTTATCTTCTGATAATTTAGGAATGGGTATCCAGGATACAATGGATGCATTCTTTTTTTTAAGATTTTATTTATTTATTTGAGAGAGAGAGTGAGAGAGAGAAAGCATGAGAGGGGGGAGGGTCACAGGGACAAGCAGACTCCCTGGTGAGTAGAAAGCCCAATGTGGGACTCCATCCTGGGACTCCAGGATCATGAACTGAACTGAAGGCAGATGCTTAACTGACTGAGCCACCCAGGTGTCCTAAAACTGATGCATTCTTAATATAACTAAAATTACTTGTCTCATTTTTAACAATATCCACACAGAGATTTATTCATTCATTCAAAAAAATGTTTATTAAATGCCAATCAAATGCCAGATACTATGATAGATACTGAGCATAGAATAGTGAATAAGAGAGACTTTGTTTCTCCCTTCATAGTGCTTATATTTTAGGAAGGACAAGAGAAAAATAATCAGACAAGTGGACAGAAAGATTGATATTCTGGAAGATACTACAGTCTAGTGGAAGAAACAGATGAATAAGAAATAATTTTCATGAAGTTTAGAAATTATTATCATTATTATATGCCCAGAGTAACTGTAGGAATAGGAATAGCAACTAATTCTGTTGTAGGTGAAGTAAGAGAAGACAATGAGTATTTACTTATTTTAGAAACTTTGAAGTTAGCTACACCTATTAGGTTTCATTCCATGTTGTTCCTGATTATAATCCAAGAATTAAACCTTTCTCTACTTCCAAGTATTTGAGTTCCTTCCAAATTTCCTCTTGTGATTAAGTTCAAGTTTCAAACCTCTGTGGTCTGAAAATATGCAGAGAATAATCCCAATCATTTGGTACTGGTTGAGACCTAATTTGTGACCCAGCATGTGATCTATTCTGGAGAATGTTCCATGTGCATTTGAGAAGAACGTGTATTTTGTTGTTTTAGGATGGAATGATCCATATGTATCTGTGAAGTCCATCTGTTCCAGTGTGTCATTCAAAGCCCTTGTTTCATTGTTGATCTTCTGTTTAGATTATCTGTCCATTGCTGTGAGTGGAGTGTTAAAGTCCCCTACTATTATTGCATTATTATCAATGTGTTTCTTTAATTTTGTTATTAATTGGTTTATATAATTGGCTGCTCCCAAGTGAGGAACATAAATATTTACAATGAACAGACATTTCTCCAAATAAGACATACAAATGGCTAATAGACACATGAAAAAATATTCTGCATCACAAGCCATGAGGGAAATACAAATCAAAACCACAATGAGATACCACCTAACACCAGCTGGAATGGCTAAAATTAACAAGACAGGAAACAAGAAGTGTTAGCCAGGATGTGGAAACAGGTGAACCCTATTACACTGTTGGTGAGAATGCAAGCTGGGACAACCACTCTGGAAAACAGTATGGAGGTCCTCAAAAAGTTAAAAATAGAACTACCCTAGGGTCTAACAATTGCACTACTAGGTATTTATCGCAAAGATACAAATGCAGTGATCCGAAGTGGTACGTGCACCCCAGTGTTTATAGCAGCAATGTTCATAACAGGAAAACTGTGGAAAGAGCCCAGATGTCCATTGACAGATGAGTGGATAAAGAAGATGTGAGATATATATATATATATAATGGAATATTCATCAAAAAGGATGAAATCTTACCATTTACATTGACATGGATAGAACTGGAGGGTGTTATGCCGAACAAAATAAGTCAATCGGAGAAAGACAATTATCATATGGTTTCACTCATAGATGGAATATAAGACTCAGCACAGAGGATCATAGAAAAAGAGAGAGAAAACTGAATGGGAAGAAATCAGAGAGGGAGACAAACCATGAGAGACTCTTAACTATAGGAAACAAACTGAGGTTGCTGGAAGGGAAGTGAGTGGGGATGGGGTAACTGGGTGATGGGCATTAAGGAGGGCATGTGATGTGATGAGCACAGGGTGTTATATGCAAATGATGAATAACTGAACTCTACATCTGAAACTAATGATGTACTATATGTTGGCTAATTGAACTTAAAAAAATAATTATAAAATAGACCTTTTCTCTAATCTATTCATTTTAATATTCTCTTTTCTATGGAAATCTTTCCTTCTACCTCCAACCTCTGGGTGCTTCCTCCCTTGCCTAAGTTTTTCACTTAGGCATAAAAATTCCTCTTTTTGTGGAGACCCTATAACTTTATTCCAAAACTATAATCTAGTTCTACCTACAGATTCTTATACTTCCTAAATCTCTCTTAGGTAGACTCTACCCATTTTCACATATTGTGTGTTGTCAAGGTTCAGGAGACAGATTCATCATTAATTCTGCCTTACAATGACGTTTACAGAGCATCACTCCTCTACCCTGGTGTAAAAAGCCTGCACCTCTGAGCCTCGTGTCAAGAAGTTACAGCAATTTCTCCTTCTTTGCATTCCATAGCACTGCCTGGGCACATTGCCAACTCTAAATTTATGCATTTGTAATCCTCAAAATCCATCCCTCCCTTCTGAACTTATAGATTTCAACACCTCTTTAACTCTCCCCCAAGAATGTGCTGACACCAAAGCCTTTTGATCAATATAGATTTTACTAATTATTTCATTGGACAAAAGAATAGGTTTACATCTCACACTTTACAGGAGGCCCTTAGGATTTCCCATAAAATATTTCTTATGTTCAAAGTCCCTTCTCTCTGGAGACATTAATATAGATTATTTCCTTCATTTTGTTAAAATCATCAGTCTCTAAAAGGGTGCAGCTTGTGGCCCTCAAATTTTAAGATTTATTGAGGTATAATTGATATATAAAGAATTGCATATATTTAAATCTGTACAATTTGATGATTTGGGAGATAAGTAAATACCTGTGATACTATCACTACAATCAAGTTAATAAAGACTTTAGTGAGAGAGAGGGGAGCAAGATGGCAGAGGAGTAGGAGATCTAAATTTCGTCTGGTCCCAGGAATTCAGCTAGATAGGGATCAAACCATTCTGAACACCTACGAACTCAACAGGAGACCAAACAAAAGAATAGCAGCAACTCTATGAACAGAAAAGCGGCCACTTTCTGGAAGGTAGGACATGCAGAGAAGTGAATCTGAGGTGATATATGGGAAGATAGACTGTGGGGAGAGGGAGCCTCCATCAGCCAGCTACTGGCAAGTAATAGAGCAGCAGAGCACAAAATTGGAACTTTTGAAGTCTGCTCTGGTGAGGGACATCGCTCCAGTGGCTAAGCGGGGGTGGAACCCTCACTGCAACAGTGTGGTCTCAGGACCCTCGGGGTCACAGAAAGACTGGAGGTGCCTGAGTGCAGCAGAGCTCCCAGGTATCAGAGCAAGGAAGCCGGCTGCAAAGACAGAGCCAAGGAGTGGGCTTTCAGCGGGGGGGTTGCCATAAACTGTGATCTGTGGCACAGTCGGGCCACTACTCCTCCAGCAGGGACCCAACAAGCAGCAGATCCAGGGAGACTCCCTTTCCTTCTCCAGGAGAAGCGGCATGGGACCGCACCACAAGGATCGGCTCTGCTTGGAGACTCCACAGGAGGTCATTTGCCAGAGATAGAAACCTTCCGTCACAGGCCGGGTGAGCATGGAGTGCAGCCAGAGATGGGGAGACAGGAGTGATTGACTGCTTTTCTCTGGGGGCACACTGAGAAGTGGGGCCCCAAGCTCTCGGCTACTCCGAGCAGAGATTGGGAGGCCGCCATTTTCACTCTCGTCCTCCAAATCTGTACGGAAAGCTTGCAGGGAACAAAAGGTCCAGCAAACCCGAGCAGATTACTTAGCCTGGCCCCCGGCAAGGGTGGGGCAATTTCGCCTCCAGCAAAGACATTTGAGAATCACTGCAACAGGCCTCTCCCAGAGAAGATCAGCAAGAACAGCCAAGACCAAGTTTACCAATCAATGAGAATGGCAGAACTCCAGCACTAGGGGAATACAGCACATAGAATTCATGGCCTTTTCCCCCATTATTCTTTAGTCTTTCAAAGTTAATTTTTTAAATTTTCTTTTTTTTTCCTATTTTTTTTTAATTTTTCTTTTTCCCTTTTTCAACAAACATCTTATCAATCCCTTTTTTTAATCTCTTTTATTTTTCATTTTTAGAGTCATATTCTATCCCTTCATTGTAGTTAACTGTATTTTTGGTATATATATAAGTGGTTCTCTCTTTAAAATTTTGGGATACAGTTTCTTCTAACAAACCAAAATATACCCTAAATCTCTAGTGTATGGTTTTGTTTTAGTCTCCTGTCTGATTACATTCTCTCCCTTTTATTTTTAAATATCTCTTCTTTCATTTTACAACCAACTTCTTAACAATTCCTTTTATAAAATCTTTTATAATTTTCATCTTTACAGTCATATTCCACCCCTTCATCGTATTTACACTAACTTTTGTACATACATAAGTTTTTCTTTCTTTAAAATTTTGGGAGGCAGTTTCTTCTTTTTTTTTTTTAAAGATTTTATTTATTTATTTGAGACAGAGAGAATGAGAGACAGAGAGCATGAGAGGGATGAGGGTCGAGGGAGAAGCAGACTCCCTGCCAAGCAGGGAGCCCGATGCGGGACTCTATCCCGGAACTCCAGGATCATGACCTGAGCCAAAGGCAGCCACTTAACCAACTGAGCCACCCAGGCGCCCGGGAGGCAGTTTCTTCTAACAGACCAAAATATGCCCCAAATCTAATGTGTGGCACTGATCTATGCACCAGCCCGATCATAGTTGATCATATTCTCTTTTTCTTT
>NC_138385.1:20951110-20989002 GCF_054177405.1 Leptonychotes weddellii
GATCCCATTTACAATTGCACTCAAAACCATAAGATACCTAGGAATAAATCTAACCAAAGACGCAAAGAATCTGTACTCAGAAAAGTATAAAATACTCATGAAAGAAATTGAGGGAGACACAAAGAAATGGAAAAACGTTCCATGTTCATGGATTGGAAGAACAAATATTGTGAAGATGTCAATGCTACCTAGAGCAATCTCCACATTCAATGCAATCTCCATCAAAATACCATCCTCTTTTTTCAAATGAATGGAACAAATAATCCTAAAATTTGTATGGAACCAGAAAAGACCCCGCATAGCCAGAGGAATGTTGAAAAGGAAAAGCAAAGCTGGTGGCATCACAAGTCCAGACTTCCAGCTCTATTACAAAGCTGTCATCATCAAGACAGTATGGTGCTGGCACAAAAACAGACACATAGATCAATGCAACAGAATAGAGAGCCCAGAAATGGACTCTCAACTCTATGGTCAACTCATCTTCAACAAAGCAGGAAAGAATGTCCAATAGAAAAAAAACAGTCTCTTCAACAAATGGTGCTGGGAAAATTGGACAGCTCATGCAGAAGAATGAAACTGGGTGATTTCCTTACACCACACACAAAAATAGACTCCAAATGGTTGAAAGACCTAAATGTGAGATAGGAGTCCATCAAAATCCTAGAGGAGAACACAGGCAGCAACTTCTTCAACCTCAGCTGCAGGAACTTTTTCCTAGACACATCGCCAAAGGCAAGGGAAGCAAGGGCAAAAATGAACTATTGGGACTTCATCAAGATAAAATCTTTTGCAAGGCAAAAGAAACAGTCAACAAAACCAAAAGACAACCGACAGAATGAGAGAAGATATTAGCAAGACATATCAGATAAAGGGTTAGTATCCAAGATCTATAAAGAACTTATCAAACTCAACACCCAAAGAACAAATGATCCAATCAAGAAATGGGCAGACGACATGAACAGACATTTTTTCCAAAGAAGACATCCAAATGGCCAACAGACACATGAAAAAGTGCTCAACATCGCTAGGCATCAGGGAAATCCAAATCAAAACCTCAATGAAATACCACCTCACACCAGTCAGATTGGCCAAAATGAACAAGTCAGGAAACGACAGATGTTGGTGAGGTTGGGGAGAAAGTGGAACCCTTCTGCACTGCTGGTGGGAATGCAAGCTGGTGCAACCACTCTGGAAAACAGTATGGAGGTTCCTCAAAAAGTTGAAAATAGAGCTACTGTATGACCCAGGAATTGCGCTACTGGGTATTTACCCCAAAGATACAAATGTGGTGACCCGAAGGGGTATGTGCTCCCTGATGTTTATAGCAGCAATGTCCACAATAGCCAAACTATGGAAAGAGCCAAGATGTCCATCAACAGATGAATGGATAAAGAAGATGTGATATATATAGAGAGAGATATATAGATATAGATATAGATATATAGATATACACAATGGAATATTATGCAGCCATCAAAAAAGGGAAATCTTCCCATGTCCAATGACATGGATGGAACTAGAGGGTATTACGGTAAGTGAAATAAGTCAATCAGAGAATGACATGTATCATATGATCTCACGGATATGAGGAATTCTTAATCTCAAGAAACAAACTGAGGGTTGCAGGAGTGGTGGGTGGTGGGAGGGATTGGGTGACTGGGTGATAGACATTAGGGAGGGTATGTGCTATGGTGAGCTCTGTGAATTGTATAGGACTGTTGAATCACAGACTTTTACCTCTGAAACAAATAATACATTATATGTTTAAAAAAAAAAGAAGATAGTAGGAAGGGAAAAATGAAGGGGGGGAAATTGGAGTGGGAGATGAACCATGAGAGACTATGGATTCTGAGAAACGAACTGAGGGTTCTAGAGGGGAGGGAGTTGGGGGGATGGGTTAGCCTGGTGATGGGTATTAAAGAGGGCACGTATTGAATGGAGCACTGGGTGTTATACACAAACAATGAATCATGGAACACTACATCAAAAACTAATGATGTAATGTATGGTGATTAACATAGCATAATAAAATAAAATTTAAAAAAGTTTAGCAAAATAGCTTTTTCAAATTTTTCACACATCAACTGTATTCAGTAGATCTCAGATATAAGTGGAGTAGGAACTCTGCCAAAATGAATCTGAAGGATATTTTCCATACATTCTCAGAATCACCCCTCCCCTCATAGTCAAATTTTGATTATAGATTTCTTACTGATTCAAATTCACTGTGCCTAAATGAGTGTGTTAGTGTGTGTGTGTGAGAGAGAAAGAGAGATGCCCACATATATAAACATATTATATGTTTAAAATAATCATGAAGGAAACTATTTTATTTTTTAAAAACTTTTCTTAAAGATTTTATTTATTTATTTGACAGAGAGAGAGGGAAAGAAAGCACAAGCAGGGGAAGCTGCAGACAGAGGGAAAGGGAGAAGCAGGCTCCCCACTGAGCAGGGAGCCAGGGACCGGGCTCTATCCCAGGACCCTGGGATCATGACCTGAGCCAAAGGCAGATGCTTAACTGACTGAACCACCCAGGTGCCCATACACTATGTATTTTTTTTTTTTTAAGATTTTATTTATTTATTTGAGAGAGAGAGAATGAGAGAGAGCACATGAGAGTGGGGAGGGTCAGAGGGAGAAGCAGACTCCCTGCCGAGCAGGGAGCCCGATGCGGGACTCGATCCCGGGACTCCAGGATCATGACCTGAGCCGAAGGCAGTCGCTTAACCAACCGAGCCACCCAGGCGCCCCCATACACTATGTATTTTAAATACTAGTTCATTTTTACTCTAATATACTTTATGATCTTTATAATGTCCTGAGCCAGTGGAAACTCTCAGAGATCCCTAGGAAGAGATACCTGATTCAAGGGGACAAAGCTAATGTTTAGAACAACGATCTTGTTGAATACAGTAGGAAGAATACAGAAGAGACCACTTTATATAATGGAACTTGAAAATTTTGTCCCTGATCTAGTGTGGTTCCCATTATGCAATTCTGAGAGTTTTGCATTTTATTTTACATAAATGTTATCACTGAAGGGTTTTAAGAAGTGAAACTACTTGATCAGATTTGTTTTTTAGATAGATTATTCCAGAAGTGTGAAGGATGGGATGGAGGGGTATAAGAATGGAGGTAGAGAAACTAGTTAAGAGATATGATGAGGGGCTGAACTAAGGCAGTAAGGCCAGAGAGAAAGACACAATTTTAACTGATATTTAGAAAGATAAATTGATTACTGAATAAATGGGAATTTGACAGGTAAAAGTAAGGAAGGGGTCAAGACCAATTACCATGTTTCTGGCTTTAGAGTATTTAATGATTCATCCATTACTTTGAGAATTTTATGAAACTCTTAGACCCTTTCTCCCAAGGAAGGAACATAGATGCACACAGAATGAATTTTACATGCAATATAAAAAGGTTCAAATTTCTCTGCTGTAGTAGGCAGATTGGGATCAGTGGTTCAAGTGTATAGAGCTGTTTTGATATCCTGATAAACCTTGATAGATTGAATTTACAAATTGTCATTTAATGATGAATTAATGAAACTAACCAATAAATAATTTAGAGGGTTTTTTGCCTTTTTTCATGGTTTGAGGGCAAATATACATATTTTTAAGTTTCTCAATTAAAATGGCTCTTTGCTAATAAGTATTTTAGATACAATCTCTACGAAGCACAAAGATTAGTAGAAGACATAAGAAAAATGACTAGAAAATAAAGGTCAATATGGTAAATATTAGAAGAGTGTGGCAAGTGTAGTTTCTTGGGAATGAAGAAAAGACAGAATCACATACCTGTTTAGTTTCTTAACACTTGTATGTAAGGCCTCAAAGGGATGTGTATGATTATTTTGCTTATTTTTTTTTAAAGATTTTATTTATTTATTTGAGAGAGAAAGAGAACACATGAGAGGGGATAGGGTCAGAGGACGAAGCAGACTCCCTGCCGAGCAGGGAGCCCGATGCAGGACTCGATCCAGGGACTCCAGGATCATGACCTGAGCCGAAGGCAGTCGCTTAACCAACTGAGCCACCCAGGTGCCCTATTTTGCTTATTTTAAATTACATTTTTAGAGGTCAGATATAATCTTTTTTTTAAGATTTTTATTTATTTATTCATGAGAGACAGAGAGAGAGGCAGAGGGAGAGGGAAAAGCAGACTCCTCACTGAGCAGGGAGCCTGATGCCAGACTCAATCCCAAGACCCTGGGATCATGACCCAAGCTGAAGGCAGATGCTCAACGGACTGAGACACCCAGGCACCCCTTAGAGGTCAGAGATAATCTTTAGATTACTTTGTGTAAGTGTCTAATAAATACTTTTGGAAATGGTAGTGAGGTTGCTTTTTAAACCTCAAATATAAAATTATTTATGTAGAGGTGTGAGACCCAAGACCCAACTTTTATTCTGTATATTCCTTGCCCAGAGTGTCTACTCATGAAATAAGATGTGTGATAATGTTTAATAAAAATACATATAAAATCATTATTACTAAATTAAAGGAAGTAAAAAGCAGAGAGACATCTCTACAAAGGTAAAATGGATGTTTATGCAAATGTAATTTTGGAGACATTAAGGAATATATGAGGTATTGCAAAAATGTATCCCCTCCATTTAATCTATCTCATTGTCAGGCCCTTCCTTTCATATAATAGTACATATTTGCAACATGATAATTTTTTTTCAATAACTAGCTTCTGTGTTTTTCTCTGTCTTGGTACTTATGGCATAAGAATACCAGTTGGCTGAGTGACAAACAGAGAAGCAAGAGTAATTGAAAGCATATAACATTTCTAAATACATAAACCATGTAAATTTTATTTTCTTCCTTGATTTTTGTTTTCATTTATAAATGCAATTGTGATAACATTTTACTTGTTTAATATTTTTTTTTCAAAAATATAAATCAGATGACCCTATCAATGGGTCAAGATGAGCAATCAAGTGGTTAATACTGTCTTGATTTCCCAAATTATAGATTTTACACTAGCTTACAATTCTTAAAGTAGGTTTTATAGCATGTAGGATTGCATCTCATATATATTTATTTTTATATTTATAAACTCTGTAGGGAATAAAGCATAAACTTTCAGCCTCTGAGGTGACAGCACAATGTGATAAAAGCATGAAACAATTTGGGCTTGAAAGCTCTGTTTTTCCTACAACAATATGTGTCACCCTGTCTGGTCACATAATGTGTTTATACTTTTGTATCTAATTTGAGACAAAATTTAGAGAGTTTAGAAGTGAATGTAAAGATGGAAAAGAAAAATCAAATTATAAAAATAAAGTTGACAAGTTTAGCAACACATTAGATATAATGAGTGAAGCAGAGTAACATGTCAAAAAGCTCTCCATACTCCCACCCCACCTCATGTTTATACCTTAGTTCTTTAAGATGTATAACAGTCAGGATACAGTAGGTATGCTGTAATAGTAATACCAAAATCTCACTTCCTTAACACTAAACAAGTTTATTTCTTGCTCATGCAAATTCTATTGCAAGTCCCCATGACTTTATATTTTCCATGTGGTGACTAAGTATTCCAGGCTGCTTTTATTTTATGGCACATGCATTTCAACATGATGCTTCACGGTCCATTTTGGCAGGTAAAGAGAGCATGACACACTAGCTCCTAAGTGTGTCAGCCTTGAAGTGATACATATTACCACCAGTCACAGTCAATTAACCAGAATTAGTCATGGGGTCCCACCCAATTTGCAAGGCTGGGAAATATACATTTTTTATATATCCAGGTAAGCAAAGAGAAATGGAAATAATGGTGAGCATAAGTAATGTTTATCTAGTTTATAAGGAATTCAGTGGTTCTGCACCAAGAATTAAGTGAAATAAAAGAATTACTTCAAAGGGGAAAAAGATAATAGATGAAAACGAAATACAAAAATGTGTAAACAGATTAAAATGCGGAATGACATATTTTAATAATTTAAAGAAATCAACATTATTATGACACAAAACTTTCTAAGAAAAATGTATAGTGATAATTTTGAATTTCATCACTGAAAATGTCACATCAACTAAAGTTGAACATTCCCTTAGGCACAATAATTCTTTAAGATTCTTTTAGAAATATCACTCTTTCTGGTAAATATTTTTTCATGTCAAATGTCAGTATGATTATTCTGATTGTTGCATGATATATTAGCTCTATTAAAAATCAAATAGAAAACTGGTGATGCATTGTATGGTGACTAACATAACATAATAAAATAAAATTTAAAAAAATCAAGTAGAGCATCTCTTAAACTCTATTAACAATCATCAGATATAAAAAGTGAACTTAAACTTACTGCTCCCTAGTGTCTTCTTCTAAAAATTGCCTGAATATTACAAATCAAAGAATTATGTGAATATCCTCAAATATACTTTCAAATGTCAAATTAACATTCATGGAAGAAGACATTTGCAGAGAGTATTTTGAGATAGTCAAGCTAAATAATTGCCAATCAGCTACATTTTTTATTAAAAAGCTAAGGAATCTTCTGGTGCCAGAGCAAAATGAAATATTTGATTCTTTAAACTTTTTAATTAAAAATTGTCCACAACTTTAAATATGCAGCTTTCTGGTGTACCACCCAACAATAATTAATAAAAATAATTTCCTCAACAAAGCTAGTGACTGAGCTGTCAAAGATAAGGTAATTGTTGCTAAAATTTTAAAAATGTGTTTGCTTTACTATAATTGAATGAATTGTATTATATATTCCTTAATGATACCTTAAAAAATGTGAGATAAAAGTAGAAACAAAATGTCAATTTAAATTATTTTGGAACTTTTCTATTTATGCCTTTACATAGGTTTTATATTTATGATCATTCTCACTCTTTCTTTTTTCTTCTTTTGTTTGCACAAAACAAAACAAATACTGAGTATCATCAACCCATATGGGAGCCTTGGGAGTTTTAGTAGCAAAAAGATACCAATGAAAAGTCAGTGAAAAGCAGAGTAGAAAGAAGAAACTCATAGAGGGGAAGTAATAGAATAAAAAGATAATTAATTAAAAGGAAAATAATAGAAAAAATAACACAAAAAATAGTATAAATGAAAAAACAATAAATTAGGGACAACTGTTTTGTTCAGTTGGTTTAGCATCCAACTATTGATTTTGGCTCAGGTCATGATCTCAAGGTCATGAGGTCAAGCCCCACATCTGGCTCCACACAGGGCATAGAGCCTGCTTAAAATTCTCTCCCTTTCCCTCTCCCTCTGCACCCCTCCCCTGCTTTCTCTCTTTTGCTCTTTCTTTCTCCAAAAAAAAAATAATAAGTTTTAGTTAGTCCCCTGTATATAAATATTTTCATTGGAAATGAATGGGCACTATGAAGAAAAATAATCCCAGATAAAATCATTAAACTGCAGAAAAGAATGAAAGGTACCAAAAAATGGTAAATATGTAATATATAAAAGATTATATAGACAGTTAAAAGTAACAAAATCAACAATGTCTTGTGGGGTTTATAACATACAAAGAGGAAAAATATGTAACACCAATAGTACAAAAAGCATTGAATGGAGTTCAACTGTTCTAATTTTCTTGTGTTGTTCATTAAAAGTAATTGAGGTAGGCCCTAATAAGTTAAGCCTGCATATTGCCATCTCTAGATTAACCACTAAAACCACTATTTAAAATGTTATATAGCTAAAAATCTAATAGAGAAGGTAAAATGGAGTAAATTAAAATAATTGATCAAAAAAAATAGGCAAATTGAAAAAAAATGGACTAGAGCAGATGGGACATTTACAAAAAGATAGCAAAATGGCGGATATAATTATAATAATTGCACTGAATGTAAATGAGTTCAACACAAATTATGTGACTGGGTTTTAAAAATAACAACTGCATGCTGTTTAAAAAAGTGTACTTTAATATAAAAATGAAACAAAAGTAAAATGATGGAAATATTTAATTCCAACCATGAAGAACTATTACAGGAATTGCTTTCAAACTCTGGACAATGTGAGATGCAAGTAAAATACATGAAAACACTGTTTTAAGATATTTGACTATGGGAAGCACAGATAGTGATCTCTAGGAGAAAGGAAACAAAGGAATAGAGCACCACAATTGCCCCAGGTAAATTCCTGAAAGCAATTTCCAAGTTGAAGTACAGGGAGCTGAAACCAAAGTGGAGCCTTGAAGTCTTGCCAAATTGAGGACATTGAGATCAGAATATGGAGGGTTGTAGTGTCAAGAAAGAAATTGTAAAGCAAAATATCTTAGAAGAAGGAATTCCACAGAGAGAAAAAAAATAGTTCTGAAGATCTGCAGAGGAGTTTGCTCAAATATTTGGCTGAATACTGGTCTAGGATGGTATAAGTTGGATCTCCATGAGGATGAGAAAACAATCAGTGAAGAACAGTAAGCTACACATTTTCTGAAACTCATACAAGGCCTGAGAGTAGTTTGTATTTCTACAAGCCAGAACGGTGAGGACTTCTCATACACAGAGCATCAGGCAGAATTCTCAGAAATTTATTGCCTTAGAATGGGAAAAAATAGCATTATATTAAAGATAACCTTGGGTATTCCCTAAAGTACCATAAAAATAAGCCTTGAAAATATAAAACTTCCCAATTAACATAACTGCCAGCCAGAATAAAGTCCAATGCTCTTTAAATAAATTTAACAAAATCCAGCATCCAATAATATAAAAATTATATTTGTTACCCAATTTAAAAAAATCAGGAATTCAAGAAAAGAGAAAATATGACCCAGAACTAGAAGGAAAATCAACCAATAAATACAGTGCCAGAAATGAGAAAAATAATAGATGTAGTAGACAAAAATCCACTGCAAATATATTTCATATATTCAAGAATGTAGAAGAAACCATGAACATAATAAAAAGAAAAATGGAAGACTTTTAAAAAACAAAAATAACACTTTTAAATACAGTATCTGAAATATACTGGATGAGATTAATAGCACATTAGATAGGGCGCCTGGGTGGCTCAGTTGGTTAAGCGACTGCCTTCGGCTCAGGTCATGATCCTGGAGTCCCGGGATCGAGTCCCGCATCAGGCTCCCTGCTCGGCAGGGAGTCTGCTTCTCCCTCTGACCCTCCCCCCTCTCATGTGCTCTCTCTCATTCTCTCTCTCTCTCAAATAAATAAATAAAATCTTTAAAAAAAAAAATAAAATAGCACATTAGATAAAGCTGAAGAAGAGATTAGTTAATTTGAAGACAGCAATATAAACTAGCCATAAAGAAGCATAGAGATACAAAAAGACCAAAAAAAGCAAACAGAGCATCAGTGACTTGGGGGGAATGATATCAAATGGTCTGACAGACATACATGATGTTGAAGTCTCAAGATGTGTCTGGGAAAGAGGGTTATAGAAAAAATATTGAAGAAATAATAGTCAAAGTTTATTTTTTCCAAATTTGATTACAGTAATAAGCTCAAACTCCAAGTTCTTAATGAATCCCATGTAAACTAAATATAGAGAAAAATCATACCAATGCTACTAATAACTAAATTGCTAGAAATAACAGTGATAAAGATAAAATCTTAAAGGCAGCTAATTAAAAGAAATTTACAAAGAGAATAACAACAATAAGATTAACAGCAAACTTCTCATAAGAAACTCTACAAGTCAGATGACAAGGGAGAACCATCATCAAAATATTGAAAGAAAAAAACCCTAAATTTATATGCCTATCAAAAATATATCTTAAAAATATGAAGATGAAATATAGAATTTTGTAGACAAAAGTTGATAGAATAATTGTCAATAGATCACCACTAAAAGAATTATTAAAGACAAATTCTTCAAGCAAAAAGAAAATAATAGTAAGTGGAAATTTGACCAAAACGTAATGAGTTATCAATACTAAAAGAGTATGCTGATAGTAACAATTCCTCAAATACATGAATAAGTAGGCTGGGAAGATGGCAGAGTAGGAGGACCCTAAGCATGTCTCATTAGATGGCTACAACTAGATAACATTCACATTAGCTTAAATATCCCAGAAAACAACTGGAAGACTGGCAGAACAAACTTCACAACTAAAGGTATGGGAGAGGCCACATTGATAAAGGTAAGAAGGCTGGAGATGCAGTTGGGGAGTAAAAACACTTTGGCTACCCTCAGTCAGGAGGGAGCCAGTAGCACAGAGAAGGGCAAGAAACAGACTATCATGTGGTGGAGCTCATGATGAATCCCCATTATATTTGGCTTCAAAAGAAAGAGATACCAAAGTTCTTTAGCTCTTATAATCAGCAGAACTTAAAGCCTAGAGTTTAAAAAATCAATGAGAGGGCATAAAAAGTTGATTCCCTACACTTAAAGAGACAGAAAGTCAGACAGCCAGCAGATATACAGCCTAGAAACAATAGTTTGAAAAACACCTGAGGCACAAAGGAGGGAGTGTGATTTACTCATCTCAGAAATTGTCTGGAGACACAGGAATCACAGGGAGATCCCTCCAGGAACAAAGGAGCTAGATTGTGCCATTTCCTTCCCCAACCCCTCAGCATGCACATGGCTACCTACAGGAATCAGCACAGAGCCTACACTCCCTACCTAACTTGCTTACAGCAGGCCCACCTCCCATGCTTCAGTGCCTCTGCCCTTTCCAATAATACTTGCCTCAGTCCCAGGGCTATGGTGCCCTTCCCCAAGAAGACCAGTGCAAACACAATGAACATCACTTCTTCTGACCCACATGTTTTGTAGGGCCTTGGTTCAATGGTGGTAGGTCTCATTTCCCAAGCAGACCAGTGCACACCTTGTTAGAATGCACCCCACCCAGTCAGGGACCAAGAAGAAAAGGGAGCCTCTGCAGACAACCAGACTGAAAGAAAAAGAAGCCAGGACTCAGCAGAAGGGCACATGCAACACACAGCAGACACTTCCTGAAGCACCAGGCCTTGGGGAACAAGGGACATTGCACTGCAGGGAACTACAGGACCTCTTCTTCATTAGGCTGCTATACCTTCAAGAGCACAAGACGTAGCTGACTTTCCTAACACAGAGAAACTGACACAGAGAGTTAGACAAGATAAGGAGACAGAGGAATATGACCCAAATGAAAGAACAGGACAAAACCACAGCAAAGAACCTAAGCAAAATGGTTATAAGAAATATGCCTGATAAAAAATTTAAACTAGTGATCATAAAGATACTCGCTGGACTGGAGAAAAAAATATCAGTGACACCATTAACAAAGAGATAAAAAAGAAACAAGCAGAGATAAAGAACACAGTAAGTGAAATTTAAAATACACTTGATGGAATAAATAGCATGTTAGAAGAAGCAGAGGAATGAATTAATGGCCAGGAAGGCAGAGTAATGGAAAGTAATGAAGCTGAACAAATAAGAGAAAAAAATATGCAAAATGACAATAGACTTAGGGAAATAAGTGACTCTAGCAACCCTAATAACATTCATATTATAGGGATGCCAGAAGAAGAAGAGAGACTAAAAAGGCAGAAAATTTATTTGAAGAAACACTAGCTGAAAACTCCTTACAATGGATAAGGAAACACATATCTAGATCCAGGAGGCTCAGAGATACCTCCAGAAGTTCAACTCAAGGAGGTTCATATTAAAATGCATACTAATTAAAATGGCAAAAAGTAGGGGTGGGATAAAAGATGGTGGAGGAGTAGGAGGACCCTAGGTTCATCTCATCCCTTGAACACAAGTAGATAACTATCAAATCATTCTAAATACTCCAGAAATAAACCTGAAGACTGACAGAACAAACTCCACAACTAAAAGGAGAGAAGAAGCCACATGGAAGAGGGTAGGAAGTGCAGAGATGTGGTTTATGGGAGAAACAGATTGTAGGTGCTGCGGAGGAGAGGGAGTCCCAGTTGCAGAGAAAGATGAGAGAGACAAGAGCGTGCAGGGCACAAGGAGAACATTCCCCAAAAGCAATTGGCTGGAAGAATGAGAGAGGCTGATTTTCCTGAGTTCTTGCAACCAGAGGGACTTAAAGATTAGAGTTTTAAAAGTGAGTGGACTTGGCTGGTATAGTCTTGAGGGCACTGCCCTACTCCTAGAAAAAAGGCAGGCAAACAACCCAGGGGCAGAGGGCATGGAAACAGCAACCTGAAGAATGCCTGGCGCACACCAAGGGGAAAATATTCACTCTTCTTAGAGTGTCCCTGAGAGGTAACATTCCAGAGAGGCCTCTCCAGGGACAAAGGAGCTGTCTGCACCATTTCTTTCTCCTGCGCCTCAGCATAAACAGAGCCACCAGTGGGAAGGAACTCAGCATGGACACTGACTGTTTAACTTGTTTACAACAAATCCCACACCTCTGCATTCTGTCAGGATGGCCACTTTGGTCAAGCTTGCTTCAGTCCCAGTGTGGCAGGCCCCTTCCTCAGAAGACCGGCACAAACCTGTGCCCACACCACATCTCCCAACCAGAGAGTTCTTCAGAGCCTCAGTTTAGTGAAAGCAGCATCAGGCCTCATTTAACAAGCAGACCAGAGCACATCTAGTTCAAACTCGCCACACTCTGGCCAAGGTCCAAACACTGCCCACTGCAGGAAAGGAGAACCTCTGAAGACAACTGACCTGAGGAAGAGAGCAGCCAAAACACAGCAGGAGACTATATGAAGTACATGCCAAAGACACTCCTTGAAGCACCAGGGCCTGGACACTATATGACCTCTTCTTCATAAAGCCATTACTCTTGGGAGCAGGAAACATAACAGGCTTTTATAACAAACAGAAGAAGACAGAAACTTAGACAAAATGCCAAGATGGAAGAATTCATCCCAAATGAAAGAGCAAGATAAGGTCATGGCCAGAGATCTAAGCAAAACAGATATAAGTAAAATGCCTGATGGAGAATTTAAAGCAACAACCATAAGGATACTCAATGGCCTTGGGTGCCTGGGTGGCTCAGTCATTAAGAGTCTGCCTTCCATTCAGGACATTATCCCAGGGTCCTGGGATCGAGCCCCTCATCAGGCTCCCTGCTCCATGGAGAGCCTGCTTGTCCCTCTCCCTCTGCTGCTCTGCCTGCTGTACACTCTCTCTCTGTCAAAATAAATAAAATCTTTAAAAAAAAAAAAAGGATACTTGATGGCCTTGGGAAAAGAAAGAATGATGTCAGGGAGACCCTAACCACAGAGATAAAAAAGTTAAAAAAGAATTAGTTAGAAATGAAAAATGCAATACCTCAGATTGGAAACAGGCTGAATGCAATGAACAGAAGGCTGGAAGAAGCAGAAGAACAAATTAGTGACATAGAAGAAAAAGTAATGGAGAATAAATAAGCTGAATAAAAGAAAGAATTATTCAATGTGAGAATAGACTTGGGAAACTCAGTGACTCCATGAAACATAATAACATTCATAGTATAAGAGTTCCCAGAAGAAGAGAAAGAAAAGGGGGCAGAAAATTTATTTGAGGAAAGAATAGCTGAAAACTTCCCTAAAGAGGGGATGGAAACAGATATCCAGATCCAGGAGGCACAGAGAACGCCCATCAAAATCAAGAAAAACAGGACAACACCAAGACACATCACAATAAATTTGCAAAATATAGTGATAAAGAAAAAAAATCCTAAAAGCAGCAAGACAAAAGTAGTCCTTAACATACTAGGGAAGACCCATAAAGCTAGCTGCAAATTTCTCAACAGAAACTTGGCAAGCAGAAGGTAGTGGCATGATATATTCAAATTGCTGACTGGGAAATATCTGTACCCAATAATAACCTATCCAGCAAAGATATCATTCAGAATAGATGGAAAGATAGAGTTTCCCAGACAAACAAAAACTAAAGGACTTCATAACCACTAAACCAACCCTCTAAGAAATACTAAAGGGGACTCTTTTGAGTGGAAAGGAAAGACCAAATGTAACAAAGATTGGAACAGAGAAAATCTCCAGAAATAAGAACAAAACAAGTAATAAAATGGCACTAAAACATATCTATCAATAATTACTCTGAATGTAAATTCCTTAAGTGCTCCAATCAAAAGACATAGGGTGTCAGAATGGATAAAAAAATAAAAAAACTATCTGTATGCTACCTATAAAAGACTCATTTTAGACCTAAACACACCTGCAGATTGAAAGGGAGGAGAAAGAGAAACATTTATCATGAAAATACATATCAAAAAAAAAGCCAGGGTAGCAATACTTGTATTGGACAAACTAGACTTTAAACCAAATACTGTAAGAAGAGATGAAGAAATATACTATATCACAATAAAGGGGCCTAGCCAACAAATGATATAACAATTGTAAATATGTATGCACCCAACATGGGAGCACCTAAATATTTAAAAAAATAATAATAAGCATAAGGAACTCATTGATAATAATAAAATAATAGCAGGGGACTTTAACACCCCAATTATATCAATGGACAGATCATCTAAACAGAAAATCAACAAGGAAACAATGGCTTTGAATGACAAATTGGACCAGATGGACTTAACAGATACATTCTTTTCAAGTGCACATGAAACATTCTCCAGAATAGATCCCATACTAGGTCACAAGTCAGGCCTCAACAAGTACAAAAATTGAGATCATACCATGCATATATTCTGACCACAATGCTATGAAACTACAAGAAAAAAAAGAAGTCAACCACAAGAAAAAAAAAATTAGAAAGACCACAAATACATGAAATTAAACAACATGCTACTAAACAATGAATGGGTTAACCAGGAAATCAAAGAAGAAATAAAAAAATACATGGAGGGGGGCACCTGGGTGGCTCAGCTGGTTAAGCGACTGCCTTCGGCTCAGGTCATGATCCTGGAGTCCCTGGATTGAGTCCCGCATCAGGCTCCCTGCTCGGCAGGGAGTCTGCTTCTCCCTCTGACCCTCCCCGCTCTCATGTGCCCTCTCTCATTCTCTCTCTCTCAAATAAATAAATAAAATATTTAAAAAAAAATACATGGAGGGTGCCTGGGTGGCTCAGTCGGTTAAGCATCTGCCTTCAGCTCAGGTTATGATCCTGGGGTCCTGGGATCGAGTCCCACATCAGGCTCCCTGCTCCATGGGGAGCCTGCCTATCTCTCTCTCTCTCTCTCTCTCTCTCTCTCTGTGTCTCATGAATAAATAAATAAAATCTTTAAAAAAATACATGGAAGCAAATGAAAATGAAAACACAATAGTCTAAAACCTTTGGGATGTAGCAAAAGTGGTTCTAAGAGAGAAGTTTATAGAAATACAGTCCTACCCCAAGAAGAAAGAAAAATCTCAAATAAACAACTTAAACTTACACTTAAAGGAGCCAGAAAGGGAACAGCAAACAAAGTCCAAAGCCAGCAGAAGAAGGGAAATGATAAAGATTAGAGCAGAAATAAATGATATAGAAACTAAAAAAAAAAAAAAAAAACACAAAAAACAATAGAACAGATCAATGAAACCAGGAGTTGGTCTTTGAAAGAATTAATAAAATTGATAACCCCCTAGCCAGACTTACCAAAAAGAAAAGAGAAAGGACCCAAGTGAATAAAATCACAAATGAGAGAGGAGAAATAACAACCAACACCAGAGAAATACAGATAATGATGAGAGAATATTATGAAAAACTATATGCCAACAAACTGAACCTAGAAGAAATGGAAAAATTCCTAGAAACATATAAACTACCAAAACTGAGTCAGGAAGAAATAAAAAACTTTAACACACCAATAACTAACAAAGAAATTGAATCAGTAACCCCAAACTCCTAACAAAGTCCAGGGGTGGCTTCATAGAGGAATTCTACCAAACATTTAAAGAAGAGTTAATACCTCTTCTTCTCAAACTATTCTAAAAAAAATAGAAAAGGAAGGAAAACTTCTAAATTCATTCTATGAGGCCAGCATTACCCCAAAATCAGATAAAGACTCCACTAAAAAAGAGAAGTACAGGCCCATATTCCTGATGAACATGGATGCAAAAATTCTCAATAAAATACTAGCAGATGAATCCAACAATACATTAAAAGAATCATTCACCATGATCAAGTGGGATTTATTCCTGGGCTGCAATGGTGGTTCAATATTCACAAATCAATCAATGTGATACACTACATTAATAAAAGAAAGGACAAGAACCATATGATCATTTAAATAATGAACAAAAAGCATTTGACAAAGTACACATCCATTCATGATAAAAAAACTCAACAAAGTAAGTTTAGAAGGAATATACCTCAACATCATAAAGGCCTATAGGAAAACCCATAGCTAATATCACCCTCAATAAGTAAAAACTGTGAGCTTTTCCTTTACAGTTAGGAATAAGACAGGGATGCTCACTCTCACCACTTTTATTTAATACAGTACTGGATGTTCTAGCCACAGAAATCAGACAACAAAAAGAAATAAAAGGCAAACAATTCAGTAAGGAAGAAATAAAACTTTCACTATTTGCAGCTGGCATTATACTCTATATGGAAACTTGAAAGACTCCACCAAAAATTGCTAGACTTAAGTTGCAGGATACAAAATCAACATACAGAAATTTGTTGCATTTCTATACACAAATAATAAAGCAGCAGAAAGAGAAAGTAAGAAATCAATCTCATTTACAATTGTACCAAAAGCCATAAGATACCTAGGAATAAACCTAACCACAGAAGTAAAAGATCTGTACGCTGAAAACTATAGAACACTTATGAAGGAAATTTAAGAGGACACAAAGAAATGGAAAAATATTCCATGCTCACAGATTGGAACAACAAACATTGTTAAAATGTCTATACTACACAAAGCCATCTAAACATTTAATGCAATCCCTATCAAAATACCAACAGCATTTTTCACAGAATTAGAACAGCCCTAATATTTATATGGAATCACAAAAGACTCCAAATGGCCAAATCAATCTTGAAAAGAAAAGCAAAGCTAGAAGCATCATAATTCTGGATTTCAAGTTATATTACAAAGCTGTAGTCATCAAGACAGTATGGTACTGGCACAAAACCAGACACATAGATCAATGGAACAGAATAGAAATGAATCCACAACTCTATGGTCAATTAATCTTCAATAAAGCAGGAAAGGATGTCCAAGGGGAAAAAGACAGTCTCTTCAACAAATGGTGTTGGGAAAACTGGACAGCAACATGCAAAAGAATGAAACTGGACCACTTTCTTACACCATCCACAAAAACAAATTCAAAATGGATGAGAAACATTACATGTCCTAAATGAGAGACATGAAACCATTAGAATTCTAGAGGAGAACACAGGCAGTAACATCTTTGACATCAGCCATAGCAACTTATTACTAGATATGTTTCCTGAAGAAAGGGAAACAAAAGCAAAAATAAATTATTGGGACTACATCAAAATAAAACGCTTCTGTTGCTAATTGAACATAATAATTTTTTAAAAGATTTTATTTATTTATTTGACAGACAGACACAGCAAGAAAGGGAACACAAGCAGAGGGAGTGGGAGAGGGAGAAGCAGGCTTTCCCGCAGAGCAGGGAGCCCGATGCGGGGCTCAATCCCAGGACCCTGGGATCATGACCTGAGCCAATGGCCGACACTTAACCACTGAGCCATAATAATTTTTTTAAAGATTTTATTTATTTATTTGACAGAGAGAGAGCACAAGTAGGTAGAGAGGCAGGCAGAGGAAGAGGGAGAAGCAGGCTCCCCACCAAGCAGGTACCCTGACGTGGGGCTTGATCCCAGGACCCTGGGATCAGGACCTGAGCCCAAGGCAGCTGCTTAACCAACTGAGCCACCCAAGCACCCCAGAACATAATAATTTAAAAAATAAAAAAAAAAAGTGTATGAAGAAAAAAATTAAAAAAATAAAAAGCTGTTGTTACTGAACACTGCATCTGAAACTAATGATGTACTATATGTTGGCTAATTGAATTTAAATATAAATAAATAAATAAAAAGCTTCTGCACAGCAAAAGAAACAATCAACAAAACTAAAAGGCAATCTTTGGAATGGAAGAAGATATTTGCAAATGACTAATCTGATAAAGGATTAGTATCCAAAATATATAAAGACCTTATAAAACTCAATACACCCCAAGTGAATAATCCAATTAAAAAATGGGCAGAAGACATGAATAGATATTTTTCCAAAGAAGACATACAGGGTGCCTGGGTGGGTCAGTTGTTAAGTGTCTGCCTTCAGCTCGGGTCATGATCCCAGAGTCCTAGGATTGAGCCCCACGTCAGGCTCCCTGCTTGTCAGGAAGCCTGCTTCTCCCTCTCCCACTTCCCCTGCTTGTGTTCCTGCTCTCCCTATCTCTCTGTCAAATAAATAAATAAAATCTTAAAAAAAAAAAAACAAAGAAGACGTACAGATGGCCAACAGATACGTGAAAAGATGCTCAATATCACTCATTATCAGGGAAATACAAATCAAAACTACAATGAGATATCACCTCATACCTGTCAGAATCCTAAAGCCAACCACACAAGAAACAACAGTTGTTGTTTTTGAGGATGTGGAGAAAGGGGGTCCGGACCCTCCTGCACTGTTGGTGGGAATGCAAACTGGTGCAGCCAACGTGGGAAACAGTATGGAGTTTCCTTCAGAAAGTTAAATGTAGAACTACCCTACAATCCAGCAATTGCACTACTACTTACCCAAAGAATAAAAAATACTAATTTTAAGGAATACATGCACCCTGATGTTTATTTATTTATTTATTAGAGAGAGAGAGCATGAGAGGGGGGAAGGGCAGAGGGAGAAGCAGACTCCCCACCGAGCAAGGAGCCCGATGTGGGACTCGATCCCAGGACTCCAGGATCATGACCTGAGCCGAAGGCAGTCGCTTAACCAACTGAGCCACCCAGGCACCCGCACCCTGATGTTTATAATAGCATTTCCTATAATAGCCAAATTATGGACACAGCCCAAATGTCCCCTGACTGATGAATGGATAAAGAAGAATTTGTGTGTGTGTGTGTGTGTGTGTGTATAATACATACATATAAATATATATGTAAATATATATACATATATAATGGAATATTGCTCAGTCATAAAAAGAATGAAATCTTGCCATTTGCAATAACAAGGATGGACCTAAAGAGTATTATGCTAAGTAAAATAAATCAGTCAGAGAAAGACAAATACCATATAATTTCACTCATATGTGGAATTTAAGAAACAAAGCAAATAAGCAAAGGGGAAAAAAAGAGAGAGAAAGACAAACCAAGAAACATACTCTTAACTATAGGGTACAAACTGATGGTTACCAAAGGGGAGGTGGGTGGGAGGATGGGTTAAACAGGTGATGGGGATTAAGAAGTGCAATTGTTGGGGCGCCTGGGTGGCTCAGTCGTTAAGCGTCTGCCTTTGGCTCAGGTCATGATTCCAGGGTCCTGGGATTGAGCCCCACATAGGGCTCCCTGCTCTGCGGGAAGCCTGCTTCTCCCTCTCCCACTCCCCCTGCTTGTGTTCCCTCTCTCGCTGTCTCTCTCTCTCTGTGTGTCAAATAAATAAATAAAAATCTTAAAAAAAAATCTTAAAAAAAAAAAAGAAGTGCAATTGTTGTGATGAGTACTGGGTGTTGTATGGAAATGTTGAATCACTATATTGTAGACCTGAAACTAGTATTACACTGTATGTTAACTAACTGGAATTTAAATAAAAACTAAAAACAAATATTGTATGAATACCAGTAATGCTACAAGTTATTTTTATGAGAGACAACATCATAGTAGGAATTTGGGATATATTCCTTGAGATTAATATATTAAAATATACCTACAGCTTTTTGTTTTGGTCAAAATGGAATAAACCCACTATAGCCTATTTTCCCATTGATTACAACTGAAAACTCAAAAAAAATGCAGAAAACCACATGTGCAATCTGAAAAGTAAAAACAAAAAATGTAGCAAGCAGATTGGAGAGAAAAGTCAAAAGAAGAGTGATCTTTCAACTATGGTGTTTCCCTGGATTTTTTTCCCCTGTCTCCCAGCAGTGGAACAAAACAGGCTTTATAAAGGGAGTATACATCAGCTGTAGACAGCAAAAACTATGAGAGAAACTATCTTTCTGAAGAGGACCAGAAAATGGGCCTTGTAAACTGAAGAGTATGTGGGAATTCCCCTCTTTTTATTTTCTCTCTCCTAGCCTTGTCCTGAGGCAGCTACAGTCAAATTGCAATGGTGGCACAGGGGTTCCCTAAGACTGTAAAGAGAAAACCCATTTCTTTGGATAGAGAAACTTGGAAAGAGACTGCTGTTAGGTAAATGTGAAGGGAAAAATTCTACCATATGTTACCTTTATTTTCCTTATTTCAGTGGAAGAACAGGCTCTGTGTTGCAGAAATGTATGACAGGGCTGGGGGCTAAATTTGTCAGAGAAATCTCAGATTTCTAGCCAGAGGGCAAAAGAAATGGTCCTCTGGAATCTGGAAAGTATGAGGAAAATCTTGGGAAGGGGAAAGATGGCTAGAGGGCTTCTCTAATTTTATGTATAAACTGACACATGTCCCAAACTCATTCTCAAGTTGTGCATGTGTAGAAAAAACCCAAACAAATAAAGGAAAGACATTGATAACTGGAGTACAATATTAACTACCACCCAAATCTCAGATGAACCCTTGAGTGGTTCATGTGAAAGGGTTGGCCCAAAGAATATAGCAAATGCTTGTACACTGAACTGACATTAAAGCTACCCACTGAAGTCAAGATAGACAGAATATTGATTTCATCCTAACTGGATTGACTCTCTCCTAAAACAAACAAAAACCAACATTCTCTAAAGGATTTTAACAAAACCCAGAATCTCATAACATAATTTCCAAAATGTTCAAGATACTATCCAGAATTACTCAACATACAAAGAACCAGAAAAGTATAACCAATTCTAAAGGTAAAATATAAATGCCAACCCCAAGATGACCAAGATATTAGAATTACCAAATACTTTAAAGCAGCTATTATAGCCATCTTTCATGAGATGAATATGACACTCTTGAAATAATTAGAAAGAGAAGTTTTCAGCAGACATATAGAAATTATTTTAAAAAGAGAACCAAATATAAATAATAGAACTGAAAAAATACAAGACCTATAATAAAAAATTTAAATCTGTAGGTTCTATCTCAGAATGGAGATGAAAGGCTGAAGTCTGTGACCTTGAAGATAGATCAATAGAAATCTGAAAAACTGAGAGATAAATGATGAAAAAATAGAGACTCAGGAACCTGTGGAGCAATAACAAAATATCTAGCCCTTGTGCCATTAAATCTCCTGAAGGAGATGAGAAAGAGTTAGCTAATGCAAAGAAAATATTTGAAGAAATAATGGCTGGCAATTTCCCACATCTGGGGTTTTCTGTTTGCATTCTGCTTGCCTTCAGGATTATTTTCCAAGTTTCCTAGCAGGAAAATTCACTTCTTCTCTGCCTGGTAGACAACTTTCTATTTATTATATACACTAATTCCATTTTTATGATTATTGGTAAAAAAAACAAACCTAAATAGGAAGAGTTTTCTGTTCATCTTGCTTTCTATTCCAGCAAGGACAAATTTGGAATTTTGAGGAAAAGTCTTAAAGGTGAATTTTTAGGTGAATCCAGAATAATTTGAAGCTTTCTCTAGAATTATATGTTTAGCCTCTCAGTATTTCTGCCTATATCTCAGTGTTTCACATCGCTGACAGGGCATTACTACACATAACTTGATTTAGAGTGTATACACTTTTGAGCAATATGCTAAAAGTACATTGATTTGATATTTTCCAAAAATCAATTTCTCATGAGATATGGAAAGAGTGATGGAGAGTCAGATAACAGACCTGGGTTTTAGAAGACATGGGGTTAGGTTATATTTACAGGGTCTAAGTTTTGAACTAAGGTTTTAATCCTAAGTTTGTATACCTTTATGCTGCAAAATAGATAAATTAATAACAAAATAATCAATTCCAGCCTCCGAATTTGTTCAAAGCAGTGAATACCAACCACAAATTAGCTAGGTGTGTTTGGGGACAATGACTGATCATCAAGGTCAGAGAGAACTGACATAAATATGACAAAACAGTCACACAAGTGAACAATTGCACATGTGTAGTGAGGGTCAAGGTAAAAATTCCTAATTAGGCGGCTTTCTCTTCCAAGCAGGACAATAATATGCAAATAGCTAACAAGCCTTGACTTAATCTTGGAGGCACAGGGAAGTGAGCAGATATTTTTCAGAAAAGAAAATGATACAATTAATCTTATGCCCAAATAAAACTAAATTAATAAAACAAATGCATCCAGACTATTGGAACAATGAATTTAATAATGGTGTCAAACTTATTCCTAACTGCATGGGTATTTTATAGCTGCGGTTTCCCAGCTATCCCGGCTATGTTATTATTATTTATTATTTAGTTGCTGGAAAACTATACTTAACATTTTTAGCCAGAATCTTTGGCCTGACCTTTAGCATTATCTTCTGTAGATTGCACTAAATGCGAGAATTCATGTAAGTCAGAAACCAATGGAAGGAATAATTTGTACATTTGCCAAGCCTGCCCCTAATGTTTGTGAGCCCAAAGTCAAAGTAAACATGCAAGCTCATATAACATATGTATAGATATTTAAAATGTATAAATCAAGATACTAACATATCAAATATTAAATAAAATATATTCTACTCTCCTGTGTTGACAAATACATCTGCATAAAGATCTGGAAGGACAGGCTCAAATGAGAATTTCTGATTCCATGGAATTCCATATAAGAATGTGGTAGTGTAGGGGTGCCTAGGTGGCTCAGGCCATTAAAGCGTCTGCCTTCACTCAGGTCACAATCCCAGGATCCTGGGATTGAGCCCCGTGTCAGGCTCCCTGCTCAGTGGGGAGCCTGCTTCTCCCTCTTCTCCCTGCTTCTGCTCTCTCTCGCCATCTCTGTCTCTCTCAAATAAATAAATAAAATCTTTATAAAAAAAGAATGTGATAGTGTAAGTTTTCAAGTTTATCTTCCAACCACTAGCTACATTCAGCAGCTGAGGGATTTCATGTGTGAGACACTAAATATATATATATATGGAAATGGCCAGACCACACATGACAATAGAACACTAATCCACAGCCTCTGCAGCAACTAGCCTGGGAAACCAAACCACAAACTCTGCAGCAATCAGCACCAAATGGTCAGTACCTGATTAATAACTGCCAGCATCGTCAAGTTTTAGCACCCCCCACATGCACTTTTTATATAGAACCAACTAGAGAAAGCCAAATATGCTCCCCAAACCAATCAGTTAGGATGCCCTGCTTCTAATTAACACATCTAAAAACTTCCTCATACCAACAACCTCCCATCAGAGCACACTTGAAATCTTCCCTTTTTTTCACTATTAAGTTTTCCCACTCCTTACCTACCTTTGAGTCACTGCCAAACACAAGTGAAGGTAACTGACTCATCTGCTAAAGCAAGCTCTGAATAAATGGGCTCTGTTTGTTCTCACTTAAGTTATCTTCATTTATTTTCACATGTGTGTATGAGCGTAGACACCCCATCCTGTAAAACAAAGCTTTATCCATACTTGCCACAAACATTCAGGAGGCCTGATTAGACTATGGAAGTAGATTGAGTACCATTTAAGCAAGGAATTCTAGGGTCTTGACTAACTTGAGCAGTCTAGGAGATGGCACATATTCCAGGTAAGCACACAGTTGCAGACCTCTCACCCCATGGGAACAGGTGCAGCTACAGTAGGGCTAGGGCAAGGTCCTGAATCTGGAGCAGAGAGCTTCTTTTGTTTAGGTCTAAGGGTGATACTAGCATTACCACCAACAATTTTGAGCCAAGTCCTCAACTTAAAATCTATCTAAACTTTTAAAAATATGACTTCTCCCAAATAGAAATTAGAAAACCTCCTCATTGCTTTCTTAGTGTCCTGTGCTATTCCCTATTATAGCATTTATGCTCTTTTGTAATTTGTGTTTGCTTGCCCTATATACCTTTAGGGCAGGCATCTTATTTATCTTTGTCTCTGAGGGCTAACATAAAGTAAAAAAAATGAATGAATTATTCATGAAAAATTGTCAACTATACGTAAAAACAACAATTTTTTTCATGTAATTCAAAAACCAAGATGGCTAGATATCAACTTAGTTTAGATTCAAAGACTTTCTCCCTATGTAGGAGAGAAACTGACAATTTTATAATACTCATTTACTGCCATCAATTCTAATATTCAAAGCTTGTTGCAACATAAGTCCGTGTTTTGAAGGGAAAATGATTATCATTGTTTTTCTCTGGCTGGAGAATTAGAAGAAAGTCTGAGTTCTGAAAGGGATAATATAACCACAGTTCTGAAGACTTTTTACTTTAGTTGTTAGATTTAAGTTGTGTTTTTCTATGTAAGGCACCTAAGAGAGGCATTGGCCTGATAGGTGCAATATAAATGAGAAATATTTTAAAAATATGGTCCTTGAGCCTAATACCATGACTTCTACTATTTCATTGTCTTGTTTTATTTTATATTATTTTGTTGTTCTCATTGTTTTTATTAGTGATGATCTTCAAGGCAATTTAAATCTAATTTTTCTTGGGGCACTATGTACACCAAAAGCTCTTCTTCAGACCTGCTGATTAAAAATTAATTTTGAATTTTCCTAGAAAGTAGGGCAGGTACCTCCTAAGGAATAATAGCAGGCTTTCACTCTAATCACCTGTAAACACTTCCTGAGGCTCCATGTGGAACTTTATGAAGAATTAGAAGAGTCCTGGCAGTGATATTCCCATGGGAAGAGAAGGGGATGAAACCACCCATGCCAATTTTAGTCCTGGCTGAAGCTAAGACATTAACATTTGGAATCAATGGCATAGCATGAAGGAGAAAAACTGTCTGATAAGCAGCTTCCCATTGTTCCAGAATCATTGTGAGCAGAAAGTACAGAAAATTCCAATAGAATAAATTGGAATCTTCCTGTGGAAGTAATGTTTCTGTGGGTCATTTCTTTTTTTGAAAAGTGTCAAAAATGTACCTGCCTTTTACTGATTAGGCAAGTACCTCCACAGACAGAAAAAGCATCTCCTTTACGCTCTATAAAATATGCATGCTATGTTTTCATTTATTTGGAAAAATAATTCCTTTCTTCTTAATTGGTAAAGAAAATTCAGCATTGATTCCTTCTTTTTTTTGAACACCCTGAATTGAAAGTAAGCCCAAGATTCTACAACTACAATGTATAATCTCATATGGTCGTTAAATGTAAAGGATAATAAATAAAAGTAAATAGTTATTTACTAAGTTGTATACTAAGAGATTATAGAAATGCTTATTAAAAGGAAAGGATTTCCGGGGCGACTGGATGGCTCAGTTGGTTGGACATTTGCCTTCAGCTCAGGTCATGATCCCAGGATCCTGGGATCAAGCCCTGCATTGGGCTTCCTGTTCAGTGGGGAGTCTGTTTCTCCTTTCCCTCTGCCTTTCCCCCCAGCTCATGCTCTCTCTCTGTCTCAAATAAATAAATAAAATATTAAAAAAGGAAAGGATTTCTTCATCTTTCTTTTCCTTAGTATCTCACTCTTTCTGTAGGTAAAACATCTGTCATTAAGAAAATACGTAATTTCCTTAGTATTGAATTTCCAGATTTTAGCCCTTCACATGATTGCTAGACACTCCTTGAAATCAGATTGAAATATTCATTGTAATAAAAAAACTTCCTCAATAATTGAAAAAAAAATGATCTTTAAGAGAACAGAACCATGTTGGCACATTGATTAGTTTAAAAAATACAAGATTAAAAGAAATAGATCTGGCTTTTTGTCCTACCTCTGATGACACATAGCTATGTGTCCCTGAAAAAAACCTCTTAATGTTTCTCAGTTCCTCTCTCTTTGAAACCTTGGCAATACAAAATCGGTCTTCCTAATTTGGTGTAGTTATGAGGAGACATGAACTAAAATTATCAGTTCTAAAATTATTATTGTTTTTTGCTTTGCATACAAGAAAACACTATGCAAATCCGAAGAATCAGTAAAATATAAAGAATGACACACTGAATCAAACCAAAAACCTCTGTAATAAATCTCTACAGTACCAAAAGAGGCATTCTTTTCCTATACAACTTGATAAAAATATCAACAACTTATATCCTATATATCATTATTTTTCCATTAATAGCCTATTAGGAATCTGTCATTCAATATTTTTTCTATACCACCTTGAATTTATTCCCTTTCTCTTTCTCCTTTCTTCCTTCCTTCTATTCTCTTTCTATTCCTATATTCCTTCCTTCCAACATTTACTGAGGACCCACTATTGTTCTAGGTAATAGAAAAATACAGAAGAGAAATAACGGAATGCTAGAAGACTTAAATAAAATGAAACATGTTATAATAGGATGCTACAAGTATTTCCACTTAATTGTGTCTAGAGGTGTTAGAGGAGGAGTGATAAGAGATAAAGCTGGAGAAGTAGGGGGGGCAGATCATAAAGGGCCTTAATACTCTCTTTAAGGGTGTCTATTTTACTCTGTAGGTAATATAAATCTAGTGAAGAATTTTAACTAGGGGCAAAAGATAGTATTTTTGAACACTTTAATTCTGTCAACTGTGAGGAGAAAGGTAAGGTAAGCAAAAATGTTTGGTAGGAAAATCAGTAGGAAATCAATTTGGTAGGAAAATCAGAGAGTGCTTCAAGAATTTGGCTGATAGGTTATAAAAAGTGTAGCTCAGATTGCTGCAATAGAGATGATGGAAAGAGGGGACAGAACTGAGTTATCTAAAAGGAAGAACAGAGGGACTGATGGACCGCATGTAGGATATAAGAAAGAGGAAGAATGTGAGGATGACTACAGGAGAAGATGCAGTTTGGGGAGAAAACGAATTCAATTTTAGACATGTTAAAGTTGACTTGTCTCTGAGCCATTTATAAGGAGAGAAACTATAGGAAGATAGTATCTCAGTGTTTTCACATAGGCTGCTTTCTCACCCTGAACATTGTTAATTCTTAATCTCTTAGTCTGGCTAATGTTTAGTTATCTTTTAGGTCTTACCTTAAATATTATTGCTTAGGGAGGTTAAGTCCCCTTCCCCATTTATTTGTTCTCACAGCATTCTCTAATTTTCATTCCTAGAACTCCTAGTTTTTAATTCATATTTATTTGTGCCAATATTTAAAATTCATTTCTCCTAGTAGACGGTAGAAGCCATGAGAGCAAGGGTAATGCATATATATTCTTTTATGCTGCATCTCCAGTGCATGGAACAGTGCCTGATGCAGATAAATGATTCTTAAATGAATAAATCTGAGTTAGGTTTTAGGGAAGAGCTCTGCCTAAAGATTCAGTTTTATAGGGTATTAACATAATTGCTGATAGGAGGTCGATAAAACAAAACCATGAGAGTAGATGGAATTGCCTAAATATAATGCATAGAATGGGACAAGTGCAAGGGATGAAAAAAATTAGAAAATTAAATCCAATGAGGTAGGAACATTGACTTGTTCACCTCTGTATCTACAGAGCTTACAATGGGGTCTGGGATATGAAGAGCCCTCACATCTTTGTTGAATGAATGAATGAAAAAGATGAATTTAAACATCTATATTTAGAGGGCTGAGAATTCCACATATGTGAAGATAATTACCATGCTTCTCTTATATCTTCTCTTATATCTCCTCTCTCTGTGCAAAAATTCCTTGGTTCCCTCTACCATCTCTGCTATATAGTTTCCAGACATTTTACTTCCCAGTCTTCTCAAAAGACCATGTCACTTTTAAAAGGCATTGTCATGATGAGCACTAGGTGATGTATGGAATTATTGAATCACTATATTATACACCTGAAACTAATATAACACTGTATGTTAACTATACTAGAATTAAAATTTTTAAAAATTTTAAAAGGCATTTCCTCCACAACTGAACCCAACATTAACAGTGTGGTCTCACCAGTAGAAAAAGATGAACTACTTTATTGTGGACTTCATTAATACTTTTGCGGTTAATTTTTACAACTTAGTAGAATCCATCACTATAGTTTTGATTTATCATTTTAGCCTGTCAGATTTTTCCTATTAAATCTTAGCTGTATATTATTATTTTGTCAAGCTCTGTCATCCACAAATTTGATAAGCTTATCTACATTCTTTGTCTTAATTAAGATTTTTGGTAAAATGTAAATGATTAATTAAGTCCAATACCTGAGTCCTATGGTTAGTTCTTCACTAGAGATGACCTTCCAGATACAAATTTCATCTATTTCACATTTTTTGACATTATAATTCCATTCAATTTCTATATAATAAATCACTATTGAACAACTATTATTTATGAAACAATTTGATGGCCAGGATATTATACAAGGATAGTATATGAGGTTTTCTTCAAAAGATGATTGAAATCCTGATTCATTATGGCTGTGAAATCTTCTTAATCTAAGAATCTAATAATGATGACATATTTAATCATATTTATATCATAAGACCCTAAATTCTATTATTTGAAAATCTTGGATCTTCTGTTAAGTATTACCATCAACATATGCCACATTTACATATAGCACATGCTCTGAAGTGAGATGACAACTAATATAGTAAAGCTTAATTGAGTTAAGTATATTTTATCCCTTCTTTTCCATGTCAGGATCATTATACTCTGGTGAAGTAGTACAAAAAAAAAAAAGTTAATAGAACTCAAAAAGAATAGTGCAAGAATAAAGGTGAATAATCACCTATTGTATTGTGTTGTCTAGGATGTGCTCTAAGTAGCATAGATTCAAACCAAAAGTAAAATTGAGAATAATAGATGTCTATCAAAGAGAGGTCCTTTGCTTGAAAACAGATTTTTAAATATAATAGAGTCCATTAAAGTATCTGGTGAGATTTATCTCAAAGGATGTATATTTCAGAAAGCCCCCTTGAGGTACCATTTTCAGAAGAGTAAAGGCTATCCTGTGCAATGTTGAATTTGTGTTTTATAGAGGCTTTATGGCATGGTCTTAGTTACATAATCTTTTTTGAAACTTAAGTACTACTGCAGTTCTGCTAATGTAATAAAAAATGAATGGTTTAGAAAGTGCTAGGGAATTAGAGGACTATATTAAAGAGGAAGATGTTTATTTCAGTAGAGCTTACCACTTCGGTTTAGATATAATGTTTAAAATATTTGTCAATAGATGTAGAAAAGGCATTTGACAAAATTTAAAAAAATTCATCAACATAAATATATAAACATAAAACATAACTTTTAACAAATTAGGCGTAAAAGGAAAATACCTAAACATAATAAATTCCATATATGACAAGCCAACAGCTAATATTATACTGAATGGTGAAGGGTTAGAAGCTTTTCCTCTAAGATCAGGAACAAGACAAGGGTACCCACTCTCACCACCTTTATTCAGTATAGTGCTAAATTTCTACCTATAGCAATAAGGCAAGAAAAAAAATAAAAAGTATCAGAATGAGAAAGGAAGAAGTAAAATTATCTCTGTTTGCAGATGATATGATTTTATATGTAGAAAATCTTAAAGACTCAACCAAAAACCTGTTAGATCTAATCAATGAATTCAGTAAATTTGCAGGATACAAAATTAACATACAAAAATTAGTAGTGTTTCTGTACACTAACAATTAATTTTTTGAAAAAGAGACAAATTGACACCTTTTACAATAGCATCAAAAAAAAAAATAAAATGCTCTGGAATACATTAAACTAAGCAGGTGAAAGAGCTCTACTTCGAAAGCCACAAGACACTGATGAAAGAAATCCAAGAATACACAAATGGAGAGGTATCCTGTGTTCATGGATTGGAAGAATTAATATTGTCAAAACGTTAATACTACCAAAAGTGATCCATAGATTCAATTCAAATCCTATCAAAATTCCAATGACATATTTTATAGAAGTAGAAAAAAAAAACTCTTAAAATTTATGTGGAACCACAAAAGATCCTAAATACCCTAAATACCCAAAGAAATCCTGAGAAATAAAGCAGGAGGCATCACACTTCCTGATTTCAAGCACTACTATAAAACTATCATCATCAGGGTGCCTGGGTGGCTCAGTTGGTTAAGCGACTGCCTTTGGCTCAGGTCATGATCCTGGAGTCCTGGGATCGAGTCCCGCATCAGGCTACCTGCTCAGCAGGGAGTCTGCTTCTCCCTCTCCCGCTCCCCCTTCTTGTGCTCTTTCTCTCTCTCACTCTCTCTCTCAAATAAATAAATAAAATCTTTAAAAAAAAAACTATCATCATCAAAACAGTATGGCACTGGCATAAAAACAGACAAATAGACCAATGAAAAAGAAGTGAGAGCCCAGAAATAAACCCAAGCATATTCAGTCAACTAATATTTGGCAACAGAGCCAAGAATACTCAATGGAGAAAAGACAGTCTTTTCAATAAATGGTGCTGGGATAACTGGAAATTCATATATAAAAGAATGAAACTAGACCCACATCTTACACTACTCACAAAAATTAACTCAAAGTAGATTAAAGACTTAAATGTAAGACCTAAAACCATAAAGGTTTTATTTAATTAAATTAATTAATTAATTAGTTAATTTCTAGGAAGAAAACGTAGGAATAAAGCTTTTTTTTTCAGTTTCATCTCTTTTTCCCCCCTTTTTTCCTTTAAATTCAATTAGCCATCATTAGTTTTTTGATGTAGTGTTCAATGATTCATTAGTTGCATATCACACCCAGTGCTCATCACATCACGTGCCCTCCTTAATGCCCATCATCCAGTTACACCATCCTCCCACCCACATCCCTTTCCACAACCCTCAGTTTATTTCCTAGAGTCAAAAGTCTCTCCTGGTTTGTCTCCCTCTCTGATTTCTTCCAATTCAGATTTCCCTCCCCTCCCCTATGATCCTCTGTTATTTCTTATAAGGAATAAAGCTTTTTGACATGTGTTCTGGTAATGCTTTTTTGGATATGACATCTAAAGCAACAAGCAACAAAATAAAAAATAAACAAGTGGGGCTACATCAAACTAAAAAGCTTCTGTACAGGAAAAGAAACACAACAATTAAATGAAAAGACAAGCTATGGGATGGGAAAAAATATTTGCAAGTGATACATCTGATAAATGATTAATATCCAAAGTATATCAAGAACTCCTAGAACTTGGGGCGCCTGGGTGGCTCAGTTGTTAAGCCTACCTTCGGCTCAGGTCACAATCCCAGGATCCTGGGATCGAGCTCCACATTGGGCTCCCTGCTCCACAGGAAGCCTGCTTCTCCCTCTCCCACTCCCCTGCTTGTGTTCCTGCTCTTGCTATCTCTCTCTCTGTCAAATAAATAAAATCTTAAAAAAAAAAAAGAACTCCTAGAATTCAATATCAGAAAAAAAAAGAAAAAGAAAAAAAAACAGAAGAAAACAAAAAAGAAAGAAAGTCAACAATTAAACAACCCAATCAAAAAATGGACAAAGGACTTAAATAGATATTTCTCTAAAGAAGATATATGAAAAGCCAGTTATGTGCACTAGTCATTAGGGAAACACAAACTAAAACCATAAAGAGATATTACCTCACACATTTTAGAATGGCCGTCATCAAAAAGACAAGGGATAACAAATGCTGGCATGGATGTGGAGAAAAGGGAACACTTATGCACTGTTGGTTGGATTGTAAATTGGTATAGCCACTACGGAAAATAGTATGTTAGATCCTGAAAAAATTAAAAATGGAACTACCATATGATTCAGCAATTCCACTTTTGGGAATACATCCAAAGGAAATGTAAACACTAACTTCAAAAGATTTCTATACCCCTACATTCATAACAGAATTATTTACAATAGCCAAGACATGGAAACAACCTAAGTGCCCATCAGTGGATGAAAGGAAAAAGAAGTTGTGGCATATCCATACAATGAAATATTATTTAGCTATAAAAAAACCAAGAAATTCCTACCATTTGTGACAACATTGGTGGACTTTCAAGGCATTATGTTAAGTGAAATAATCCAGACAGAGAAAGATAATAAATACTGTATGATCTCAATTATGTGGAATCTAAAAAAATGAAACTCATAAAAAAAGAGATAAGACTTGTGGTTATTAGAGGTGGAGGGTGGGGGTAAGGGAAATTGAAGGAAGGTGGTCAAAAGATATAAACTTGCAGTTATAAGTAAATCCTAGGGATGGAATGTACAACATGATGACTAAAGCTAACACTGATGTATGATATATAAGAAAATTAAGGGAGTAAATCCTATGAGTTTACATCATAAGGACACTTTTTTTTTGTTTCTTTTCTTTTTATGTATATGAGATGGCTGTTAGCTGAACCTATTGTTGTAATAATTTCACTATATATAAATCAAATCATCCTGCTGTATGCCTTAAACTTATACAGGGACATATGTCAATGATTTCTCAATAAAATTGGAAAACTATGAAAAGCAAAACCTAAAAATTTTAGAATAAGAAATATATATTTGTCAATTAGTTGACAATAAATAGAAGGGAGAATGTTTCAGAATTTATAGGTAACAAAAAGAAAAAAACTATCTTTTTCACCATCCCCTAAAATATCTGTTTCAGCTCTTTGCCATTCTTAATTAGTTTTATGATAAAAAAAAGAATCCAAAACTATTGCAGTGGCAGAAAATTTACTTTTATGCTTGAATGGTTACCTCTAATGATTATGGAACTAAAACAACAGATCTGCCATTTTATTGCTCTGGCTGTACCTCCAGGATTGTTTCCCAGATGGGAGTTTAGTGCCAACCCAGATCACACCCACTTTCCGTATACTACCTCCTCAGGTCATAAGGCCACATCACTGAAGATGTTAAGGCAAAGACATCGACAGAAATAATTCTTCACGTAGCTGAATGCATGAAGGAGCCTCCACCTATGAACTCTAAAGACTTTACAAGATCTATGTTGAACAAAACTTTGACACAGGTCTCACCCTTTAAAAGTGAAACAATTACTATAAAAGTGCTATTTTCAAAATATGTGCAAAACAATGTTAAGATTTAATATTTACGTGTAGTATTTAATATGTGTCAGGTTATGTGTTAAACACTGTACATATGTTAACTCCTTTAATTCTCACAAGAGTTCTATAACCATTCCCTTACCATAGATAAGGAATTTGGGACATAGAAAACATTCAACTTGCCCAGGGTCACATGGTCAGTAAGTGCACAGTCAGGCTACAAATTAAAGCAAACTGACTGTAGACCTCATGATCTAAAACCACTAAACTATATTACCTCTTAATGTGTGGCCTAGAAAAAGATTTTTTTTTAAGTTTTTATTTCATATCTAGTTAGTTAACATATAGGGTAATACTGGTTTTAGGAGTAGAATTTAGTGATTCATCACTTACAAATAATACCCAGTGCTCAACACAAGTGCCCTCCTTAATACCAACCAACCATTTAGATCATCTCCACCCACCCCCCCCCTCCATTAACCCTGTTTGTTCTCTATACTTAAGAGTCCCTCATGGTTTGCTTCCTTCTCTTTTTCCCCTTCCCCCAAGTTCATCTGTTCTGTTTTGTAAATTCCACATGTGAGTGAAATCATATGGTATTTGCCTTTCTCTGACTGACATATTTTGCTTAGCATAATACACTCTAGCTCCATTCATGTCATTGCAAATGGCAAGATTTCTTTCTTTTGGATGGCTGAGTAATATTCCATTGTGTATATATACCACTTTTTCTTTATCCATTCATCAGTTCATGGCTATTTGGGCTCTTTCCATAATTTGGCTATAGTTGATAATGCTGCTGTAAACATCAGGGTGCACGTGCCCCTTCGAATCAGTATATTTGTATCCTTTGGGTAAATACCTAGTAGTGTAAATGCTGAGTAGTAGGGTAGTTCTATTTTTAACTTTTTGAGGAGGCTCCATACTGTTCTCCACAGCAGCTGCACCAGTTTACATTGCCACCAACAGTGTAAAAGAGTTCCCTTTACTCCACATCCTCACCAACATCTGTTGCTTCCCATGTTGTTAATTTTAGCCATTCTGACAGGTGTGAGGTGGTATATCATTGTGGTTTTGATGTGTATTTCCCTGATGATGAGTGATGTTGAGCATCTTTTCATGTGTCTCTTAGTCATCTTTATGTCTTGTTTGGAAAAATGTCTGTTCATGTCTTCTGCCCATTTCTTAACTGGATTGTTTGTTTTTTGGGTGTTGTGTTTGATAAGTTATTTATATATTTTGGATACTAAACCTTTAACAGATATGTCATTTGCAAACATCTTATCCCATTCCACAGGCTGCCTTTTAGTTTTATTGATTGTTTCCTTCACTGTGCAGAAGACTTTTATCTTGATGAAGTCCCAACAGTTCATTTTTGCTTTTGTTTCCCTTGCCTCCAGAGACGTGTCTAGTCAGAAGTTGCTGCAGCCAAGGTCAAAGAGGTTGCTACCTGTGTTCTCCACTTTGATGGTTTACTGTCTCACAATTAGATCTTTCATCCATTTTGAATTTATTTTTGTGTATGGTGTAAGAAAATGATCCAATTTCATTCTTTTGCATGTTGCTGTCCAGTTTTCCAAACATCATTTGTTGAAGAGACTGTCTTTTTCCCATTGGATATTCTTTCCTGCTTTATCAAAGATTAGTTGATCATATAATTGTGGGTCCATTTCTGCATTTTTTACTCTATTCCATTAATCTATTTGTCTGTTTTTGTGCCAGTACCATACTGTCTTGATGACTACAGCTTTGTAATATAGCTTGAAGTCCGGAAATGTGATGCCTCCAGCTTTGCTTTTCCTTTTCAAGATTGCTTTGGCTATTCGGGGTCTTTTGTGTTTCCATACAAATTTTAGGATTGTTTGTGCTAGCTCTGTGAAAAATGCTGGTGATATTTTGATAGGGATTGTGTTAAATGTATAGAATGCTTTGGGTAGTATAGACATTTAAACCAACCCTGCAGCCAGGAATAAATCCCACTCAATTCTTTTAATGTACTGTTGGATTCGATTTGCTAGTACCTTGTTGTGAATTTTTGCACCCATGTTCATCAGGGATACTGGTCTGTAATTCTTTTTAGTGGGGTATTTATCTGGTTTTGGAATCAAGCTAATGTTGGTTTCATAGAATGAATATGGAAGTTTTCCTTCCACTTCTATTTTTTGGAACAGTTTGAGAAGAATAGGTATTAACTCTTCTTTAAAGTCTGGTAGAATTCCTCTGGGAAGCCATCTGGTCCTGGACTTAAGTTTGTTGGGAGATTTTTGATTACTGATTCAATTTCTTTGCTCATTATTGATCTGTTCAAATTTTCTACTTCTTGTTTCAGTTTTGGTAGTTCATATGCTTCTAGGAATTTATACATTTCTTCCAGATTGCCCAATTTGATGGCATATAATTTTTCATAATATTCTCTTATAATTGTATTTCTGCAGTGTTGGTTGTAATCTTTCCTCTTTCATTGACGATTTTATATATTTGGCTCCTTTTTCTTTTCTTTTTGATAAATCTGGCTAGTGGTTTATCACTTTTATTAATTCTTTCAAAGAACTGGCTAATAGCTTCGTTGATCTCTTCCACTGTGGTCTTTCATTTGTTTCTATATCATTTATTTCTGCTCTAAACTTTATTATTTCCCTTCTTCTGATGGTTTTAGGCTTTATTTGCTGATCCTTTTCTAGCTCCTTTAGGTGTAACGCTAGGTTGTGTACTTGAGAATTCTCTTGCTTCTTGAGTTAGGCCGGTATTACTATATACTTTCCTCTTATGACAGTCTTTGCTGCATCACAAAGGTTCTGGACTGTCCTGTTTTCATTTTCATTTGCTTCCATATATATTTTTTTTGTTTCTTCTTTAATTTCCTGGTTAACTCATTCATTCTTTAGTAGAATGTTGTTGAACCTCCATGTATTTGTGTTCTTTCCAAGTTTATTCTTGTGGTTCACTTCAAGTTTCATAGCATTGTAGTGTGAAAATATTCATGGTATGATCTCAGTCTTTTTGTACTGGTTGAGGCCTGATTTGTGACCCAGTATCTGTGATCTATTCTGGAGAATGTTCCATGTGCACTTGAAAAGAATGTGTATTCTGCTGCTTTAGGATGAGATGTTCTGAATATATCTGTTAAATCCATCTGGTCTGGTGTGCCATTCAAAGCCATTGTTTCCTTGTTGATTTTCTACTTAGATGATCTGTCCATTGCTGTCAGTGGGGTGTCAAAGTCTCCTACCATGATCTCATTATTATCAATGAGTTTCTTTATGTTTGTTATTAATTGATTTATATATTTGGGTGCTCCCAAGTTGGGAGTATAAAGATTTACAATCGTTAGATCTTCTTGTTGGATAGACTGCTTTCCTATGATATAGTGCCCTTCTTCATCTCTTGTTATGCTCTTTAGTTTAAAATCTAGTTTGTCTGATATAAGTATGGCTACTCTGGCTTTCCTTTGACATCCATTAGCATGATAGATGGTTCTCAATCTCCTCACTTTCTTTTTTTTTTTTATTTTGGATAAATAAACACATTTATTCAGATTATAGTCAAGTCCAGATAGACCAAAATACATTGTTTCTTAAAGTTCATTTTTCTGATATAGTATGCTTTGATTATAAAATATTAGCTTCAGAGAGTGATCTATTTACCTTCCCAAGTTATTCGTGAACACTTGTCTTTGGCATCTGTTTATTTTATTTTATTATTTTATTTTATTTTATTTTATCATGTTGTTAGTCACCATTCAGTACATCATTAGTTTTTGATGTAGTGTTCCATGATTCATTGTTTGCATATAACACCCAGTGCTCCATGCAATACATGCCCTCAATACCCATCACCGTGCTAACCCATCTGTTTTTTTTTCTTTTTTTTATTATGTTATGTTAGTCACCATACATTACATCATTAGTTTCTGATGTAGTGTTCCATGATTCATTGTTAGCATATAACACCCAGTGCTCCATGCACTACGTGCCCTCTTTAATACCCATCACCAGGGTAACCCATGCCTCCACCCCCTTCCCCTCTAGAACCCTCAGTTTGTTTCTCAGAGTCCATAGTCTCTCACGGTTCATCTCCCCCCTCCGATCAATCCCCTCATTTTCAATCTGGAGGTGTTTTTAGGTCTAAAATGAGTCTCTTGTAGGCAGCATATAGATGTGTCTTGTTTTTTTATCTAATCAGATACCCTATGTCTTTTGATTGGAGCTTTTAGTCCATTTACATTCAGAGTGATTATTAAGAGATATGAATTTAGTGCCATCGTATTACCTGTGAAGTCATTGTTTCTGGAGATTTTCTCTGTTTCTTTCTAGTCTTTGTTGCGTTTGGTCTTTCTTTCCCACTCAAAGAGTCCCCTTTAATATTTCTTGCAGAGCTGGTGTAGTGGTCACAAACTCTTTTTGTTTTTCTTTGGGAAACTTTTTTTTTTTAATTTAATTTAATTTTATTATGTTAGTCACCATACAATACATCATTAGTATTTGATGTAGTGACCCACGATTCATTGTTTTTGTATAACACCTAGTGCTCCATGCAGTATGTGCCCTCCTTAATACCCATCACCAGGCTAACCCATCCTCCTACCCCCCTCCCCTCTAAAACCTGCAGTTTGTTTCCCAGAGTCCATAGTTTCTCATGGTTCATCTCCCCCTCTGATTTCCCTCCCTTCATTTTTCCCTTCCTTCTCCTAATGTCCTCCATGCTATTCCTTATGTTCCACAAATAGGTGAAACCATATGACAATTGACTTTCTCTGCTTGACTTATTTCACTTAGCATAATCTCCTCCAGTCCCATCCATGTTGATGTAAAAGTTGGGTATTCATCCTTTCTGATGGCTAAGTAATATTCCATTGCATATATGGACCACATCTTCTTTATCCATTCATCTTTTGAAGGGCATCTTGGCTCTTTCCACAGTTTGGCTATTGTGGACATTGCTGCTATGAACATTGGGGTGCATATGGACCTTCTTTTCACTACATCTGTGTCTTTGGGGTAAATACCCAGGAGGGCAATTGCTGGGTCATAGGGTAGCTCTATTTTTAATTTTTTGAG
>NC_138385.1:20989502-21022360 GCF_054177405.1 Leptonychotes weddellii
CATTGAGGTTTTGATTTGGATTTCCCTGATGCTGAGCGATGTTGAGCATTTTTTCATGTGTCTGTTGGCCATTTGGATGTCTTCTTTGGAAAAATGTCTGTTCATGTCTTCTGCCCATTTCTTGATTGGATCATTTGTTCTTTGGGTGTTGAGTTTGGTAAGTTCTTTATAGATTTTGGATACTAGCCCTTTATCTGATATGTCATTTGCAAATATCTTCTCCCATTCTGTTGGTTGTCTTTTGGTTTTGTTGACTGTTTCTTTTGCTGTGCAAAAGCTTTTTATCTTGATGAAGTCCCAATAGTTCATTTTTGCCCTTCCTTCCCTTGCCTTTGGCGATGTTTCTAGGAAGAAGTTGCTTCGGCTGAGGTCAAAGAGGTTGCTGCCTGTGTTCTCCTTTCGGATTTAGATGGACTCCTGTCTCTCATTTAGGTCTTTCAACCATTTTGAGTCTACTTTTTGTGTGTGGTGTAAGGAAATGGTCGTTTCATTCTTCTGCATGTGGCTGTCCAATTTTCCCAGCACCATTTGTTGAAGAGACTGTCTTTGTTCCATCGGACATTCTTTCCTATTTGCCAAAGATTAGTTGACCATAGAGTTGAGGGTCCATTTCTGGGCTCTCTATTCTGTTCCATTGATCTATGTGTCTGTTTTTGTGCCAGTACCATACTGTCTTGATGATGACAGCTTTGTAATAGAGCTGGAAGTCTGGAATTGTGATGCCACCAGCTTTGCTTTTCTTTTTCAACATTCCTCTGGCTATTCAGGGTCTTTTCTGGTTCCATACAAATTTTAGGATTATTTGTTCCATTTCTTTGAAAATGTTGATGATATTTTGATAGGGATTGCCTTAAATGTGTAGATTGCTCTAGGTAGCATTGACAACTTCACAATATTTGTTCTTCCAACCCATGAGCATGGAACATTTCTCCATTTCTTTGTGTCTTCCTCAATTTCTTTCATGAGTATTTTATACTTTTCTGAGTACAGATTCTTTGCCTCTTTGGTTAGTTTATTTCTAGGTATCTTACGGTTTTGAGTGCAATTGTAAATGGGATCAACTCCTTAATTTCTCTTTCTTCTGTCTTGTTGTTGGTGTATAGGAATGCCACTGATTTTTGTGCATTGATTTTATATCCTGCCACTTTACTGAATTCCTGTATGAGTTCTAAGAGTTTTGGGGTGGAGTCTTTTGGGTAATTAGTTTCTTTCTTAAGAATAGGTTTCCTGAATCAAGTAAAGGATGAAAAGAGTATCAGGTCATTTAATTATAGGAGAAATTTGATTGTGAAACTGGTATCATAAAATGGTGAGAAACCCACAGATATTTTTTTTTTAATGTGGATGAGGCTTGGAAGACAAGGACCAGCACTAACCTCAATAAACCCAAACCTAGAAAATTAACTAGATGCTTAAATGTTCTTCCAGCTTGTTAGCACTATAAAATATAGCTATGGTTTCCATTTTATTTTGGTGGTTTATTTTTGGGGGGTGGAGGAGGCATACAGTAGCACTATAAAATTATATCACTTTTATTCTTTGTCCCAATATTTTACATTCTTTCTTAGTCCTCCTACCTCCCTACCTGTCCTCCATCATATTAGTGGGTCTAGTGGGTATAATAAATTACCTCTCTGTGAATCACCAAGTTTATTGCTTAGGTTCTGATCTCTGTCACGCTTCCACTGATCATGGCATTGCCTCCTGTGTCCCAAGCAAGCCTTTAAAGCTGGTCTGACAAGTATCTCAGCAAAGGTTGTTTTAATTTAGAACAAGTTTAATTAAGACTCTCAGTAGAGAAGCCCCATAGGCCTGCCTAGAAACTTACTAATGTGAAATGCAATTATTGTGATATCATGGGAATCAGAAGCAAGCAAATAGACAAAACTGTCAGGAATTATAACATACCATATAGCTAGTGATTATCCAATAAGATTGAATAAGAATATTAGTAAGGAAGAGTTACTACTTAACCTAAAGACTCTTGAATATTAGAGGGATGAAGTAGGGAATGATTTATGAAAGGACATGCTTAGGAGAATGAATTTCAACATTTTTTGAAAAAGTAGTAAAATTATATGAAAATTATATGAAATAATATGTTAATACTAGGCTTTGATACTATAGGAAATATATGTGGGGAGAAAGAAGCCCATAACAGGTTATATCTCTTTGATTCTCACAGGGAGGAATGATGTGTTTTACCAAGGTCATACATGGGAGAAAACTCTACTCTGATCACTAATACATGTGGTGGTGAAAGGAAGAACCTACTCTCCAATCTTCACATGAAGCACTTCCTTATGCAAATTTTAAAACTTAGTCTCAGTTCTAGAGAGTGAAAGAACAGACTACTAGAGTTGAAGAATGTTAAATTATTTTCTCCCCACTTGACTAGCATAGGCTTAGGTGTTTGTTTCCTAAAGTATGGTAGTGTATTTTTGCACCCAACAAAATAGAACACAGAAAACAATACATTCATTCCCCAAATAAAATATAAACATTAACCAGCTTATCTAAACCAATTTGCACTATTTATTTTTCAAATCATGTCACATGAATCTGTTTTTCCTTATTTTCCTCCCTTTGTCAGCATTCTCCTTCTCCCCACACATCGGTTCCTTGAAGCAAAGAATTTGTATAAGCTGCTTTCAGTATTTCTACAAATAGTTGTTTGACCTTGCTGCTTTTCTGAACATAAAAGTCTTATTCTCTGTAGAACTGCTGGCAGTATGAGAAACTATCAGTCAATTTTACAGATGCTACAAACACTTCAATTCACTACGAAGTTAAGAGTATCATAGTAAATCTCGCATTATAGTTTTATTTTCAAATAAGTGACTTAGGAGCAAGGATTATTTAGGCCCATCTCTTGCAAGCAGTTGGAATCATGGATGAAAGTAACCCAGAATATCAACCTGGGACATTAGTGACAAGTGTCATAGCCTGAATTTCCAGGATACAGCTTAGGAAGTGTAAAATATTGTTATTCAGTACTGGGCTAAAGTATATTTTAGGGGAGACATTCACATAGTAGGGTAAGAATTATTTTTCCTATCAGTGATATTTGCCCCCATAGTCTATATCAGGAAAGATAAATTTAAAATTTCTAACCCAAATCTCATAGTTTTGTAAGAATATGAATTATTCCTTCTTTATTAAAGATTTTATTTATTTGACACAGAGAGAGAGATAGAGAGAGAGCACAGAGAGGGAGAACCAGGGTACACCCTGAGTAAGGAGCCCAATGTGGGGCTCGATCCCAGGACCCTGGGCTCATGACCCGAGCTGCAGGCAGCCGCCCAACTGACTGAACCACCCAGGTGCCCCAAATTATTCCTTTTTTAAAACACTTTAGAAAATATTGAGTTTGCTAGTTTATTTTTAAAAGTAAAAAACAACTAGTGTGGATGGTTCTATTAAGTCTATGCATAAAATAACCATCATCAGTCTATTCCTACAATATCCAAGGACACATTTATTAAATGCTTCTCTTAATTTAAAAATCAAATTACATGTGATGGCATTCTTTTTCTTATATCTGAGTGTAAATTCAGTATAAAAGAGGGAACTTGGATGCTTCTGTGACACAGAACATATGAAATAGCCTTAAGTTATGTATGTATCACCTTCTACTTATCTATGAAGACTCACAAATGCAGCATCTCCCTGCAGCTATCAATTATATCACATTGCTTCTCTCTGACATTCCTCTCCATTGTGTGAATATTTTATCCATTTTCATACCTCTATTTTATTTGCTCCACTTAAAATATCTTTCATATCACTTCAAACTTCTTTCTCAACTAGAAAGTGAATTTATTTTTTAATGTGCAGTTCATATAATTTGTCCTCTGAAGAACTTTCTCAACTTACATTCACATTAACAGAATTAATCCACTGTACACCATGACCTATTTTGCTGGAGAGAGGGGAAGAAGAGTGCATCTATTTTATCAGTCATCCTATTGTTTTGTTATTATTTATTTTTGTACCTGTCACCTCAAGTAGAATGTGAGCATCATGAATACAGAGATAATTTTATTCATATTATATTCTCAGTACCTATTAAATACCCTGGCACAGAGTAGGTACCTAGTAAAAAAGGTCAATGAATTAATAAATGGGAAATTGAATGCTGTTTTGCTCTGGTGAGTAAAATTAATAGTCCCTTAAGCAAATCATGATTTAGAAGGGAAATGTATTGATGAAAAAGAAGCCTTGTCTATTTCAAAGGCATATATAACTAACATTGCCATTTCCTCTACTTTAAATATGATTTGTGACCTTGTAATTATAATGCAGCATATAGTATAACAAGCAGAGAAAGTTTTCTTGGTAACTGTGCTTAGAAATATTTGGTACATGAATAGCTGTTGATTTTGAAAAATTTAGATTTAGTAAAAATACTGTGAATTTATTTTTGTCAAGTGCAGTTCTCTTTCAACAGGTATTATTTACATACATACTGTGTTCCAGCCAGTACTACTTAGTTATCTTTAATATATGTTGAAACAAACTGTCTAATTTTCCTATTAAGTCTAATTTGAAATTAGTTATGACAGTATTCACAGAAAACATACAGAATGTATCTTTAACTGGAACACTGAAAGAGATTAAAAAATAGGGCTCTTTAAAAAGTAGCAATGAGGGGCTCCTGGGTGGCTCATTTGGTTGAGTGTCTGACTTCTGGTTTCAGCTCAGGTAATGATGTTGAGGTAGTGGGATCGAGCCCCACGTCAGGCTCCACACTCAGCATGGAGTCTGCTTGAGATTCTCTCTCTCCCTCTGCCCTTCCCCCCGTTCTTTATCTCTAAAGAATAAGTAAAATAAAATGTAGCAATGATAAGCAATAAACAGCATCCTAAAAAAAAGGGGGGTCTTCTTCAAACTCTTCAAGGGAGAGTTGGAGGAGATTTCTTATTGGAAATAATGTTGTCTGATCAACTGATGAAATAGCCAAAAGGATATCAGTGTGCTGTTTGGTAGGTTCTCCTTCAGCATCCTAGCATCCTAGTAAGGGCCCGAAGTGATCCAAAACAGAGAAAAGTCCTCTGTTTCCATATAGCAACTTCTCACTGCTTATTATATAACAAGGCTCTTGTTAATGAAAATTGATTTTTGTGTAGGTTACATTGGAGAGTTGTGTACTTCCTGTCATATAGTAAGCCATTTCTGAGTATAGCCTCAGATAAGAATCTCTAGATGTGTGCATAGAATTATATGGAAATGCTAATGGAATTACACTGAAATGCCAGTAGGCAAACTTCACTCAAACTGAATGTGATTCACTAACATCTTCTTATATTAGCATATGCCTACACCCCCACTCCCCGCAAAACACCTTAATTATGTTAGTGAGCAGAGGAAGTTTATAGATTAATTGTATTTAGTTCCACAATTTCAAAAAAACTCAATTTCAACAAGCCAAAGATGTGAAGGAAATAAGAATAAATAATGTCTGGCTGTTTTGACATCTCTGACATCATGTTGTTCTCTTTGTTTTGACATGAAAAAGTAGATCATATTTGCAGTATTCATTATCCCAATTAGCAGCAGATAATCTTGGTAACAGAGTGATTCTTGCTTTACACACAATTCAAAGCATTAAGACCCAACATTCTAAGGCTAGGCCCATATGTGGCATCTTGTATTAAAATCTCTTTTCATTGATGTTATCCACCAACAAGGGCCAAGGTATTATATAAGATCTCACAGGAGGATTACATGTTTGTTTCCTATGAAAAATTTGATGTATTAAATATAATTTTATATATATTTTATATACACTGAAATATAAAAATATTAACATATACTTTAATGTATTTTAATTATATACTTGCTAGAACAGAAATACACTAGAGCAGGTATTTCTTTTTCTGTCTTGTTAATTCCTACAACCCCAGTGCCTACAAGAATGTTTGGAATACAGTGGTTGTTATTAATACATGTTTTCAAATGAATGAATGTATAAATAATTGTAAATATCTTTGCTTGAAATCAATACCATTCAAATTATAGGACCTATCTTTTTTTCAGCCTCAGCACTCACAGCAACTTCAAGTATCAGATATGGAAGTAAGAATATTTTTCTATCTTGTACTGCTTTTTTATGATACCTCTAAGACATTTTATTTAGTATTAACTTTATGCTTTTGTATGTTTCATCCCCCAATTGGATTTCCTTCACTCTTCATCTCTACAGATCTATGTGCCTTCTCCCCTCAAAAATCTGGCCCGATACTCTAGTGCTCTAGTCATTCTTCCTTATACCTTCCCGGTGAATCCTCTCAGTATGTCTATTCTATTGTGTTGTTTTTTTTTTTATTAAGAGTAGAGGGCTTGATAAATGTTCAATCATAATTCATTAGTCTAAACTGTATATTACCAACTAAATAGGAAGACCCCTCAGAGGAGGAATCAGCCCTTCTTTACATAACACCACTTTAGTTTTACACCTAGTAGCATTTGCCCCTCTGAGTTAACATATACTGTATGTTAACTAACACCTTTACATTAGCTTTTGTTTCCCTTCTTTCTTTTTCCCTAGGCTCCACTCTACCTTACTGTTCTGCCTTTTTTTCTAGCTTTTTTCTTTCCCTCTATTCACTTTTCACCTATCCTCCTCAAAACATGATATGTTTTAAAATACTTCAAAAATAAAATTTATTTTTTCCACTAAAGATGTAATGCATGTTTACTATATAAATTTGTAAAGCACATAAAAGATAAATATTACTAATAGTTTCATTGCTAACAATATCCCAGATTATTTCTTCCATATTTTCAATATGATGTTTAAAAACAAAAGACAGCTGAAGTCATTCTCTATCTACATTAATTGTACCTGGGACAGTGAAATTTTTTTCAAATTAAAAATTGTCATTATTGCTTCCTAACCTCTAAAGTGTGCATGTCTAAAGCCATTCTATTTATCTTAAAGAGAAAACCAAGAAACAGACTGTTAACTACGGAGAACAAACTGATGGTTACCAGAGGGGAGATGGGTGATGGGGATTAAGGAATGCACTTATGATGAGCACAAGGGGTTGGGGTGTTGTATGGAAGTGTTGAATCACTATATTGTATACCTGAAACTAATATCACACTGTATGCTAACTAACTGGAATTTAAATTAAAACATTTAAAAAAGAATAAACTTGAGGGCAGTATTTTTTATCTTAAATTTTATACACTATTTTTTTATGTATAACATTTTTTAAATAATTTTATTTTGTTAGTCACCATACATTACATCATTAGTTTTTGATGTAGTGTTCCATGATTCATTGTTTGCATATAACATCCAATGCTCCATGCAATACGTGCCCTCCTTAATACTCATCACCAGGCTAACCCATTCCCCCACCCCCCTCCCCTCTAAAACCCTCAGTTTCTTTCTCAGAGTCCATAGTCTTTCATGGTTCATCTCCCCCTCCAATTTCCCCCCCTTCATTTTTCCCTTCCTACTATCTTCTTCTTTTTTAATCAAAATTCTTATTTGTGTTTATATAGCATTGGGGGAAGAAGGAGAAAGTAAGGCTGTGAGTTACTTAATGCTGATTATTAATAATGAATTATTCCTTGTATTTTCTAAACCAATTTACATTTTATGCTAACATCATGTTATGATATTTTCTTTAGAATTAATGGATCTCTTTTAATAAATTGTAAAATAGTCTTATTGTTCTTTACACATAAACTTTTTCTGTGTGAGGCAGTCTTTTGATATATAGGCAATTTTTTATCAAGGTATATATAGAGTTCAATAATAGTTATTTAGGGTGTTTAGGGTGTGGTTATTCACTAAGGTATGACAGAAAAGGTCACTACAAGGTGAGTTCAAGAAATCAGTGTATTTTATTTAGTACAGCTGACCTAGAAGATTTTTTAAAATAGAGTATGTTCCTATGTCAGTGGTTAGGTGATTCATTAAAGGAAAACATATTCCTCTTCTCAGTTTAATGTCACCTTCTGGAGAATTGTCCCGTATTTGACCCTGATATCAGAACTCTTCTTCCATCAGAAGACCTAAATAGGGATTGGAACATGATGATGGACTCTTCATTTTAGCCACCAGTTACCGTGCCTCTTTGTCTTTTGACGTTAAACCTATTTCCTAGCTTCTATATGTTTGGCTCAATGGGTTGTTGAGTTTTATGTTCTCTTGCTCATATCCTTTTGCAGATTTTTCTTTCCTGAACAAAGCAATAATAAAAATACTTCTGGGATTTTTTGTCAGACATTACTTTCAACTTCCACATAAATCAGAAAATATCTTTACCTTTGTTACATCTTATCTCTGAACTTAGATTGCGATTTTGAATGTCTGCAGGGCACTTAAAGCTTACTTTCATAGACTAAGGATGTTTGAAAAGCAGATCTGCTGGTTCTGAAAAAAAGTTGTAGCTAGAGGCCCAAGATCACTGGAGGAATAGGTTGTCTGAAGGCTTACCAAACCAATAGAGCGGGGTCAACTTATTTTATAACATCCTTCACCAGAATCCCAGGATCAGGTGAAAATTTTAGGTTGGAAATTTTTAAATGTGTCTTTCTTTCTAAGAATTTCTTCAAATAAAAAAAAAATGATCTTCTAAATGACCATTTTCTACTCCACAATGAAAAATTAAAAAAAAAAAAAGAGCCCCCCCCAAAAAATAATAAATAAATAAATAAATAAATAAATAAAGAGCCCCCTAAAATTAAAATAAAAAAAAGCCTCCCTAGTTCTATATGACCTAATAGTTCCATTTATTCTTGCTTTCCAGGAACCTATGTTTCACCCAACTGTTACATGATCTTCCAATATAGGTGTATGGATCATGATAGAATAAAAACTGAAAGCTACCAACAATATCCCTTAAAGAAACCTAGAGATCATCCCTATCTATCATGTTGATTGTAATCACTGGGAACCTTGAAAGAAATTCTCTCATTTGAACCGCATGAACTGCAGAGAACTGGCCATGCTCCAGAAAGCATGTAACTGCAAATATGCTTATGCAACCATGTTAATAGCAGTGGGGGTAGGGATGTTGTATATATGAGATGGGAAAACTTACCTAGGTAAAGTTTATAATGTCAAATTGCCCCAAACTATAAATACAACTTGGGAGATGACATATGCTTTTGTTATTTTCTATCCAGATGCCTGGTTATAATTATGCTACCAAGTACCCTTTTTCTAAGAATATTCCTTGCCATGCTAAAAACCAATCAAAACAGTCCTTCATCTGAAATATTTGCACTTACCACGTGATTTTTTTTGATAATATAAGGCATGCATCACTGCCTTCAGTCCCCATCAGTGGGTAAGTCAGGGTGACTACACTATTCATGCCACTAAGTAAAGAGAACATTTGCACCAAGGAGTTTATTTATTTATAGTCAGACTGCACTCTTTATAGGCAGTGAACAGTCCATTGAAAACCTCGGCAACTGGTGCATTATTCAGTAACTAGTTCCCTTTCCATTTTGCAGTTACTATTTATAATATGGCATTGGATTTTTAGCTCCATTTAAAATAATAATAACACTTTGAACATTTAATAATGACTAATACAATGTCCTGACATTACCCAGACTATATCATATTACACCTAAAAATATATTTCGTATAAAAATGCCATTTAATGAAATATTTTGTTTTCGTAAACAATATTTTATATACATTCTAAACAATTTTCCTTCTACCCAGAAATGATTCCATTTTATTGTATACAGTTTTCTCTCCAGACCCAGGTGTTTAATCTTAAAAGAGAAACCTATGAAATGATTATATAAAAATTAATATGATTTTATGAACATGTTTTTCAAATTCTGAATATCATATTTCTCTTTTCAAAATTTTGCCTAACATACAAATACTTTATGCACAAAGTGGATGCATTTAAGTTATAATTAACATATTTTGAGCTCTAAGGATGCAAATGACTACTGTCAGTTTTAATTAGCCAGAAGCAGATTGTTAGTCCATGTCTCATACTGTCCTTGCAGATAGTCTAAGGAAACAATAAGGCTTTCTAAATTACCCAGTTTCCTAAATTTGCATATTCTTTGCACAAGGATTCATTTGTACTGGTTAAATCGAGTGCCTACCACCATATTGACGTGCAATGCTCTTACACACACACACACACACACACACACAGTGACAAACACATGGGTTCATATTTATTCTCTGTTCCCCAAACTCATAAAACTGACAATTACTGAGTTAAAATCATTTTGAATATTTGAAATTACAAAAAGACTTGTGTAGTTTAAAAAAATATATTTGTATAGTTTGTTGAAAGGGCAAATTGTTCAAAAAAAACACAGGGCATGTAAGGGACCTTGGATAAAATACTGGAGGAAGGAAGGAAAGGAGAATGAAGTAAAACTAAGCAAAACGGTTTATTTCATAATTTTTCCTCAGATCAGACCTTAGAGATGAGGTACAACTGGTAATATGTTCAAGCTATTACTTCTTTTGAACTGTGTATGATTTTTCAGTCTGCAGGTCCATAACTGAAACTCAGAGTGTGAACTAAAATACCATACTGTAACTTTGAATAGTTAATTTGTTTTCTTTTATATGTGAAAATAGCAGATGGAAGTCTACCATTTACTTCTTTTACTGTTTAGGGAAAAAGACTTTCTGACCTAATTGGAGATTTCCAGCTCTAATGCCCTCATGAGTTAAGCTTCGGCTAATATTGTTGAAGAATGAAATATTGCTTCATTTTTAAATTTCTTTGCTTTCACTGATTTGATACTACTATAATGTCTTTTTAAATGTACTTTTAGTATGTTAATTATCATTAAGATAACTGACTGGTTGTTAAAAATTAGAGCACTGTGGAATAAAAAAATTTGATCTATGATTATGTCAATTCTATTTATAATTTAGTCATTCAGAACTCAGTAATGATATGTTATTCAGCAAAACTATTGTTCCTAGTTTCAGGTCTCATTGTATTTTTCCACTTTTGGTGAAAAGCATCATTTTGTTCTTATTTTTGTTCTAATAAGGACTAGATTATGTCTATGAAAATACTTCCCTGGATGTATAATTCATCCCTTTAAATAACAGAAGACTAGAAAATAGCTCTGCTTAGAGAAAAGATTATCATGGAGGTTATAGGGCATTTTGGAGAAGATATAGAACTTTCACTGCTCTGACATTTCTTGTGCTGAATCGGATAAACTTGCATTTCAATCAAAGCAGATCATCACATAATTTCAGGGTATATATACTTGAGATAATTAAAGCATATAGGCAAGGGACTCAGGGAGATGGTTTTAAGTACTTCTTGCCCAAAAATTCTGTGATATAGAATATCTTTTGGATATTCTTATAATTAGTATTATGTCATATTATCCATACATTAATAATGTAACATATAATAATATTCACATATAAATATATCTTATATATCTCAAATGTATTACTTTTTCACTAAAATTTATAATTATATAACACCCCTCAAACCTCCCAAGCTTCTGTAGTCTGCAAAAACTTTCTAAATCTCACAGACCTTCTCAGGTTAATAGCTACTTAAATGTGGTATCATGGCTCAAATCTGCATAGCCTGTTTTTCATTCTACTATATCATGCTGTTTCCCCCATTTTCCTGCATCTTAGCAAACTGTCAAATCTCTTTCCTCCTTTTATTCCTCTTCTAGGTAAAACAAACAAACAAATATTTTAGCCATAAGAATTGGCTTTAATATTAGTAGAGAAAGACTAAAAGCCTGTCTCATTTGCTCTTTCCTGGCCCTGCTTTTACCACCTGTAATTCCTACCATGCAGCTTTTCCTGGCTTAAGATATATTACTTGGGAGGAGTAACACAAAACCATAATATTATCACCTATTAACATCCTAAATCAAAGTATCTCTTCAGATTACATAAATTTATTCATTTTCTATTACTGCATAACCCATTACCACATTTACTGACTTAAAACAACACAAATTTATTACTTCATGGTTCCCATAAGTCAGGTTCCTGGGTCAACTGAGTTACCTATGTTCAACATCTTCTCACCAGGCTGAAATCAGAGTTAATAAGGGTCTGAAATCTTATCTGGTCCTTGAGGTCATCTTCCAAGCTCATGTGGTTTTTGGCAGAATTCTGTTTTTGAGGATGTAGTAGAACTAAAATTCCCATTTTCTTCCTGGCTGTTAGCTGTGGGTCATCTCATTTCCTGCAGGCCACAAGCCATTTCCTCCCACATGGACCTCTCCACATGACAGTTTTTTGTTTTTTTTTTTCCTTCAAAGCCAGCAGGAAAATCTCTCACTTGCTTCAAGTCTCTAGTTTCAAGATGAGCACAGTCCCTTTTCTGGCTCACCTGATTGAGTCAGGCCTACCCAGGATGATCTTCCTTTTGATTAATTCAAAAGTCAACTGATAAAAGGACATTAATTCCACCAGCACAGTTCCTTGACCTTTGTCATATTATATGACCTAATCACAAGAGTAAAATCCATCATATTTCCAATCCTTCCCAACTCAAGGGGAGGGGATTGTTCATGGTATGTATGCCAGGCGGCAGAATCTTGGGAGTCATCTGAGAATTTTTCAGAATTGTGCTAATCACAATAAATATTTACATAGCAATGAGGAGATAAACAATGCGTGATTAAAGGCGAAAGATGAGTAGCATACATATGTTTAGGAAAGACGGCTCTGAGACAAAACCTTACTTGCTGACACACATAACTAAAGTCAACCATGCTTTAAATAACTAGCTTTTTTGTGAATCTTCTCTAAGTTCTTTGCCTAATTACATTAAATGAATACTTATTAAAAGGAAGATATTTATAAGCACCCACTGTGTATTTTCACAAATTTATCTTATTTAATCCCCACAAAGACTGGAAAGGAAATACATTTTTGTTATTTTAGGAAATTATGCTTATAATATGCTCAAAGTAAAATATAACCAGTTAAAGAGAGTAGAGCTAGATTTTAACTCAAGTCTTATGCTTGTAAGTCCACTACATTTCTACTAAACCAAAGGTCTCTCAACTTACTTTCTCTGTATACTGGGCATCACTAGCACAGTTAGGATATTATCAGTGTATGGTATAATTTTTACCCTTATGGAACATAACACATAATTGGCCATACATGGCCACAAGAAAACATATATAATAATGCAAAATACTTTAAGAATGTATAAAATGAACACTAGTTAAGTCACAGATATGTTTGTAGTAGCACAGAATACAAAGCATAACTTTATTATAACTTTCATTTTCTTCTTCTGTTCCACAGTAGACAATGAGTTACTTGAGAACAGGAACCAAATCAAATTCTGTTTTGTATTCACAAAAGTTAGCACAGAACTTGGAATGTAATAACATAATAGGCTTTCAACTAATGTTTGTTAAGAATTAATTAATTATTTTCCCTACAGATTAATTTTGTATTTGTTATAATGACAGTAATTTTTATTGAGCATGTTCTTTTCTAGCAGAGGTATTAGGTTATACTTAGAAACTAATAAGTTTCAGCTGATATTTAGAAAGAGAATTTAAAATTTAGAATATATTTCTCAGAAAGAAATATTAAATAAAAAAATAATAAAAAAATATATTCATTTTTCATTCAGCCCCATTTTAGATAGTAATGAACCAAAGATGACTAATATGAGATTTCTGTCCTTGAGAGGCTTATATTCCTGTGGGAAGGAGAACAATAAGCAGAAATTATGATAGAAATGAAGAATATGCAAATGGAATATCCACTATGGTAGTACTGAGGAAGAAGTGGCTAGCTTTGCTTGGAAGAGTATGAACAAATGTATCTCTGTCAGTCCTATGTCAGTATTTAATAGAAAAACACAACACTACCTTAAGTAAATTAACATGGGTTGGGGTTTGAGAGCAAAAAAAATGTGTTTCCTCTAAAACAAGGGAATCATAATTAGAAATTAAATGCTGAATACACATAGGGAAGTGTTCATTCAATTAGATGAAAATTATTTGAAATGACTCAGTTTTATTACTGCAATGGAGGACAGAGTAATGTAAGGATGGTAAAAATCCCATATATCAATCAATACATAATTTAATATATAGTATTATGCATATAAATAAATCATTCTATATACTAAAAGTTATAGAAAATTTTATAATACTGATTACTTAAATATTTTCCATGTGAAATGACAAAATTGTTAAAACTGTAATTAATCCTTGCTAATTGCAAATTTTTCAAAGTCGGATATATGGGAAGGTCTTTAGTAAAAGGTCATATAAATTGTATAATGAAAGTTAAATCAGATATCTACTAACTGTGAATATGACAGAAGAGCGATTACATGAAAATAAATGCACACATTGTTACTGATCTTAATGAGAGATATCTATTTTTATTCTGCAAATGTTTTTAGGATGCAATTAATCATTTTGTGAAATTATTTTCTTCTGAAAGCCAAAAGTAGATGTTTCTTTTCCCCCCCTCTAACCATTCACCAATCTCATCAGATCACTATCTCTAGAATAGTCAGAGACAAAGCAACATATTTTATACACACTAAATGTGACTGTTATTGCTACAATATAAAAATAAATGTGTTTTTCTGTATCATTTATAGAAAGAAAAAATTAAAAATTATATTTGGATATAGTAAGTTTGGTTTGATCAAATAAAGTCCTGAGTATTAAATGCATAACTCCCTTGTTGAAACTTGAAAGAGTTATTTAAATAATTTACCCAGAAAGATAGTATTAGTTGGAATTATGACCAAACTCAAGAAGGGCTTAGTTGTTTTTACTCTTCTTTAACTTAATATCTAGCATATTACCTGGGAGTTCTCAATAAATATTTGGTTTAGTGAAGGGAAGAATGAATAAATGTGTTCTTAGCTGACCAATCCATAATGGGTTTTGGATTTGTTTAAAGAGTCAAGGATATCTTGGGTATATCCTCTAAGTTTAGGAGTTAAGTATATAAAGGATAATTACTTGTTCTAACACAAAATATTAGAACATTAGACTGACCATTTTCATTTCCATTGTTCATTTCCTATGTTATTAAGCTTTCAAAATGTTTCTGAAACTTAAGAGCAGTATAAGCATAGAATATGAAAATTATGCTGGTCCACCCCCCACAGACCAAGGAACCAATGTGAGAGTTCTATCAACTCCAAAACATGTCAGTTGTGATTATAAATCTGGGGATCAAAATATGACCCCTAGGAAGTCTGTAGACCCAGTAGACAGACACACAATAGTTCAAATGTAGGAGGCAAATTTATTTATTGCCTGTATCTTCTATATATCCCCCACTCCAGACAGGAATCTATGATAATACTTTGGGTATCAACGTTGACTCATATCCTAGTGCAACAGTTCTTGAAATGTTGAATATTCCCTTTTTTCCCAATGTAAAAACTACATGAGCAAACGGTCATAGGTCCCTTCAAAGAAGGAGTGGGGAAATGAATACCATATATACTTGTGTTTCAGAGTTCTTCCTTATGAATACCCAGCATTCCCTTCAGTCAATTGGTCTTGGCCTGAGAATTGGCTCATTTTGCAAAACTAGGATCATGACTTTTTATTGAAGCAGCTGGCCTCAAACTCATAATCATCCATACTTGATTATTTTGGGGTATATAGATCGGGCAATACCCTGTTTGACTGCCCATCTATATTGCCCTTAGAAATACTGTGTTCTATTAACCATCTCTAATGTTCTCTGCAGGTCACGTTCTACAGGTCACCATTTTGACCTTGCCTCTTATTACACTATCATACCTACCTTGCTTCTGATGCTTATATACCACTACTTGCCAGCTATTATTTTGGGATTCTATCTTATTCATTTATATCAAAGTGAGTTCTATAACAGTATCTCCTACTCTCATCCCAGGACTTCAGGGGACAGCCATGTCTGAACTTCTTAACGATATTTGTGCCCCATCACCAGTGCATTCATTACCACTTTTGTCAATGGAATCACCTATAAAATACAATCATCTGGAGGAGTTTCTAAACTTACATAGTATATCCACATCAGTATGCCTCTTCTCTGAGCCTTTGATTCTTTCCTCACTATTTTCCAGGTAAGTCCCTCCATTTCTACTTCACTTTGTGAGAGCTATTACTTTTTTCAAGCATACAAGAGGCCACCTAGTAGTGTATTAGCACCAATTCCCATTGTCCTTGTCAAGACATTATATCCTGTATTACAAGAGAATGCCCTTATCCTGATACACTCTTCCTTATCCAACTTTATATTTTGTCTCATTTGAATCAACACCCTCAGGGGCCAGCCTCATCATATATATATATATATTCTGAGTTAATTCTGGTACACTTTGGCCAGATCTTGCAGCAATTTCAGTGTATAGAAAAGCCTCTTTTCTTCTTTTTTTAAAATATTTTTAATTTATTTATTTGAGATAGAGAGAGAATGAAAGAGAGAGAGCACCAGCTGGGGGACAAAGGAAGAAGGAGAAGCAGGCTCCCCACTGAGCAGGGAGCCCGATGCAGGGCTCAATCCCAGGACCCTGGGATCATGACCTGAGCCAAGGCAGATGCTTAACTGGCACCTCTTTTCTTCCTTAGAAGGCCCAAAACATCTTTGATTGATTTACATTGTAATTTGACTTTAATTATTGGCCTGTTCAAGGTAATTTTGAGATAGGACATTTTCTTTTCTTTTTTTTTTAAAGAATTTTTTTTTAGTTATTCATTTGAGACAGAGATTGAGAGAGAGAGAGAGAGCAGGAGCAGTGGGGAGAGGCAGAGGAAGAGGGAGAAGCAGACTCCCTGCTGAGCAGGGAGCCCAATGTGGAGCTTGATCCCAGAACCTGGAGATCATGACCTGAGCCGAAGGCAGACGCTTAACCATCTGAGCCACTCAGGCACCCCAGAGATAGGACATTTTCAAGTATACCAATGCAGATGTCCCTATTCCAAGTCTTGAGAATACAACCTTTCCCAATCAAGGCCCTGACTGGCATATCAGACATGCCTAGGATGAGAATTCAGCCTTTTTCTGGAGTTCTGAGACTCTTATAATTAAGTACTAGGCCTGATTCTCACCATTTTCTACCCTCCAGTTCCAGAAGACGAGAGTCTCTTTATATGCTGCCAAGGATATTCTCTGGCTTTTATACTTTATCTTATATTGCTTATTAATCACCCTCAGCCTTTAACTGTCTTTCTCTAGACAGCACAGCAATCTTGTTGAAAAGATCTTATAATTATTCTCCTTTACCATTCCTCATAAAAACTCTCAAATATTTGGGGTATCATGCCTTTCAGGGCATTCCCTTCCTTTAGTACTTCATCCCAGTCCATCACTTATCAAAAAAACTTAAGTACTGTACCACAACCACATGCCAGAGGCTATCACTTATCCATCACTTTGTAGAGTCTGTTCCAAGGAGACTTCCTAACGTTCCTCTTTTATGTTAGGTTCCTCAGGAAACAGACTGAGGCACTCAGAGTTGTTTCCAGGAGATTTATTAGTTAACAACACTTATGAGAGGGGATGGAAACAGAATTGAGCAAAAGGGGAAGTAAAACAGGAAGTTACAACAGTGGCCTTGGCTGATCCTATAGGGAACTCTGGAGCTGAAATGGCCCTTCAGAACTCTTTCACACTGAGACAAACAGATCAGGACTTTATGCTCCATTACTGAAAAGTCATTGGATGTGAGCCGATCCCATGGAGGAGATAAGGCATTCAGTGAAATAGCTCTCTTTTGCTAAGGGCAATTCAAAGAAAGAGATTCAGGTGAGAGCCATTAGTCACAAACCCTCCAAATCACTGGGGTCATTACTGCCTCTTCCTGAAGGGGAGACCTGGGCAGATCATGTAGCACCCACTACACTTTCCCAGAAAAGATTTGCAATTTTACAGGAGCTTTCTGAAAGCTTTAGGCTTTAACACAATGGAAGAACTTATGATGGCAATTCTAAGAATTGGAGTAACTTGAAAGAGAATTTCAGAACAGGTGTCACACTTGGTGGTCCTCAAATAGGTCAGGGTGTCCCTGCTCAGGTTGGAAGCTGGCCAGTGTTCCTGCCAGTTTTCTAAATTACACAAACCCAATATTGTGTAAAGTGTAATACAAACCTGTGGCTGCCATTTACGGGGTTTATATTGGAATATGCCTTGGATTTATATTAAAGTTTTTGCTGGAAAAAAAAGGCCCTGATCCTGATTACTGTGCTCCAAAGAGCTCCTTTGACTAGCCATCCACACAACCAGATAAAGCATGCTTCAGGCCCTCCTTAAAGTATTTCTTCTGCCCTTTCTGCTTGGAGTTGCCATATTTCAACTCACCATACAATAGCTACTACTGCATGTAATGATTTTATGAGAAATGATTATTAAAATTCCGGAGAGAGATTATATTTTTAAAAAGCAAAACTCAGAAAGATTGATAAACTGGACAAACTATGCTCCTTCTGAGTTGAATATATAATTAAAGAATTAGCTTTGCCCTTTAATGGAGCAAGGTGGTCCATCATAATTTAAGAACAAGTAGGAAGAAGGAAACAGAAGCTAATTTTAATGTGTGAATAATAATTAGAATCCTAAATTTTTCCCATAAAATTCAAGAAATCCTCACTATTTGTCTTTATTTTTTCTTAGTTCAAATAATATCTCACAAATATTAAGTAATTTGAAAAATCTTTGCTATGGCAATATGGTTATTCAAGTGAAAAATAGCACTTTAAGGGACTTCCAAGCCCACAGTGAAATGTTTCTTATAACAATCTCCTCACCGTTAAATTGGATTCACTTTCAAGTCAGTCTCCTTTCAGGCAAAATTACCACATGTAATTAGCTTGCTCTAGCCAAATTAGTCTGTCACTTTATATACAAAGTATATTCTAACGTGAAGGGTCAGAGACCCTCATAATTATAACTGCAAAAGATTTCTCTAATGATAATAATACCCTTGCCTTTAATGGGACTGAATTTTAGTTTTAACTAAGGTCTAGTAAACCCAGAGGTAATGTATGGTTGAGGAATGGGGTGGGTAGAATTGAGTGCATTTCTGAAACAATTTATTCCTGACCTTCTTCTCTATGGTTTTATCCAGGATGGCTTGTTACAGATTATCCTTTCTCTTTCTTTCTATGTTATGAATAGTTTACAAAATCAATAAACAATGACTATAGAAAGTCCACAGCTGTTTAACACAAGCTTTCCTAAATTTCTGACTTGAACAAAAATTCTTTGAGAATAACTGACAGAAAGAAGTTGAGTATTTTGTGAGGAAAAACAATGCAAAGCATGGAGAAAGCAGTGTGGGAATAGTTGAATGGTAACTCTGTAAAGAGAAATATTTCTGAAGCAGATCATACATTAAGTGGAACAAGCAAGACATGAAATAAAAACATCCTATCAAAGCTGTGGAACTTTTACTTTCCAGTCAACAATGGGTAGCCCTTCTGAAAGTTTTCCCCTTTTGGAGAACTGGCAATACTTGCCAAGAAAGAATATATATTTAAACCAGGAAAGGAGAGAAGTGACCTATACAGATTGAATGGGAACAAATATGTAAATGACCATGACAGATGTAAGAGAAGGAAAATTAATAGAAATAAGGAGTCCCTAAAAGAATGAGATATTTACCAGGAGAAATATCTTGGTGGTAAATATATGGAAATGACAATTTCTCGCAATTTATCTCTGCTAGGTTGGCCCATTCTGCCAAATTTAAGCAATATGCTCATGTTCATAATGTCCCTGCTGTTGAAAGAGCCACACAATCTCAGATCTTTACTTCTACATTTCTTTTTTTTAAAAGATTTTATTTATTTATGAGAGAGAGAGAATGAGAGAGAGAGAGCACATGAGAGGGGGGAGGGTCAAAGGGAGAGGCAGACTCCCTGCCGAGCAGGGAGCCCGATGCGGGACTCGATCTGGGGACTCCAGGATCATGACCTGAGCCGAAGGCAGTCGCTTAACCAACTGAGCCACCCAGGCGCCCTACTTCTACATTTCTTGTATCATTCAGGCACATCTGCTTAACAGAAGCTACTCGTATGATTACACTCTGGAAAAAAGGGACACTAGCATTTGTTTAAAATTCTACATGTGAAAAGCAACTTTAGGAAACTATTAAAATGGGGACGCCTGGGTGGCTCAGTCAGTTAAGCATCTGCCTTTGGCTCAGGTCATGATCCCAGGATCCTGGGATAGAGCCCCACATGGGGCTCCCTGCTCAGTGGGGAACCTGCTTTTCCTTCTCCATATCCCTCTGCTGCTTCCCCTGCTTGTGCTCTCCTGCTCTCCCTCTTAAATAAATAAATAAACAAATAAATAAAAAAATAAAAACTTTTTAAAAAAGGAAACTATTAAAAGGAAGAGGATTTTAAAAAGATATTGGGCAGATCTGATATTGGATAGATCTGATAAGTATGCAGACAATTTAGCAAATGAAAAAATATGAGACAATGTTTACCTTCAAGCATATTTTTTTAAATTGTTCAAAAAGAAGGTAAAACCATTGTACACTATTTGGCTCAGCAGTGAATCATATTTAAATAATCATAACAATGTAAAAATTTAATGATGACAACAAAAAGTGATGCTGTATTGAGAGGATGCGTGGAAGAGGAAAGGAGGGTTAATATTACTAAGACTTCATCATCCTAAATATCGTAAATGTTTGTAACTGAGAAATTAAGAAATATAAGTAAAATTTATCATTTCAAAGTATAAAAGTTAATCCCATATAAGAGTATAGAAGGTATAAATGAGACAGGACTATTAGTTACAGGTCTTCCTATAAACTTTACTGTACTATTTGTGTTTTTAAACTACCTGCATGTAATGCTTTGGTAAAAATAAAAATTAGTTGAAATTAAAATAACAAAATCACATACACAACTTGATACAAAAAAAACCATTATAAAATCCTACAATCCTAACACAACCAGTTACTACTATTTTGATACGTGTACTTCTTACAAGTTTTTCCTAAATATTTTCCCTTCATTACATTAAAAATATGCATGCAATGTTATGCTTATTTACTTAACATTACAACTTAAGATTTTTTCCATGTTTAACCTGTCTATAATCATCACCTTCAATGGCACATTATCACAATAGATATATGCTCCAAAGGTACTTAACTAGTCCATTATTGGTCTGTTAATTCATATTCAATATTAACCATTATAAATAATAATAAAGTAAAGGCCTCTCTATATACATAACTGTTTTCAATAGTTTTAATATTGTCCCCAGGATAGATTTCAGTAGCAGGATTACTGGATTGAAACATATATGATAAGTGAACTAAGGAAAAATACACCAAGTATAGTATCTAACAGTTTTCAGTGATTTTTAAAAGTTTACTGCCATCTCCGAATAACACCCAGTTCATTACTGATAAAAACCCTCAACAAAGAAGGGATAGAGAGAGCATACCTCAACATCATAAAGGCTATATTCAAAAGACCCACAGTTAATATCATCCTCAATGAGGAAAAACTGAGAGCTTTTCCTCTAAGGTCAGGAACAAGAAAGGGATGTGTATTCTCACCACTGTTATTTAACATAGTATTGTAAGTTCTGGCCTCAGCAATCAGACTACAGAAAGAAGTAAAAGGCATCCAAAACAGCAAGGAAGAAGTCAAACTTTCACTATTCCCAATGACATGATACTCTATGCAGAATATCTAAAAGACTCCACAAAAAAATTGCTGGAACTGAAACACGAATTCAGCAAAGCCATGGGATAGAAAATCAATGTACAGAAATCTGTTGCATTTCTATGCACCAATAATGAAGTAGTAGAAAGAGAAATCAAGGACTCAATCCCATTTACAATTGCACCAAAAACTATAAGGTACCTAGGAATAAACCTAACCAAAGAAGTAAAAGATCTTTACATTGATAACTATAGGACACTTATGAATGAAATCGAAGAGGACACAAAGAAATGGAAAAACATTCCATGCTCATGGATTGGAAGAACAATATTGTTAAAATGTCTATACTACACAAAGCCATCTATACATTTAATGCAATCCCTATCAAAATACCAACAGCATTTTTCATAGAGCTAGCACAAACAATCCTAAAATTGTATGGAACCACAAAAGACCCCAAATAGCCAAAGCAATCTTGAAAAAGAAAAGCAAAGCTGGAGGCATCACAATTCCAGACTTGAAGCTATATTACAAAGCTGTAATCATCAAGACAGTATGATACTGGCACAAAAACAGACACATAGATCAATGGAACAGAATAGAAAATGCAGAAATGGACCCACAACTGTATGTTCAACTAATCTTTGACAAAGCGGGAAAGAATATCCAATGGGAAAAAGACAGTCTCTTCAAAAAATGGTGTTGGGAAAACTGGACAGCAACATGTAGAAGAATGAAACTGGACTACTTTTTTACACCACACACAAAAATAAATTAAAAATAGATGAAAGACCTAAATGTGAGAGAGGAAACCATCAAAATCCTAGAGGTGAACACATGCAGTAACTTCTTTGACATCGGCCATAGCAAATTCTTACTAGGTATGTTTCCTGAAGCAAGGGAAACAAAAGCAAAAATGAACTATTGGGACTTCATCAAGATAAAAATCTTCTGCACAGCAAAGGAAACAATCAACAAAACTAAAAGGCAACCTATGGAATAGGAGAACATATTTGCAAATGACATATCTGATTAAGGGTTAGTATCCAAAATGTATAAAGAACTTATCAAACTCAACACCCCAAAAAACAAATAATCCAGTTAAGAAATGGGCAGAAAACATGAATAGACATTTTTCCAAAGACATCCAGATGGCTATCAGACACATGAAAAGATGCTCAATATCATTCATCAACAGGGAAATGCAAAGCAAAACTACAATGAGTATCACCTCACACCTGTCAGAATATCTAAAATTAACAACACAGGAAAGAGCAGATATTGGTGAGGATGCAGAGAAAGGGAGACCCTCTTATACTGTTGGTGTGAATGCGAAGTGGTGCAGAAACTGTGGAAAACAGTATGGTTGTTCCTCAAAAAGTTAAAAATAGAACTGCCCTACGACCCAGCAGTTGCACTACTAGGTATTTAACTAAAGGATACCAAAAGACTGATTTGAAGGGGATCATGCACCCTGATATTTATAACAGCATTATCAAAAATAGCCAAATTATGGAAACTGTCCATCAATAGATGAATGGATAAAGAAGAGGTGATTATATATATATATACTCAGCCATCAAAAAGAATGAAATCACGCCATTTACAATGAAGTGGATGGAGCTAGAGTATATTATGTTAAGCAAAACAAGTCTGTCAGAGAAATATAAATAACATATGATTTCACTCATATGTGGAATTTAAGAAATAAAGCAGATGAACGTAGGGGAAGGGGGAAAAAGAGAGTGAGGGAAACTATAAAAGACTCTTGAGTATAGAGAACAGACTGGGTGTCGATTGAGGGGATGTGGGCAGGGGATGGGTTAAATGGGTAATGGGTATTAAGCAGGCAGCTTGTTGGGATGAGCACTGGGTGTTATATGTATGTGATGAATCTCTAAATTCTACTACTGAAACTAATATTACACTGTGTGTTAAGTAACTAGAATTTAAATAAAAATTTGAAAGAAAAAAATTTTAAAATCTATGAACACATTAAAAAAGGAAAAGTATAGACCTCACCACTTCCCAACCACATTGGCCTCCTCATTTCTTGAACAGTTAGCTGTCTTCCACTTTAATACACTTGCACTTATACATCCTTTTGCCTGGAACATTCTTTCCCCATTTGACCATATGGCTCATTCACTCAGATCTCTGAACAAATGTTAATTCTTCAGAGTCATCTTCCCTCATCACTGTATTCAAAATAGTTCCTTATGTCTCCTGTCATGCATTTTCTATACTAGCCAACTTTAGTTTCTACATAACACTTAAGAATATATCATATTGTATTATAATCTACTGTTTTATATTGTATGTGTGTCTTTTACCTATCTCTCTCACTAGAATGCAAGCTCTATTAAAATAGAATATTAGTAAAAACAATAGAATATTAGTTTAGTGGCTCATCATCTTGAAGACTTCCTGGGACATATTTGGTGCTCAATAAATATTTGTTTAATGAATGAATATTAATATTACTACTTTTGGAGTATATTTTTAAAATTCTTCATCATTGATGACTTTGCCAATTGCTTTTACTATTTTATAAAGCAGTTTGAATACTGTACTTTGCCATGTGTTTTTTCTGTATATATTGAAAAGATCATGTTTCTTATCCTTTCTTTTACTAATGTGGTGTATCACATTGATTGACTTGCAAATATTGAAACACCCTTGCAGCTCAGGAATAAATCCCACTTGATTATGGTGAATGATTGTTTTAATGGACTGTTGGATTCGATTTGCTACTATGTTGTTGAGATTTTTTGCATCCATGTTCATCAGGGATATTGGCCTGTAATTCTCCTTTTCAGTTGGGTCTCTGGTTTTGGAATCAAGGCAATGCTGGCCTTGTAGAATGAGTTTGGAAATTTTTCTTCCTTTCATGTTTTTTGGAACACTTTGAGAAAAATAAGTATTAACTCTTTTTTAAATGTTTGGTAGAATTTTGTTTGTTGGGAGATTTTTGATTACTGATTCAATTTCTTTGTTGGTTATGGGTCTGTCCAAATTTTTTATTTCTTTGTTTCAGTTTTGGTATTTTATATGTTTCTAGGAAGTTATCCATTTCTTTCTGATTGCCCAATTTGTTGGCATATAATTTTTTGTAATATTCTCTTATAATTGTATTTCTATGGTATTGGCTATAATATCTCCTCTTTCATTTGTGATTTTATTTATTTGGGTTCTTACTCCTTTCTTTTTGACAAGTCTGGCTATTTGTTTATCAATTTTATTAATTATTCCAAAGAACCAGCTCCTGGTTTCATTGATATGTTCTACTGGGTTTTTTAGTTTCTATATCATTTATTTCTGCTCTAATCCTTATTATTTCCCTTCTGCTGGCTTTAGGCTTTATTTGCTATTCCTTTTCTAGATCGTTTAGGGGTAAGGTTAGGCTGTGTATTTGAGACTTTTCTTATTTCTTTCTTTTTTTTTTTTGTAGCTTAAAACAAAACACATTTATTACCTCATAGTTCCTATGCATTAAGAGTACAGGCTCAGCTTTAGGGTTTCTCAGTGCTGCTGCAAAAGTTTTGCCTGGGGTTCCAGTCTCAACAAAGGCAAGACTGCGGAAGGATCTGTTTTCAAGCTTGTATGGTTGTTGGCAGATTTCAGTGTCTTACAGGCTGTTGGACTGAAAGCCTGTTTCTTGTGCTTCTTGAGGTAGGCCTGTATTGCTATATACTTTCCTCTTATGACCACTTTTTCTGCATCCCAAAGGTTTTGGACTATTGTGTTTTCATTTTCATTTGCTTCCATGTATTTCTTTGTTTTTTCTTTAATTTCCTTGTTAACCCATCCATTCTCTAGTAGAATGTTGTTTAACCTCCGTGTATTTGTGGTCTTTCCAAATTTTTTCTTGTGGTCAACTTCAAGTTTCATAGTGTTGTGGTCTGAAAATATGCATGGTATGACCTCAGTCTTTTTGTACTGGTTGAGGCCTGATTTGTGACCCAGTATCTGTGATCTATTCTGGAGAATGTTCCATGTGCACTTGAAAAGAATGTGTATTCTGCTGCTTTAGGATGAGATGTTCTGAATATATCTGTCAAGTCCATCTGGTCCGGTGTGCCATTCAAAGCCATTGTTTCCTTGTTGATTTTCTGCTTAGATGATCTGTCCATTGTTGTCAGTGGGGTGTCAAAGTCCCCTACTATTTTTTCATTGTTATCAATGAGTTTCCTTATGTTTGTTATTAATTGATTTATATATTTGGGTGCTCCCAAGTTGGGGGCATAACAATTTACAATTGTTAGATCTTCTGTTGGATAGGACCCCTTTATTATCATATAGTGACCTTCTTCATCTCTTGTTATACTCTTTGGTTTAAAATCTAGTTTGTCTGATATAACTATGGCTACTCTGGCTTTCCTTTGACATCCATTAGCATAATAAATGGTTCTCACTTTCAATCTGGAGGTGTCTTTAAGTCTAAAATGAGTCTCTTGTAGGCAGCATATAGATGGGTCTTGTTTTCTCTTGTTTTGTTTTTTTATCCATTCTGATACCCCATGTCTTTCTATTGGAGCATTTAGTCCATTTACATTTATAGTGATTATTAGGAGATATGAATTTAGTGCCATCGTATTACCTGTACATTGTTTCTGGAGATTTTCTCTGTTCCTTTCTAGTCTTTGTTGCTTTTGGTCTTTCTTTCCCACTCAAAGAGTCCCCTTTAATATTTCTTGCAGGGCTGGTTTAGTGGTCAGAAACTCCTTTTGTTTTTGTTTGGGAAACTATCTCTCCTTTTTTTTAAAAAAAGATTTTATTTATTTATTTGAGAGAGAGCACAAGTGGGGTGAGGGGCATAGGGAGAAGCAGACTCCCTGCCAAGGAGGGAGCCCAATGAGGGGCTCTATCAGGGGACTCAAGATTTTGACCAAGCCAAAGGCAGATGCTTAACCAACTGAGCCACCCAGGTGCCCCTCTTCATCTCTCCTGTTCCGAGTGACAACCTTGCTGGATAAAGTATTCTTGGCTGCATATTTTTCCCATTCAGCCATTGAATATATCATGCCACTGTCTTCTGGTCTGTCAAGTTTCTGTGGATAGATCTCCTGCTAATCTGATTTGTCTTCCCTTGTAGTTTAGGGATTTCTTTTTCTTTGCTGCTTTTAGGATTCTTTCCTTATCTCTGTATTTTGCAAATCTTACTACAATATGTCTTGGTGTCAGCTTGCTTTTCTTGATTTTGATGGGAGTTCTCTGTGCCTCCTGGATTTGGATGTCTGTTTTCTTCCCCAGATTAGGGAAGTTTTCAGCTATAATTTGCTCAAATAAACCTGCCACTTTTTCCCCCCTCTCTTTTTCTGGGATTCCTATGATATGAATGTTATTACACTTAATGGAGTCACTAAGTTCCCTAAGTCTACCTTCGTGATCCAATATTTTTCTTTCCCTCTTCTTTTCAACTTCATTATTTTCCATAATTTTATCTTCTATATCACTTATTCATTCTTCTGCTTCTTCCATCCTTATGGTCATTACATCTAGTTGGTTTTGCATCTCAGTTACAGCATATTTTTATTTCAGCCGACTACTTTCTATTCCTTTTATCTATGCAGTAAGGGACTATCTACTTTGCTTTTCTCAAGCCCAACTAGTATCCTTATGATTGTGGTTTTAAATTCTTGGTTAGGCATATTACTTATATCTGTTTCGATTAGATCCTTTGCCATGACCTTTTCTTGTTCTTCTTTTGGGATGAATTCCTCTATCTTTGCATTTTGTCTATGTCTCTGCCTTCCATGTGTTAGGAATGCCTGTTGTGTTTCCATCTCCTGAGAGTAATGACTTTATTAAGAAGAGGTCATAAACTGTCCAGGGCCTGGCATCAGGAAGTGTTTCTGGCATATATTATGTGCATTCTGCTGCTGTGTTTTGGCTGCTTTTTCCCTCAGGTCAGTTCTCTGCAGAGTTTCTCCTTGTCTACAGTAGTAGGTGTTTGGACTTGTCCAGAATGTGGTGACTTTTAACTTGGTGTGTTCTGGTCTGATTGTTAAAAGATACCTGACCCTATTTCCACTACAGCTGAAGCTTTGCAGCATTCTATGGTCAATAGTCATGGTGCATGCTGGGGTTCCTGTTGGTCTTCTGGGGGAGCGGCCTGCTGCTGCTGGTTCTTAGGCACACTTGCCTTAGTAAAGAACACCTGTAGAGCACAGGGGGGTGGGGCTTGGTGTAAGGGGCTGAGGCCTCCACTGTGGGCACTATGCTGCTCACTGATAGCAGTCCATTTTGATGGGCAGGGTAAAAATGGCATCAGGTGCTCTCTCATCCCCAGAGAAGGGAGTTCATGCCCACTACCACTCAGGAAGCCATCAGAGAAGAGTGAAAAATCTCCCCTTATTTGTCCCCAGAGAAGGGAGTTCATGCCCACTACCACTCAGGAAGCCATCAGAGAAGAGTGAAAAATCTCCCCTTATTTGTCCCAGGCATCCTTCAGATCCCTGCCTTTACCCTGTCTGTCCAAACCATCTGCCCACCCAGCAGTGTAGTTCTCCTGTGTTTTACCTCAAGCATGTAGGCTGGGTTTCAAAACTCCAAATTTTAGGGACCCAGAATGGCATGGACCCACACTGATACTCCAGGGGAGGGTCTTGCCACACTATGGCTGGTGCCAGTGCTTCCCAGAAGGGCAGTTGCATGAACCTGCAGGGGTTTAGAGTTTTCAATAAAGTGCAGCAAAAAGCCAGCATCCAGGTTAGCTGCCCTCAGCAGCTGCCTCTATTCCTGTGCTAATGAAGGGGACAACTCAGTGGTGCATGTTGGCTCCTTAGTCCCCAGAGAGGCAGTGCCACCTCTCCCAAATGCCCTCCAAAAAAGAGAACTGTCTCTACCAGTGTGACCCAGGAGATCCTCAGACCACACTGTCCACTCCATGCCTCTGCCCTCCTTCTCCACAGAAGCACTGCAGCACAAGTCATGCTCTACCCTAGCCATGGCACAGAACTCTAAAACTCCAGTCTTTGAGCTTTTTTCATTATAAATACTCAAGATAATCAACCTCTCTCATTTTGCCAGTCAATGGCTTTGGGGAAGAATCTTCCTTGTGCTATCCCCTGTGCCCTGGTCACTCTCACATGCTCTCTCTCTCACCCCTCTCTGCAATCAGGCTTCCCTCCCCACCACAGTACCCACCATCCTTTTCTCCCCCAGATCACATTTCCACACCTCCTACACATCTGAAGTGGCCTCTTCTCTCCTCCAGTTGTGCAGCTTGTTCTGTTAGTCCTCATATTGATTTCTTGGGTGTTCAGAATGATCCAATATTTATCTAGCTGTTTGAGAGATGAGGCAATCATAGGATCATCCCACTACTCCACCATCTTAACTCCCTTCCTCAAACAACCACTTTTTAAAAGAAGCCCAGTCTTCTTTCTTTCCATTCTGTCCTTAACTATTTGGTACAGAAGTTTATGCTAAGAAGGAAAGTGAAGAACTTTGAATTAAAGCTCTGAATCCTAATCCAACATTCTAGTTCAGATTTCTATCACCTTTATTTTTAGATGGTTCACTTGTTTTTGGTTTTTTACTTTTTATGTGCCCTGGCTATCTTGTGCCTCTTTATCTTGATGTCTTTTGTTATACAGGTGTTAAAGAAAAAGAGTCAATAGGCACAAAATGGAGTCACTTGTGCTAAGGCCCACACTAGCAAACCAAGGCTTTCTTTAACCTTATTACAGTTTCAGCCTCTCCCAGGATTGTGCCTTCCTGATTTCTGATGACAGATCAGCTGACAATCTTATTGAGGCTCCCTTGTGTCTGACATGTGACTTCTCTATTTCTCCTTTCAAGATTCTCTCTTTGATTGGCTTTCAAAGTTTGATATTAATATGTCTCTGTGCCTCTGTTTGCATTTATAATACGTAGAATTCATTCAGTTTTTTGGATGTATAGATTCATGTCTTTTATCAATTTTAGAATTTGTTGGCTATTATTTCTTCATATATTCTTTCTTCCCATTTCCCTTTATTCTTTCCTTTGGGACTCTCATTATGCATATATTGGTATGCTTGATAATTATCTCACGTATCTCATGAACTCTGTTCATTTATTTTTCTCCTGATCGCCAGAGTGATTTCAATTTACCAATCTTCAAATTTGCTGCTTCTTTCTTCTGCTGCTCAAAACTGCTGTTGAAGCCCTCTAATGATTTTTTTTTCATTTTACTTATTGTACTTTTGATCTCCAGAATTTCTACTTTATTTTTTTAATGTTTTGAATTTCTTTATTCATATACTCTATTTGTTAGAACATCATTCTCCTGGCTTTATTTCTTTATCTATGGTTTCATTTAGCTATTTGAACATATTTAGGACAGTTGATTTGAAGTCTTTGTCAGGTAAGTCAAATGCCTACTATCCACAGGGAAAGTTTTTGTTAATATCTTATTTTCCTTTGAATAATCCATACTTTTTTGTTTCTTTGCATGCCTCATCATTTTTGTTGAATACTGGTGTTTTGAATATCATAATTTGGTAAGTTTGGTAATCAGAATCTTTCCCTTTCTCAAAGTTTGTTTTTGCTTGTTGTGGGTTATAGTTTTTTGCTTGTTTAATGACTTTTAAAATAATATTTTAAATATATTTTTGTTGTGTTTGGTCTATAAAGCCTTGGTTCCTTTAGCTTGTGGTCAGTAGGGGTTTGGCAAAAATTTACTTAAGGCAGAGAGACAAAAAGAAAAGAAATACTTTCCAGTTTTTACAAAATGCCTCTGTTTTGGGACACTCTTTCAAGGCTTAGCTATGCCATTTACAACTTTACCTTAACCCTCATTTTCAGCTTGCACTGAGCCTAAAACCCAGCCATATGTAAAAGCCCAGGGTTATCTCAGGTTTTCTGACCATTCCTGCTCTCAGCATTCACTTGACTTGCTAGATGTCCTGTTATAGCAGGAGGACATTTCAAAGACTTTATTCCTGAAAGTAACTCCCTAGTATTTCTACTAGTCTTTCATCATGTCAGTTGTTTGCTCCTACTATAATCTCATGCCCCAAATGGCAGCAGATTGTTCATTTGCCTGTCAATGTTTTCAAGGAATGCTCTCTCCTTAGCTGCTTTTCTGCCCTGAGAGAGTTCTAAGCTAGTTGAAACAAAAGCAACTGTCTTGCATTAGTCTTTTAGGAAACCCCCAGACAAATTAAATCACACAAACTCAATTCCTTGGCAGCAAGGATCTCTCTGTTCCCTTCAGAAGCAGGTATCCACAATTGGATTGCTGGATGCCCTCTTCAAAAACACTGCTGCATCGGTATTATCTGCATTTTATATGCATATATACTCTTTCACTCTTCCCCATGCACACTTGGTCTCTGATTAAAGTTACGTCTTCAAGAGCTCTGTCCACATAGTCCACTTTCAAGTTTGTACTATTTTCCTATTATCTACCCTTTCCAAAACGTTTAATTTCTCCTTTTCTCTAGGCTGTCCTGTGGCTATTACTGAACTACTCTTCTAAATTGTACTGAAAACACTTTACTAGTATAGATTCCTGTCTATTAATTTCACTTGCCTCATGTATATCATAATATGCAATAGCAATTTTATTCTCTGATTATTTGGTTTTATCCATTTTTCTCTTTTCTTCAGTAATACCTATTATTTGCCAGTTGGACCTTTATAATCTATCTTCTGTGTCCATATCTTTTTCTCCTTTTCCTTTCTTTATTCTTTTCCTCTGTATTCTCACATTGGTTTGAAATTTTGTCCTTTGCATCACTGATTCAATTTTCTCCAACATCAAGTCTGTTTTTTATTGCTATCAAAGCATATTTCCTGTAGCATGTATAGATTATTGACACATAGTGGTGATTCAACAAATTATATTTTCTCTCTCAAGGTGAGAGACCAAGCAACTCGAGACCAAGCAACTCAAAGGCACATATGGGTATGGTCAATTGGAAACACCCTTGATACACAGACTCTCATTTTAGATTTTAAAAAAGGGTGTGTGTGGGGGGGGGGAATGTTAGGGGCTCAACCAACTACATAAAAAATTCGAAGGCAAATCAGGCTTCAGGGTGTGATCTTTGATGACCACTGCAATACTATGAGCATCAACAGTGGAGTAGACCAGGGTAGGAACCTTCATTACTTTAGGAGCTGGGAGAAATGACTATCTGGACCCCAGAAAATAAATGAACCCAATCTATCAGAAAAAGGAAACTGTATCAATTTCTGCCAGGAATAGAAATGTTTCTAATTTTTTCAACCCAATGGAATACACAGAACTTTTTTCACATCAATTTTATAGGTAACTCAGAGGAAATCCTTAGCTCCTATATATATTCTATCATTTTTCCAGAACAGTATATAATCAATAAAATTAGAAAGTATTTAAAGATACTTAACTCTACAAACTAAATATAAACTTTTAAAAATGATTTATAAGGTGTTACATAGGCTTGAAATGCCTCATAATACTTACTATAATCCTAAATGCTGTACTATGCATGTGCAAGTTACAAGTAGTTCAACTTGAATGAGTACTAATTTTATGGTCACCAAAGAGATCCTGGAAATTGACATTTGCCATTAGATTGCATTACAACATCTCTAGTGAGGTATTCGTCTCATTCTTTTTTTTTTTTCTGTAACACAATCCCACAATCTTTATTTTATTTTATAAAGATTTATTTATTTATTGGAGAGAGAGAGAGAGAACATGTGAGCGCATGGGGGAGGGGCAGAGGGAGAGAATCTTCAAGGAGACTCCCCACTAAATGGGGACCCCAATTCAGGGCTTGATCTTATGACCCATGAGATCATAACTGAGCCAAAACCAAGAGTTGGAGCTTAACACACTGAGCCACCCAGGCGCCCCTCACAATCATTTTATTTTATTTTATTTTATTTTATTTTATTTTATTTTATTTCAATTTTATTATGTTATGTTAGTCACCATACAATACATCATTAGTTTTTGATGTAGTGATCCACGATCCATTGTTTTCATATAACACCCAGTGCTCCATGCAGTACATGCCCTCCTTAATACCCATCACTGGGCTAACCAAATCCCCCTCCCCCTTTCCCTCTAAAACCCTGTTTGTTTCTCAGGTCCATAGTCTCTCATGGTTCATCTCTCCCTCCAATTCCCCCCCGCATTTTTCCCTTCCATCTCCTAATGTCCTCCATGTTATTCCTTATGTTCCACAAATAAGTGAAACAATATGATAATTGACTTTCTCTGCTTGACTTATTTCACTTAACATAAT
>NC_138385.1:21022860-21041736 GCF_054177405.1 Leptonychotes weddellii
TTCTCCATTCTAGCCATTATCTTCACAATTGCTAGCCTGAATTCCATCTCTGATATCTTGGTTATATCTGCATCCATTTGTAAATCTGTGGCATAAGTCATAATCTCTGAGTCTTTTCTGTTTTGGGGGCTCCTCCTCCTAGTCATTCTGTTGATGGGTGTTTGAGGGAATGTATAGAGTCCAAATTATTGACCAGAACCCAAGCAAGATGCACCTGTTTTCTTGGGACCTTAGGGTTGCTGGCCTCTTGTTTTCCCAGCCTGTCTTCTGTGGGAGGGGCCTGCCGCACTGTTACTCAGGCAACCTTCTTTGGGCGGAGTTGCCCTGCGCCCCTGTGGTGGGGGATGGGCTCAGTGGGAATCAGTCTTTGGGGCTTTTGTTCTCTGGTGCCTTTCCCTGGCGGCTTTCCGTGTCTCTTCCGTGAATCAGAGCAGAAGAGACTGTTTCCAACCCTCTGCCTCAGAGGAGAGAGACCACAGTCTGTTCTTCTGTGAGCCCTCCAGGCCACACTGTCTCCATTTCTGTCTGTGCTGCTATAAACTGCAGCATCCTGGGTTGTGCGCCCCTCTGCAGCGCTCCCAGTCCTGCCCCCAGGTCGGGGCACGTCTCTGCCCTTTGTGCTTCTAAAACTGCCAGCCGCTCCCAGTTCGCGTGCACACGTGACTCCACCACTCCGGGTTTACCTCCCGGGAACTGCAGTTCGCGCGCGTGACTCCACTCCTCCGGGTTTCTACCCCGGCAGCTTCAGTTCACCGGCACGACCCCGGCACTCCGGGTTTCCGTCTATTCATCTCATTCTTATAACAAAATCAATTTGTTGCAATTTTTCATAAACTGGAATTTTTTCTAATACCCTTTTATTTAAAATTCAGATTTATAACATGAAAGTGACTGGCAAAAAAAAATTGAATGATGTTAATGAAATTTTAAATTAATTTTAAATGGTTCATTTTTTTAACATTCTAGTTTGTTAATAAAGGGGAAGACAGTGTGAGCAAATTTCATATTTAATCATTATTAAAGGGAAAAGGATATTTCTCCAAAATTTCTTAGAGCAAATTGTAGATTTTCTTAATATGAAAAATCTAAATTTTATATAACAATTTATTTTCCAGTAATTTCTTTTTTTTTTTTAAAAGATTTATTTATTTATTTGAGAGAGAGAATGAGATAGAGAGCATGAGAGGGGGGAGGGTCAGAGAGAGAAGCAGACTCCCTGCTGAGCAGGGAGCCCGACGTGGGACTCGATCCCGGGACTCCAGGATCATGACCTGAGCCGAAGGCAGTCACTTAACCAACTGAGCCACCCAGGCGCCCTCCAGTAATTTCATATCAAAAATGCAAAGTGATTTTTCTTGGAACTCTGGTGTAGAACACAGTATGTGCATCCAATTGCATAACACAAAACTTTTTTTTATTTAAAAATTACCCATTTATAAAGGTATTTGTATATGTAATTGTATTCTCCTATAATCTAAGAATTGTTATTCTATTTCTTTTTTATTATGTTCATAGTACAAAACCTATGCAAGATCTTACCCAAACTCCAATTCTTATAGGAGGTCACATGTCCCCAAGTATCACCTGTTTTTAATTATGACTGAGGAGTCAAAAGTTGAAAATACTATTGAGAGTACACTAAAATAAGTTCAGTGTAGAACAAATAAAATTAGAAAATTAAAGTAGATTTTGTTAATTTGATCTAGTATAAGAGTACAAAAATATATTTCCTGTAACTTATAGCATTTTTGTTTTACAGTTTTCCTCCTTCAGATGTGCATTTATTCATTGGGTTGTTATTTTTGCTGTTATGGGGTATTTCCATTTCATAGTGGCATAAGTCCAGGATAACACAGTAAATGGATTTGGTACACTGTAGTTCAAGGAGATCACTCAGGAGGATTTAATGTATTTGGAATGCCAACTAATTAAACACCTGGAGATGAAGTGCCATTTCCCTGGCTAGATTCTGGCAAGTGTGTCTTATTTCAATATTCATAGAATCATAGTCAGGTCATGGGTGTACAGTTTTAGAGAAATAACAATTCTGCCAACCCAGAAAATCTTCTCAAAATGTAGAAGGACAAAAATAAGTTTTATTTTTAACTAAACATATCCAAATTACAATGCCTCATAGGTAAATCAAAGAAATTCCACCCTATTTATACAGCCAGTCACAACCCATTATGTACATAAGTTCTCAAGTCCTCTCTAACAGGACTTAAAACCATCATTTGCTACAAATTCTTTAATAAAGTTCATCCTAAGTTTACCTAGGAATTAAGGTAACCATTTGTTTTAGTTAATTGTATTTCTCCAAAGGTATATTAAAACTTCTTATCTCTATGACAAGCAGATGGTTACAGCTCAGAGTAAGGTGCCCTGCTTAAACTCTCACTGTGACAAGGAGCTAGAGGTGCTATCTTAATAAATGTTTACATTTGAAAGGGATGACGCCTAGACACTTGAAAACATTCCTTGGCTGTAAACCTGGCAAGAGCGTTATTAAGCTTCTAAAAAGATATACATGCATATTAAAAGGTTAGCTTAGAAAAAGAATTCACAACCACTAGGTTTCTCATAGGAAAACTGTAAGGAAAATAAAAAGGGAAAACAGTGTCTTTCCATTTGACAACAAAGAAAATTAAGTTTTTATTTATCCTTATAATGGGTAAAACAGCACAGTTCAGGCACGGGGAAGCAACTTCTGCAGTGACAGTTGGCACTATGAGGGATTGAGTAGGAGTCCCAGTGGCTTGGCATGAATGAAGCAGACTAGAATAGCATTGCAAGAGTTCAGAAGACTAATTAGAACTAAAGGCCACAAAAGTAGACCAGAATCTGCATGCTAAATCTATACAGTGTCAGTGCCTGCTGAAACAGAAGTTTTAAATAGAATTAAAAATCTAGTATAATAACTAGTATGTCCAAGCTACAATTAAAAATCACTCATTACACCAAGAACAAAGAAACCCACAATTTTTTAGCAGTTGATTATATATTTATTTGTATTGCTTTCAAATGATTTCTTTTTTTACCATTTTATTTTTTCCATCATGATCATCGTATTCTTTAATTCCCATCACCCAACCCACCTCCCTTCTGGTAACCATCAGTTCATTCTCTATAGTTAAGAGTCCAGTTCTTGGTTGGTCTCTCTCTCTCTCTTTTTTTCCTTTGCTCATTTGGTTTCTTAAATTTCACATATGAGTGAGATCATATGGTATTTATCTTTCTCTGACCGACTTATTTCACTTAGCATTATACTCTAGCTCTATCCATATTGTTGCAAATAGCAAGATTTCATATTTTATGGTTGAATAATATTTCATTGTATGTGTGAGTGTGTGTGTATATGTATACAAATATACACATGTCTGTGTATATCTCACATCTTTATCCATTCATCTATTGATGGACACAGGCTGCTTCCATCATTTGGCTATCAAAAATAATACTGTAATAAACATTGGAGTGCATGTATCCCTTTGAATTAGTGAAACTCACAATTTGAATGAGGAAAAATAATTAACTTATGATAACACTAAGATGAAAAACATATTAGAATTATATGAAGAGCATTTTAAAGCAGCAGTTGTAAAAAAAATGTTTCAACAATCAACTACAAATTCTCTTAAAACAAATGAAAAATAGATATCAGCAAAGAAATTAAAGTTGCAAAAAATCCAAATTTAAATTAAAAAATGCAATGACCAATACAAGAAATTCTACTCACTAGCAGACTGGAGATGACAGAGAATAGAATTAGTAAACTTGAAGATGGGTCAATGGAATGTATTCTATCTGAACAACCCAGAAAAATTAAACTGGAAAAAAATGAGCAAAATTTCAATGATCTGTATAACAATAACAAAATATCTAATATTTTATCAGAATGAGAGGAGAAACAGTGGGGTTGAAAGAGTATTTAAAGAAACTATGGCAGAAAACTCCCCAATTTTAGCAAATAAATAAACCTACAGATTCAAAAAGTTGAGTGAACTCCAAATAGAATACACCCAAACAAAGCCATGTAGGGACCCATCATAATTAAACTGCAGAAAAATAAAGACAATGAAAAAATCTTCAGAGTGGTATCCACAAAAATGGCAGAGTAGGTTGCTTCAAGATTCTGTCTCTCCACAGAAACATTGGAAAATCAAGCAGAACAGTCAGAATCAACTTTGTCAGAACTCTGGAAAGCAATCAAAGGTTACAGCAAGAAAGAAAATGTTGAATCAAGAATAAAAAAACTACTTAAAAATGGTAGGAAAGTGTTGTGATATTTTACCTGCTCTTACCTAGCCTCCTCTCCAGCATAGGAGTAGTCTTAAGATGTCCACCCAAATTCCCCAAATGGGACCCCAGTCCCTGGTTCAAGGTAGCAAAGCACATTTTATTTGCAAATTATTGTGTTTGTCTTATCTAACTTATCTGAGGACTGCCTGAAATATTTGATTTATTTTGTTTAACTATGAACTATCTCGGGGCAGAAATGTCAACTCCCAGAGGGCATTCCTCAAAAACAGCAAAAGGCAAATGAATAACCCGCTGCCACCTGATGGAAAGGTTACTGCTGAGGCAAACAATAAATACACCAAAAGTCAGGGAATAAAGACCAAGGAGAGAGACTATTTGAAGAATTATAGCACTAAAATTGTACCTAATATACCAGGGAATTTAGAAAGCCATGTGCATGCCCAGGGCAAAATGCATGCTCAAAAAAGACCTGAGAAGATCCTAAGATTTTAGCTCTCTTATTGGGCTCAGTACAAGCAGGAAGTGAAAGCTAAGATAAAATTATAAATAACCTAGCTAGGCACTGAAAGAATGTTCCAGCACAGAGTCAGTCTGCAAAGATTAGAATTATTTTCTTTTTAATTCTTTCCCTTCTTCCTCTTTTATTTGGCTGCTGGCAATTAAGTAAATCTTTGTTAAAACACAAAGTGAACAAAAAGTAAAGGAGCAGAGACTTCAGAGACCACATATGACAAATAATACAGACATTATGAAAATTCTTTTTAAAAGTCACTAAAAAAAAACAATTTTAGCAACAAAATTAAAAACTGAGGAAGCAGAAGATTCTTATTCCACAGTTACAATGTTATAATATTCAAAATGTCCGGTTTTCAACAAAAAATTTCAAAGCATGAAAAGAAACAACAAATTATGGTCCATTCAAACAAAAACTTATGAAAAACTGTCTCTGAGGAGACTAACATATTGGGCATAGTAGAAAAGGACTTTAAATGACCTGTTGAAATATATTCAAATAGGTAATGGAAAATATGATCAAAAAACTGAAAGAAATCAGGAGAACAATGCATAAACAGGTAGAGAATATCAATAAAGAGATATAAATTACAAAAAAGGAACCAAATGAAATTCTGGAGATGAAAGGTACAATAACTGAAATGAAACCTCACTTCAATCTTTCAATTGCAGATTTGAGCAGGTGAAAGAAAGAATCAGTGAACTTCAAGATGTGAACTAAAATTATCCAGTGACTTAAAAAAAATTATCCAGTGACTTGTCATGTAACAAGGATCCTCAATAAAATTAACATCAATATATCAACAGAAATTCATGGAGGACAAAAAGTAATAGGATGACTTTTTTTTTTTTTTAGATTTTATTTATTTATTTGACAGAGAGAGAAAGACAGGGGGAGAGGGAACACAAGCAGGGGGAGTGGGAGAGAGAGAAGCAGGCTTCGTGCTGAGCAAGGAGCCTGATGCAGGACTTGATCCCAGGACTCTGGGATCATGACCTGAGCCAAACAAAGGCAGATGCTTAACCATCTGAGCCACCCAGGCACCCCCAGGATGACATTTTTAAAGTGTTAAAAGAAAAAAAAACCTGTCAATTAAGGATAGTATATCTGGCAAAAAATCCTTTAAAAATAAAGACATTAATACATTCCCAGATGGAAAAAAAAAAAACTGAGGGAGTTTATCACTAGTAAACTTGCCTTACAAGTAATACTAAGGGAGTCTATCAGGCTGAAATAAGAAACGCTAGACAGTAACTCAAAACAATATCAAGAAATAGAGAACACTGGTAAAGGTCACTACATAGGTAAATATAAGAGCCAGTATTATTGTGTTTTTAGTTCATAATTCCTATTTTTATTTCCTATATGGTTTAAAATACATATATATAAACCTAAGTGTAAATCTGTTAATTGTCAAACAATGAATAAAGATGAAATTGATGCAATAACAACCTAAAGGAGAAGGAATGGAGCTGTAAAGGAGTACAGTCTTAATACTATTGAAGCTAAATTCGTATCAATTCAAACTAGATTGTTATAACTTCCACACATTTGGGATATTAAATGTAATCCCCATAATACACATAAGAAAATATATTAAAAATATACACAAAAGGAAGAATCAATTAAAAATAGAGTCTAACTATATGCTATCTATAAGAGGGTCACTTTGAATCCAAAGATACAAATAGTTTTGAAAGTGAAAGGATGGAAAAAGATGTTCCATGCCAATAGTAACCACAACAGCTTGAGTGACTATGACAATAAATAGACTAAGTTAAAAAATTATAAGAGAAAAAGAGGGACATAACATATTGATAAAAATGTCAATTCATTAAGAAGTTTTAATGACTATAACACATATATATCAAACAACAGAGTTTCAAAATATATAAGGCAAACATTGATAGAATTAAAGAAATAGACATTTCTGCAATAATAGCTGGAGATTTTATAACTCCATTTTCAATAATAGATAGAAAATCTTGACAGCAAATCCATAAGGAAGTAGAGGTATTGAACAACACTATAAACCAACTAGAACTAACAGACATAAATAGAACACTCCACCCAACAATGGCATAATATACATTCTCCTGAAGGATATATGGACAATTCTAAATGATAAACAAATGTTAGGCCAAAAAAAAACATGTTTAAACAAATATAAAAAGTTGAAATCCTTTGACCCTATATCACAATGGAAGGAAATTAGAAATAAAAGAACAGAAGGACAAAGAAAACCAAGACGCAACTGAATGTTGTCTACAAGAAGTCCACTTTAAGTATAAAGACGTATATAGATTAGAAGTAAATGGATGTAGAAAGATATAGAATGCTAACATTAATCAATGAAAGTGGGGACAGAAATATTAATTTTAGAGCAGACTTCAGAGCAAAGAAAGTTATCAAGGACAGAGAGGGGCATTATATAATGATTAAAGTATAAAGGTATAACAGTCCTTAATATGTATATATTCTCAAAAAAGACATAACAGTCCTTAATATGTATATACTTAACATCAAAACACACATTAACAAATTTAAAAGTATGGAAATTAAACAATGTCTGCTCTCAGATTACCATTGAATTAAACTAGAAATCAGTAACAGAAAGGTAGTTGAAAAATCCCCAAATAATTGATTAAACAACAAAATTCTAAATAATTCATAGGCTAAAGAAATTTCAAGAAAAATTTTAAAATATTTTGAACTAAATGAAAAGAAATCCCAGATCTTTCACTTGTTAACTTTATGATCTACACAAAAGACTTAATTTCTTTTAGACACAGTTTCCTCATCTGTAAACTAGGTATAGCATTATTCCCCACTTCTGGGAGTTGTTGTGAAAGTTAAATGAGATATTTGTAAAATGCTTGAAACATATTTGATGCTAAACAAACATTAGTTCTTCCCTTCCTAGTCCAAGCACAATTTGTTTCATCCGTAACTCTAAGGATTTTCCAAGTCATTGGTACAAAGGTGATTGAATCTGAAATCATGTAGAAACAGTTGATAGCAAACTGACAGATTAAATAATCTCAAATTTGAAGTACAATTTCATACACATATTGATTAGAATAAAATGCAACTTCTGCAGTTTTGACTACTATTTCTCTTATTTCACCACTTTTCAGCCTCACTTTCCTACCCCATTTTTTTTGAGGACTCTTCAGCTTTGATCCAAAGATCTGTAGGCATCTAGAGTACAAATAATTGATATCATTATTTTTTAAATACCCACACTAATAAAATTAGGAAAGAAATGAGATGATTAAAATTATACGGCTAAGAAAATTGTCAGGAAAATATACTCATTATAAATTATTAGAAAATGATAATGAAAAAATCAAACAAGTGGATAGTGTAATTTTGATTCGATATTGTTCTTTTATTGTTGGTTGTTAGTGCTGTATTTGGAATGTGTATCAACCTTGAACTTGCTAATTCCATTTCTAAATATAAGTCACAAAACAGTGTTAAATGGCTTACATTCATCGTGATTCTTCCCAAATCAAAACTTCAAGAGGAAAATCAAATAGAATTAGTCTTTTGTACCTATAAAATATACACACATTTTGTCAAGATAGAATCAAGAAAATGCATGCAATATTCTACTATGTAAAAGCTTGCATTTTAGATAAAATATGTGTCTCTTCTGAGCAACTACTACTGAGAAACCTGTTAAAATGAAAATTATTTTTTCATCTACCCTAATTATTTTTCTGTGCATTGAAATTTGCCTGACCTAACATTTTATTCAGGAAATATCTGAAATACATTAGACTAAACTCCTGAATCAGTTACAGCATAGAAATTCTCAACCCATTGAACTTAAAATTTTACTTAGTTGTCTTCCAATGTCAAGTCAATTGTTGATCATTAGATTTATGGAGAGACATGCCCCCTAGTGATTCCAATGGGAGAATAAGAAAATTGGACAGTCCTGGCTACTGTCATTTTTGTGGTAAATTGCTATCTTCAGAGAAAGCTGATTTAATATCATAGATATATGCATGGCTTATAAGTATCAGAGCTGTAGGTGTAGTAAGTCCTAACCCAGAAGTATGTGAAATCTAATATTCTCATTAAATCTCAATGTCTCTATTCAAACATTTGTTTACTGGGGTGTGTGTGTGTGTGTGTGTGTGTACCTAGGTGTGTGCCTGTGTGTAAAATAGAAATGTTGTCTTTCCAAATGAAAGAAGTTGTTGCTGTCCATAGAAATACCTTTAGCAAAAACGTTGCAAAAGTATTTTACTGTTTCTCAAAAGGACCTAATCTTGTTTTACTTAAAGCTACTGAATTATATAACATATATAATGTGATGCTCTCTAGAATGAAGAATTGAAACTGAAACCAAACTAATACAGAATATATTCTCCTGCACTAAAAGTGTTAAAATTAAATAACATTGTAAGGAATATGTAATGGTATTCCTTGCATATTGTAGAATGTTGGTCTGGGTTTACCTAGATGTTGGTATAGAAGTGTTAATACTGAGAGAGAGAGAGAATAAGTACAGTATGTATATTCACTAAGTAATCTAAGTGAATCCTACACTATATTATTTTGTGGAGTTAAAACTTTCTGTAATGTGCACAATCAATTTTTAATATTTTACAAGCCTGCATTTTTTGGTATTACCTCTTCTTAAAGTTGAGTCATGAATATTTAGTAGAATTTAGTAATTAAAAACCTTTTCTCAGGCATCTGGTGCCAATAGTCTGCTTGTATTGAGGTTTCTGACCTTTTTGAAAAATCAAAAAGCACAGTAATTTCTCCCATATTTTCAGGGAATCCAGCTTTTAAAGTAGCTTTATCTGCAAATATTTTTACACCTAGAGTATTTCCTACCATATTGAATAATTGTGTTAAAATTTAAAAGATGAAATTAAGGATTACTACAGTGCAGTGTTTGATAAATACTTAACTGAATGAATGCTAGAGAACACAATCGATTAGATCCATATAACTGCCTTCTTAACTGATCTCAGAAACAAAATTAATTCCTTAAATAAAGAGGTTATCTTTGAAGAGAAAACCCAGTATTTCTTCATTAAACAGTATCCCCAAAGGGAATATGATCACTTACTCTAAAGCTCTCTTCTTACTCATTTTCCAGGTGCACTTCAATCTCCATAACTCAATAAAATGATTCACCTTGTCTTTGTTGAATATAACGCCTTACAATAGTAGGCACTAAAAATACATGCTTGATTATTAAGGTGCCTGTCACTAAACTAAATTACTTAAATGAAGAGAATGGAAAATTCAAATTAAAAATCAACATTTCTAATAACACAAAGAGAGGGTAGAGAAGAAGATTTAAACATTTGCCAAAGCAAAACAAGCTTGAGGGGGAATATTCTAGAGGTTTCATTTTAAATAATCCCATTAATGAACAGCATTTATAACTGAACCTACTGTTGATGACAGTATGAACTAGATAAAATCATTTGGTGACTAGGTGTGTGCTCAAGCTCTGTTTCTCATATTAGCTTTCCCTTTTTTATAGGTTACTAACATGTAAAATATATTTAATTAGTTTGTCTTTGAGGTTTGTTTGTTTAAAATAACTATCTTTTAGTATTTTGTTTATATTATGATCAATACACTCTAAAGGAAATTTTTTTATCATTTGGAGAACAGTAGTAAAATACATCACCCTAAGACCTTGATGCAGCTAAAACAAAGCAAAAACAAAATTATACTTCAATATCCTTGAAATCTTTTTTGTTTTGTACTAAGTGTGGATTGTTTCTTTAGCTTTGTTTTCTGAACAGATGTGTATTTACATAATGTGAAGATTTAGTTAGACTTGTGAAAGGAAAATCACATCTCTATTTTACAATGGGACTAATATATGTATAAAGAATTAGATAAAGCAATCCAAAAACAAGGACATGATTTACATTTCAGTTCTAACCCACTCTTTGTACTTGAGGAGCTACAAGATGTATCATGAATGTGTAACACTATGCTTAATTTTCGATAGAGTGCATAAAGGTATACTTCATCGTAGAAAATTATTCTCTTTGCATCCTTGGGAAATCAACTTGTACTGCTGCAGTTCTTAAATTTTTTTTTTTTTTAATTTGTATGCTTGGGTGTTTCCTTGTGAATGTTAACTTTGAATCTTACAGAAATCCAAACCAACAGCAGATACTAAAAATTTAATATAGTATAATACAAAATTTCAAACAGTTGGGCTACTATTGTGCCCTGAATTATAATATCTCATTACTTTGAGTCATTTCACACCACAAAGACTTCTGTGCACAAAATTATCATCTTTCTTCCCTTTTTTCCCTTAGAATGGAAGGGTTGATTTGTGTACACAGTATGCTCATATTACACATTTTTTATCATGAGCACGAAAAGCAGGTTGCCATGTATTAGGACTATATTTCCTATAATAGTAATGTTTATTGGTTGTAGTGGTAAAGAAAAATAGAAGTTTACTAACCTATTAGCGAAGGTAGACTGATATGACACACATATTGAAATCTATTGCAACTCAGGTCCAGCACAACCTAATTTAATCCAGAGTGGAACAAAGTATATTATTTTGATTTTAGATTCAACACATTTGGATTTAACATAAAAATAAAGGTCTAAATTGAGGTCACAAACATCTGAACTAAACTTGGATATTTTCTCCTTTCCCTATTCAGTTAAAGACTTTTAATGCTTAGTAGTATCTGACTTTCAGTATTGAAAATCCTGAATCCTCTCAACTGATATAATGTGATAGAAGAAGAGAGCTTAAAGAAGAAACATTCAACATATCACAACTGCAAAGGAAAATAAACACATTCAACCATGTTACCTTTTTGACCTGATCTAAATGCATCATTGTAACAAATTTCCTATATTTACACTTACAGTAGTCCAAAGGTCAAAAGCACTGACTGACTAACTTTAGGTTATCCTTTGATTTATCTTAAGAGGCATTATGGAAGACTTGGGGAAAGATTTTGCAAAAAAGGAAATAAGGTCATAAAGAAAAAGTCAAATGGCTCCAGGCTTTTAAATAATATATAAAAATCAAAATTCTCTCAAAGAAGGGTTCTTTTCATTACTTTGCCTTACAATTCTGTACTGTTAAGCAAACTTTAGGCAGTGCTTCTCTTCTAAAAAACTATAAGCGAAAGTTCAAGAAAGACAATATTACATGAAATATTCTTTTGATTTAATCCAACCCCTTAGTAATAAAATTTCACAAAATAAAATGAGAATAAAATAATGCCTCTGATATTATCTACTCAAGAATCTACCTCAGTCAAAGCCGCAAAATAGAATAGTATTTTATAATATGTAGAAAAAATACAAAACTAACATTAACATAAGGAATTTCATCCAACTGTTTAACTTTGATTAAAATGAGTTCTTTGTATTCTATGTCTAGCTCAGATAACCTTAGCAATATGTTTGGTTTATTTTTTCCTGCAATCTGGGAGAAATAAAATTCCTTATACTGATTGGTAAAGAAGTAAAAAACCTCAGAAGAAATAAATCATGACATGCATGCAGGGCATCTTGTTTTTAGATTTTATTTATTTATTTTATAGATTTATTTATTTATTTTATAGATTTTATATACTGGACATCTTGTTTTTAGATTTTATATTACACTATTAAAACAATCGATATTTATAGCAATCTCAAAGGCATTGCCTCTGTTTTCTAAGACAAGTATGGAACTTTCAAAATAATTAATGGATATTAGAAACTATTGATGTGCATGTTCTCTTTTTATATTTTCACTTTTTATAAATATTTTTCCCTTCTGAATACTTATCATGAGCAAAAAACTCTCAATGAAAACTACGTTTCCTTAAATCCCTTCTTTTATGTGGGAGAAATTTTAGTGATATATATCCAAACTGATGCCAGCATTCTTAAATTATATTTCATAGTAAAGCCTATATTTATGTTGTAGTTTCTTATGCTTAGAGTCATATATTTTCTAAAAGCAAATAATAACTTTACTATGCATACTCAAGAGCATAGTTATGCTATTGTATCTCTGATAGAGATACAAGCTGAATAACCTTTCTTGTCTGGCTTCTTGAAAATGCATTTTTCTCCTTTCGACATTTCGTCTTTTCTGTGATAAAAAGGAATGAAAAATGATCCTATTTGAAAATTCCTTTTGTTTATAGTGCACTATGTCTTTCAGTTACTGACTTTTCTTCATTTATTCTGTTTTTTGGTTTATGTACAATTGGAGTTTTCAAATCGCATTATTTCTGTGCCAGAGCACTTTGCTAAGCCATTTTATTTCTTTCTCATTCAGATAGCTTTGGAGTGGCAGAACTTTTCCAGAGTGATATAAAGCTAATTCATAAACTAATTTTTGTTTGAGATCTCTGTAAATGTCATAATACTAGTCAAGATAATATAGGTCAAAAGCAAAAATAGTTTATTGGTCTTAAAAAAGAAAGATCATTTCCTTTGTTTCATTCTGAATTGTAATATTGAAATTAAGTATTACAAGTAACAGTGCCAATGTAGCATGAACAACAATAGCTAATCTTCATTATGCACTATTCTGTACCGGTGAAAGTCAAGCTCTTCATATAAATATCTCATTTAATCTTCAAGCAACCTTATGAAGTAGGTATTATTATGTTTATTTTGAAGATAAAGAAACTGGTATAGTGATAAGAACTAGAGCTCTGGAGTCACACTGCTTAGATTTGAACACCTATCACCAGAGAAAACTGGGGATAAATAATCTTTCTAAACCTCAGTTTTCTTATTTCTTTGTAACTAGCAAATAGTCTGGATTGGCTTCATTAACAGGAGGTTTGTATAAGATTGTTGGACTTAAGGTTAGCGCAGTGACCTGGGAGGGTGAGTTTTGGAAAGCCTTGTATATTCACCTAAAGATTTTGAATTTCATTCTATAAGCAGTAGAGAATGACATACTTTAATTTTTTTTTTTTTACCAATTACTATAATATAAAGATGCTTTTTAGTTTATGACTCAATCTTAAACATATAATTGAAATGTTCAGGTTTCTACTTTTAAGTATATGATGTCACATTTATTTTAAATATTCCAGACCTGCTCTGTCCAATAAGGAGCAATTAGCTACACGTAACTATTTAAATTTTAAAAATTAGAATTAAGTTAGGGATGCCTGGGTGGCTCAGTTGGTCAAGCATCCAACTCTTGATTTTGGCTCAGGTCATGATCTCAGGGTCGTGAGATTGAGCCCCATGTGAAGCTCCGTACTGAGCGTGGAGCCTGCTTAAGATTCTCTCTCTCTCTCCCTCCACCCCTCCCCCTGCTCATGCTCTCTCTCGAAAAAAAAAAAAAAAAAGAATTTTTAAATTTAAAAATTGGTTCCTCAATCATACCAGGAACATTTCAAGTGTTCAATAGCCACCCATATCTAGTGGTTACTAGATTATATCAGACAATACCAAGCTGGTACATTTCTTTATCACTGAAATTTCTATTGGACAGCACTGCTCTAAAGCATTGTGCTTGTTGGGACTCATCCAAATCCCTTCACCTCTACAATAGTACTCTATTATTTTTACATGTCCTCAGAGGGGTGCCTCATGTTATAGTCTATCCATTAGGAGTGCCTGCACTGTTTTCTTTCCTGTTCTGATTCCCCTCAGCCAATGTCTCCCTACTTCAAAGTCTTCTCAAAAGGATTCTCTATTGCCATGTAAGAGTTTTATCTCCCAGTCCTCTCAAAGCACCATTCTCTTGATCAATATAAACTTTCAAAGCACTTTGCCATTTGTCTGTGCCCAGGAAATTATTTTCTCCACTTTTATCTCTCCTTCAAAAAGCAAGCTACAAAATCTTACATACAAAATCTGAAGCATACACAGGAATTTGCATGACCAAATTAAAATGTTCAATATCACATTCAGGTTACCAAGACTTTATAGTCTCTCTAAAGGCATTTGGAGGTGTACTTACTTTATATTTGATAATTAAGTTGCTTATTTGGATATTTCCTAAACAGAAAAAAAAAAAACCATCTTCCCTGAAGATGATTTGGAAGTTGCTGCCACCACTAGTTAAAATAGACCTATGGTAACTTTGAAAATACCTCCTCCTTTTCTCTCATTTTTATTTCAAAAACTTAAGGTGAATTTATAGGCAGAGTATACCATAACTAACAAAATGCCAATCAATGCAATTTTATATTGATTTTAATCTGAAGTTACACTAATGTCAATATTCTCTAGTTATTATAGATTGATATAGATAGAATATACTTTCATCAGCTATTTCAGCTATTTTGTTACAACACATCGAATTAGATAGCAATTCAAGGACTATATTTGGATTTACTATATTTGGGTAATCTGCATCATAAAACCCCTTATTTTGTCTCTTTCCACAAATCAGGGGTAATGCAAGCAAGGCAAAGATAATTGTTCCAAAGACATTTGATATGATATATATGTGGTCTTCACATATTAGACACTGGGTCTGGGCATAAAATGAATTAATGAAAGGAATGAAAATAAGGTGGAAGCAAAAAATAGTTTTAAAATGAGATTACTGATGATAATCCTTAATCTCTGAAAATTCACTTTAAAGTTTCATAAAAATGTGACATGCTAACAGAAGTGCTGAAAAGTTAATTTAAGAACTTCCAACTTCCTTTTAAAAAGTCAAAAAATATCAGGGCACCTGGGTGGCTCAGTTGTTTAGGCATCTGTCTTTGGTTTGGATCATGATCTCAGGGTCCTGGGATCGAGCCCCATGTTGGGCTCCCTGCTCAGCAGGGTGTCTGCTTCTCCCTCTGCCTCTCCCCCTGCTCGTGCTTGCTCATGCATGCTCTCCCTCCCCCTCTCTAATGAATAAATAAAATCTTTAAAATAAAAAGTCAAAAAATACTATTGGAATTTGTGATATTATTTTTCTTCAAATACAATTGCATATCTGTGGCTATAAACATGTCCATTTTAAGATTGCTTGATGTCTGCCTACTCAGAAGTGACCCAGGACATTGTGTAAACAGAGGTCAGCATTTATTTCCAGTTTCCAGAATATTCATGTCACAATGTTTTGCTTTTATAAATATAGGCAGGTTTGACATTAAAAAAGAATTATGCAAGCATTATAGAGTATTAAGAAAAGATATCACAATGGCATGCCACTTCCCATCCTCTAGGATGGCTATAATAAAATAACAGATGATAACAAGTGTTGGCAAGAATGTGAAGAAATCAGAACCCTCATATGTTGCTGGTGATCATTTAAAATTGTGCAGTCACTTTGAAAATCAGTCTGGCATTTCCTCAAAAAGTCAAATATAGAGCTACCATATGACCTAACAATTTCACTCCTAAGTATATACCCAAGAGAATTAAAAACAAACACCCACACAAAAACTAGTTAATGAATGTTCATTGTAGCATTATTCATAATTGCCATAAAGCCAAAAAAAACCCAGATGTCTATCAGTTGATGAATGGATAAATAATAGGTGGTATAGCCATATAATGGATTACTATTCAGCCATGTAAAGGAATGAAGTGCTGATAAATGCTACAACAGGGATGAACCTTGAAGACTTGCTAAGTAAAAGAAGCCCATCACAAAAGACCACTTATTATATAATTCATTTATATAAAGTGTTCAGTGTTCAGAATAGGCAAATCTGTAGTCACAGAAAGTAGATCAATGACTGCCTAATACTGTGGGAGATGGGAGTTGAGGATAAATAGGGAGTGAATGCTACTGGGTCTGAAGTTTCCTTTAGGTGTTATGGAAATGTTATAAAATTAGATAATGATAGATGCACAATCCTGTGAACATATTAAGAAATCATTGAATTGTATTATTTAAATGGGTGAATTCTATGGCATATCAATAAAACTGTTTTAAAAATTTCATGGAATAAACAATACCTCATAATCTCCCCAAAATAGAAATACCTAGAATTAACATTTTGGTATATGTTTGAGTATTATGACACACTTATTATTTTTACATCAAAACCACATATAAGAATATAAGATAACATTTTAATTAATGGTGAAATATAGCATTTTCATAGACTTGATATACAAAAGTTGACAATTCTCTACAAGTTAATGTATACAATTAATGTAATACAAATCAAAGTTTCAACAGGACATATTTAGAAATTAAAAAAAATAATTCTGTAGGTTTTTTGGAATAAAACTAGGTAAAAATAATTGGGAAATTTTTAATTATTCATAAACAGGTAGTAAATTATATTATGAAGTAACTAAATGGGTTAATACTAGAATCAGTCTAGGTATCTAGACAATGGAATAGAAGAGTATATGATAAACAAAATTAAGTATAAGATACAATTTACTATAGGATAAATATGGCATTTTAGATCACAAGGGAAATGAAAGGTAAATCAATAAATAATATTGGGATAACTGGCTAGCCATCTAGAAAGACTTAAGTTACCTCACAGTCTATAGCAAAATAAATTTCAAGTGAATCAAAGATGTAGATACAAAATAAAATTTAAAAATATTCAACATCAGAATGACAAGAAAAGATGGCAGAGGAGTAGGGGACCCTATTTCAACTGGTCCTCGGAATTGAGCTGGATATCTACCAGACCACTCTGAGCACCCACAAAATCAGCCTGAGATGTAAGAAGATTTGGATCTCTACAAACAGAATATCGCAGGCGGTTGGTTTCGAGGTCAGAAGTGGGGAGCGTGATTCTGTGGGCAGATACTGGAGGATAAACAGCAGCAGGAGGGAGCCTGGCCGTGGGGATCCTACACCACTGGTGAGCAACAGCCTCACATGCTGGGGATGGGGCACAGACTTGCAGATCTGTAGCAGCAGGGAAAGAACTTTAGGGCAGCCCCTGGGGTGGAAACCCAGATCGGCGGGGTCCGTGTGTGAACAGGGACCGGCTGGCGGTTTTAGAAGCACAAAGGGAAGAGATGTGCCCTGACCTGGAGGCAGGACTGGGGGTGCTGTGGAGGGGCACACAACACAGGACACTGCAGTTTATAGCAGCACAGACAGAAATGGAGATGGTGTGGCCTGGAAAGCTCACTGAAGAACAGACTGCAATCTCTCTGCTCTGAGGCAGAGGGTTGGAAACAGTCTCTTCTGCTCTGACTCTTGGAAGAGATGCAGAAAGCCGCCAGGGAAAGCAACCAGAGAACAAAAGCCCAAAAAAACTGATTGCCACTGAGCCCACCCCCCACCACAGGGGTGCAGGGCAACTCTGCCCAAACAGGGTTGCCTGAGTAACAGCAAGGCAGGCCCCTCCCACAGAAGACAGGCTTGGAAAACAAGAGGCCAGCAACCCTAAGGTCCCTAGAAAACAGGTACATCTTGCTTGGGTTGTGGTCAATAAGCTGGACTCTATACATTCTCTCAAACACCCATCAACAGAATGACTAGGAGGAGGAGTCTCCAAAATAAAAAGACTCAGAGATTATGACTTATGCCACAGATTTACAAATGGATGCAGATATAACCAAGATATCAGAGATGGAATTCAGGCTAGCAATTGTGAAGACAATGGCTAGAATGGAGAAATCAATTAATGGCAACATAGAGTCTCTAAGGGCAGAAATAAAAGGTGAATTGGCAGAACTTAAAAATGCTATCAATGAGATCCAATTCAATCTAGACAATCTAACAGCTAGGGTAAGTGAGGCAGAAGAATGAATAAGCGACCTGAAGACAATTTAATAGATAAAAAGGGAAAAGAGGAGGCCAAGGAAAAACAACTCAGAATCCATGAATATAGAATCAGAGAAATAAGTGACACCATGAAGCTTTCTAATGTCAGAATAATTGGAATCCTGGAGGAGGTGGAGAGAGAGAGAGGACTAGAAGATGTATTTGAGCAAATCGTAGCTGAGAACTTCCCTAATCTGGGGAATGAAACAAACATTCGTGTCCTAGAGGCAGAGAGGACCCCTCTCAAGGTCAAGGAAAATAGGCCAACACCTCGGCATGTAATAGTAAAACTTGCAAATCTTAGAACCAAGGAAACCATCTTAAGGGCAGTTAGGGGGAAGAGATTCCTTACGTACAGAGGGAGGAACATCAGAATAACGTCAGACCTATCCACAGAGACCTGGCAAGCCAGAAAGGC